>NC_140920.1:19612248-20212248 GCF_045865225.1 Trachurus japonicus | reverse complement strand
GAAGTGGGGACACTCAACTATTGTGTGGAGGGAACACATGCCTCTGTGAATACTAAACCTGAATCTGTTTGCTGAAGCAGAAGCGCCACTGTGTGTTGTCGCCAGCAGAGGGCAGGGTTGGCAGAGAAATGGCCAAGAGGCAGGTTCACTGTTGAGTTTCTAAGCCGTCGACTCTAAAATGGATCTCTATGGAGTGTCTGTAGACATTACCATAGGGAGAGGACTCAGACTCTAATGGCAGTGGATGTTTGAAGACCTTAGATTAATTTGAATTTGAAGAATAAAATGTTGTATTCAGTGTTTTGTCATGGTAAAAATCCACCCTGAGAGCTGTGCACCTTGGTTTTTATGTGTGTTTTTATTTTCAGTATGGAACACAAGCATAACACTGTTGTTCCTTAGGAAGGACACAGTTTGTCTCTGTCCCTGAAAGCCTTTCATAATGGATCAAATCAGTCTGAGCTCCTTCACTTTTCAGACACTGTCCTTCACTGTCGTACATGATGTTGATCTATTCTACTGTATGGAACATGAGGAGAATTAAAATCAGTGGAAAGGCAAAGTTATGCAGTTTTATCACGCCCACTTGGGCAGTCTACCAGAAAATCCACAAGTCCAGTTTGGCCCTTACAAAATTTTCAGTTTGTTTGGAGCAAACACAAAGAATGACCAACAGTATGGACATTAGAGATTTCTTAATCAAACTGTTTTTTTTTTTTGTACATTAATAAAGGAGCTTTTCTGACTATGCTGAAACAACAACAATATCAATGCCATTTTGATTCTCACTTATTCTCTATAATGTGCCGTATTTGGTTTATTGTTCGATCGAAAATCGATTGTTCGATCGTTTTTAGACTGTAATTAACTATACATCAACAGCTTATCTGTCCAGCCAGTTCTGGCATTAACAGCTGTTTACTCACCAGTCTAAGCAATAGCTCAATAGCTTCAGTCTTCTTTGTGTTTTCAAGGTAACAGGGTTTAATGCATCCTCTTAGCTGCTACCTCTTCAGGGCAAATTGTATGGTGGCCCTGGGGGCTCAACTCTCACTGCAACTTAAGAAAACACAGAGATGCTACAAATTAAGAAAACAACTTCATCGATTTTGCACTGCTAAAACCCACTACACAACGGAAAAGTGTTTTTGGGGATGCAATAAAGTGACGGACCAGGCCAGGGTACAAATTTGTATGAATCTTGAATTTGGAAGTTCAAAGATTCCTGTGAGAGGTGTTTGAAAATATGGTGAGCTTGTTTGATTTATTAAGTTTGGTTTATTCAATGTCAATATTGTATAATTCAGATATTAGGCTATTGCTTATATGTAGGCTGTTATTCTAGCCGTAGTCTTTAGCTGGGTCTGTCATTTTTGGGGCCCCAGAAACACTTTTCTGAATTTGCTGTGTTGCATGTGTTTTTTTTTTTTTAAGTAGCCCTATCGCAAATACAGCAGTAATAGCAATAAAAACAAAAAAAGAAATATGCAATAAATAGGGCCAGGGGAGCCATGACTATCGGTACACAAAATATAGCCAACGGTGTAGTGCCTGTGGAGCAATTGCAAAATTCCTTTTTGTTATGAGACAAGCCGGCCCGGCACTTAGCCCCACTGTCGTTTTTTTCAAAATCGCCATTGGTTAAATATTTGTAAAACCACAGTCAGACGTAAAGGGTGACCAATAGTACTGATTTATGGAAAAAAATAAAAATCATGATTTTTGGACATAGGAGGTTTGTGCCCAACAGCGACGATATTTGAAAAGGTCACACTTACCCTTGACTCCCTCATTTACACTGAATTCCTGGGTGACGGCGGCAGCAGAGCCTCCTTGGAGCACTTGTTAAGAGACCATTAATCAGATTTCTCTGGACATGGCATGCAATTTGGAAGAGATTGTTTATCCCTTTCTTTATTTGCTCTCCTGCTCTGAATAATAATACAACGGTGTAAACAAAAGACAGCTTGAGGACTCAGTTGTGTACAAAGCTGTTTGTTAGTGTCCAATAGATAGCTAACTGTTATTTAGCAGGGGGAAGCGAGCAAAAGATGAGGAGGAGGCCAGAGTCGATACAGTCGGACACATTTACTTCTCTCTGTGTCGATGTTTAATGATCAAGGACACTGCTGGTTAAAAAAGCTGCAATAGCTCATTTACCAACAGACACGCGCTGTCAGAGGTGAGCAGAGTGCACAGTCTGGGTGAAATATGCACTGAATAAAGACTAATATTGAAAATGAAACTTAAAATAAATATGAATGGGCTAGCAGAGAGCCGGGAGGTCTGTTCGGGTGGACAATTATTCACAATCATTACAGGAACCTTTCCAGCAAACGTTTTCTTCTTTTTGTGCTACACCTGCAAACAGGTGATCTAAACCACTTTATTTGGAACTAGATGCATTGTAGAATACTTACAGTATTTGAACTAATTATCACTTACTGCAGCTAAGGCAAGAAGCCGGGAGTGAAATTGTAAATTATGATGAATATCATAGAAATATGATGTATAATTTTTTACCATTTGTTGTTTCGATGAGAACAATGTAAACCTTTTATTATTATTACCAACAGAAGTTAAGACCTAACAGTAAGACCCAGCCATTTTTACACAATACAACCCTGTTTTGGCTCTGTTTTACATGTAGCAAAAACTAATTAATATTTGTAATGAGTGAAGAAAAAAATATCCAGTTTTGGAACATAACCTCAATTAACTGTAAGTCAAGCAGCAAAAGAAAAACTATGTAATGTTGCTGTTTAAATGAAAATTAAACACCATCTTCCATGAGGTCAAAATTGTCACTAGCTCTGTGTAGTTTTCAGGCAAGTAGGAAACAATTTATATTAGAAATTTTCATCACAGTTGATGCTTTTTTTCCCCAATAAATCAATAGTTTGCAGTGAAGTTCACAAACTCAACACACACTACTTCCATTAGGTCCGGTTAGGATATAGAGAGCCTTAAAAACTGGATTTTGGGGGGGGGGGTCATATCACGCATGAATCAAAATGCAGAGTGGGAACCATACAGTCTAGGGTGGGCACAGATTTGAATCTCATTGTCCAGACTTTACTCTTTTAGGTGGACAGGGATGCACTTTGCCCCATTAATCAAAAAAAGAGGAAGTAAAAGAGAAGCCAAGTGTCCTGCTGAACAAATGCAGTGACCCAGCACTGCCGTATGGTAATTTTGTTGTACACAAGTGGATTTTTTCCCCATTTAGGTAATTTCATGGTGCACTGTGTCATTGCGTGGAATAAAATGAGCACTTGAGGGGAAGAGTAAATAAAAACTGGTGTAATTTTCTGTCCCTCTCTGATCAGTTTGAGTGGTAGTGGCAGGTGCTCTTTGCATTTTCAGCAGATTGACTGTGTAGACACACACAACTCTGCACTATGCATGTCAAAAATAATATTTTTTTTTACATGCTTAAGACAAGAAAGATTAGACAGCAGAATGAACATTGAATAGGATTGTTTTAGCTCTGATTGAATCCTCTCTATAGACTGATTAAGTCCATGTCATTCGAAGGTAACAAGACAGGCTCTGTTTTCCCACCTCTGATGTGAAAATTATTTTTAAAGTTCTGCAACAAGTGAAAAAATCTGGACTGTCAGTAAATCCATTCATGGGCCATTGATATTTGTGTTTGTACTGTGCATCAACTGAATTTCACACAGGAAATATACTGAGCAAGATCACTTTGTGATTATTTGTGTTGTTCATTTTTCACAATGTACATTTGCGCTGTACTTGACACCTTGCTCGTTTTTTAGACTATATGACAGTAAATTCTTTGAACCTTGGACCAAGAGCCAAATTGGTGAAAATTTGGGCCAGTATATCACAAGATCATCCGCATAGAAGTGGATTTGGATGAGAAACATTTTGATTGGGGCTGTTGATTATATATCATGAATAGAAGTGGTATCGTGATTGATCCCTGGGGCTTGTTCTGACAGTATATTTCCACAGTATCAAAAGATTTAGATACATTAACTTACATGCAGCTCCTAAAGACTGAACACAATAATCTCCAACTAGATTTGAGACTATTGTGGTTGGCCTTTGATTTTCCCTAAAATCTGATTGAAAGTCAGATAAGATATTGTTAAGAGATAGGAACTCTTTCAGTTGTTCATTCACAAGGGATTACAGGAGCTTAACCAGCACAGACAATTTGGAGATGGGCCTAAAAATATTTAATACTTTAGGGTCACCCTCTTAAACTGAGGAAAGAACAAAGGCAGCAGATTTCCATATAAAAGGAATTTCATTAGTGCTCAGAGTGCGAGATTAAAAAGTTGAGTCAAAGGTGATGCAATAAAATCAGCTTCTAGCTTTAGAGAGGGGGGTTCCCAATGATCAGAACCTGTCGATTCTCTGGTGTCTACAAGCTTTAGGTCTTATGCTCCACAGAGACTCTGGAGTCTGGATTGAAACTAAAGGGCCGATATACCATCACATGACTTGACGAGACATTTTCTGATGAGAGAATGAACCAAGATTTTACACATGTCCATAACAATGCATGGAGGAACTTCCATGTCATCATTTTAAGGGATAGTTAGATTGTATGACATTTCTGTGAGGAATTAAACAGATGGTGTGCTGAATGGGGAGTAAGTTGGAAAATCTGTATTGTGCATCAATTCGACCATCATCAAAATATATCCAGGTATTTTTAACATTACTTAAATCGAGATGAGTTTTGCTTATGTTTATGATCACAATTTTATTCTGTGAAATTTCTAACTAAATCTTAATAATTACAGTTTTACATTTGTAACTGTGGCCCCTGGCATCATTTGCAATCACAGAACCATCTGTGTATTCATGATTAACATTTGTGAGGATTAGAAGAGTAAGACGTGATTTCAGAAAATCCCACTTGACCTAACCTGAAATGTCCTTGAAAAATCACATCTTATTGATCTAATCCTAACAAATGTTCTGCATAAATATCCAGCTGCTTCTGTATCCGCAAATGACATTAGGCCGGCACTGTTGCTGCCGCATTTGGAAATACGATAAATAAAATGAACCAACAAGCAAAATGAAACATATTTTCTAGACACTGATACCTGCTTGTGTACATAATATTCAACACCTCATCCCCCCCCACACACACACACAGTTACAGAGACATATTTTCCTTTCAGTCGTTCTGTTGCTTCAGTTGCAGCAAGGTGATGACATGCCATCAGTATCCAAAATGAAATTGCTTGGTGAGCATCATTACCCACAGAAAACATGGTCACCAGGCTGTTCATATCTCCACCAACTATTCCATAAAGTCAGCTTCAGAAGGGAAATCATCTGCCCTGTGTGTCATGTTCAGTGAGCAGCGTATTCATATTTGAGGTGTTTTCTATTGAAGCCTTAGGACTTGTAACGTTAATGTATTTTGTGAAAGACTGGCCCTCCATCAGTGATTCACCACATGATAAATCAAAATAGGAAACACAAGCTAAATGAAATGTGTCAGGAGAGGAACTTTAGAATTTAACATGATTTAGGATTTTAATTATTCTCCTCCTCAGTAATCAGTATGCTCTTTATTAACCCATGTACCTGCTGCTGTGTGTAGCTTCAAGCTCCTGATGCGCACTGAATTTGCTTTGAAAAGTGCAATATAAAATTTTATATATACAAATTTTGAGGGCACAGGGGTGCAAATTCACACAAACACCTTCTATCAAACAAATCGTTGTTTATTTGAATGCACAGCAGTTTTAAAGCAACACTCACCTGCTTTTTGTGAACTGTGTTTCCACTGTATAGTAACTTGTTAGAACTATTTTAAAGGTTGTGGAGGAGTAATAGCAAATTAGTAGTTAAATGGACCACAGGTTTCAGTAAGAAGTGCAAAGGCTTCATTTAGGGTCAAACACAACACATCTTTCTTTTTTTAAAGTATATTTTTGGCTTTTTTTGATAGATCAGTAGAGACAGACAGGAAAGGGGGAGGCAGAGAGAGGGGGAATGACATGCAGGAAAGGGCCGCCCGACGCGGGATTCGAACCGGGGCCGCCTGCGGTGAGGACTATAGCCCCTACATGGGGCGGCCGTCTTAACCACTGCGCCATTCACCGCCCCACAACAAATATTTCTGACCAGAGTCCACACATGACTACTTTTTCCCAGGTTTGTCCAACCCAGTCATCACTACTGGTTTATATAGGGATTGGACTTGTGTGCGGAGGTGTGAAAGTAAGCAGTGTTTGAACTTTTCAGCTCTTTTTTTTTCTCAATCTTATTGAGACACAACTACCGCTGCCGGTTTTAATGTTTCTTCTGTTATTGCAAATTTTTACAGTTCATTGCGTCGTGTAATGCAGCGAGGAGGAAGCTATGACAGCCTAATTGCCCTGCCGTGCTTGTGTTTGCGCCTGGAACAGGTAAACAATTTATTCAATTTTTAAAGGCTACCGCTTAACTTCAATCTGCATGTCATCAACACCCACTGTATCTGCACATTTTCTTTCCTGAAATAAGAAAAGCAACAAACTATTTGACAATGTGAGGGGGAGAAAGACTTGATTTTAATGCATACCATAGTGCTGGAAACACAAAGAGCGCGAGTTTGCCAGGGAACAATTGTTGAAAGTTGAAGTTGTGTGTTCTCATCCTCACTGTGTAACTGAAGCTGATGCCACTTGTTATTTTGTTTTTTGTTTTGTCATAGAAATAGCTACCTGCTGCTTGTGTTTACTGTTGTCTCTCTGCATATTTGAGATAATTGCCTCAGTGTGACTGGGGATTAAGAGAGGGCTACTTTAAATACCCCAGAGCTCCACTGCTATCTCTCACTGCATTATTACCAAGCAATTTTGGTTTTACTACATCTCCCTAAAGCCCTCATTGTGTATGTGTGAATATACACATGCATCACACAAGCCTTTAATCTTCAAGCTCACAAAAAAACTTCCCCTATGATGAAATTTCAAGAAAGGGTTCTGTTTTCTAATTGATAGTCACAACAAACCAACTATACTTTTCCACCAAAATGTTACACTTTTATACCCTGTTGGATGTGGATGATTTTAACTGATCTACTAGATCTGAATCTGTTTTTCAGAAGGACTTCTTCACCTTTTGAAGAAGACAGGAAATCCTCAGCATGTGTCCTGTGGGGACGCCACAGGACTTAATTGAGGCCACCTGTTCAGAGGCACCAGCGGAGAGGCGTTTTCTGGACGTGAAAGCCCCTCCAAGGCAGCGATGTCGAGCATCCTTTGCTGGTTCATCACACATAATGGATGTCACGTGCCCTTCTGGTTTGCTTCTGAAGTGAATAGAGGATGACACGGGCAGGTATAGCACAGGTAAGTGAACAGGAAACAGCTGGAATGATCACCGCCACCTGCAGAAGCTCAAGCTTCATCAAAGGTCTTCGGCTGGTGTCAAATTATCTTATGACTAATATAACCACCTGCTGGAGACTCTGAATTTGAGTTTTTTCACAAAGCTATGACTTGTTTCTGACAACGGACACAAGAGGGAGCTGTGTCATCTGTTGAGCACAGACGTGTTTGTTCAGTTTGTGAATGAGTGAACTGGATTCTCTGTAAAGCAGCTTCTCTTGAAAGACTGTGGGTTGTTTTGTTACGCAATGTGAATTGCATGAAAAGTGTTGAGCACTTATCCAGTGCGCTCAGGGAGGGGGAAAAAAATCAACTTTGACATATTGCAACTATAAATAAATCACAATCATAGTTTTGGATTTAAATCTTTGGTTGCACTTTTTGCAAGAGGGGATAAATGTTTGTGTTTTCGCTCGTACTCTAGGGTGTCTTTACTCACAAATCCTCTAAAGTGGTGTCATTAAACTAATTGTTTTCTTGTGTGTACATGTGTGAGGTCCTATGGGACAGTCAGTGCCACTGATGTAGGCTACAGTGAGCAGGCAGGTGATTGTGATTCAACACGAAGGTCTCGCCTTGTGCAGCCTGATGGTGAAATGTGGAACCGTTATGTTTATTAAACAAGCGTGAAGGTGTACAGCGTCACAGATTTCCACTGGAATCCATTAAATTGTAACAGAAGGCGAGCTATCAAGACACGTGCGATAACATCAGGGAGTGCAAATAGGTACATGCATTAAACAGACAATTGCGCATGAGTTAAAGAATTAATGGAAGTCGGTGTGTGCATGTCCAAAAGGGAGTGAAAGATCAGGATGTGATGATGGTAGAGAAGCAACAGGCAGCAGGTGTGGTATTAGTTATTTTGGGGGCCAGAGGGGAGACTTTTCTTGGGACCCCCAGCACCCACACCCCACCCCACCCTCACCCCTGGCACCTTTTCTCCTGGTGATTTCTGGTTTGATGGGAATATTCATAATTGAAAAATGTTCAGGTGAAAGAGTCTGAAGGAGTCATTGCAGTACAAAAACATCCTGGACATGAGTCACAAAGCATCAGTTCATGGCTCATTGTCCAGGTTATCATACCACAGGTACACATACACACACATTTCTACGTGCGTGAGTCTGGCGCCGTGCTGGATCTTCCCTCCCACTGACAGATGGATGGGGTTAATATCATAATTAAGCACCTCAGCCGACGGTTCCTGTTTACCACTCAGTTGCTAGGCAGTGACATCAGCTGATCCCTCCCCCCCGTCCTCTCTAATCCCTTCCCTCTCCCTCACACACACACACACACACACACACACACACACACACACACTCTCTCTCTCTCACACACTCACACACACCACTCTCTCTGCTCTCTCTCTCTCTCTCTCTCTCAGATAGGCAGCACAGACGTGGGCAGAGTGTGGGGGTATAGGAAGAGGAGAGAGCAGGAGGGTAGGTAGTAGAGTGTGTGAGGCTGTCAGACAGCATGGTCTGGGTCTGAGGACAGCACTGGAAGACGCCACCGCAGCAGCAGCAACAACAGCAGCAGCAACAGCAGCATCAACAGCAGCAGCAGCAGCCTCCAGATCTCCATGTAGACCAGAGTGGTGACATCCAAAGATCACCTGGACCCCAACGCCCACCCAGGACAACAAACACCTCTTCTAGAGAAGCAAGAAGAAGAAGAAGAAGAAGAGGAAGAGGAGTACAAGGGGGGGTGGGTCTGTTTATCTTCTTTTTTTTTTTTCTTTTCTCCGTTTTTTTGGTTTTGGGAGTAGGCTCCGGGCTGGACCGCATGCATGACACAACGCAAAGGCGAGAAACCCACCATCAGCATCCAGGAGCACATGGCCATTGATGTGTGCCCCGGCCCCATCCAGCCCATCAAGCAGATCTCCGACTACTTCCCCCGGTATCCACGGGGCCTCCCCCCTGCTGCGCCCCACCAAGCGGGCCACGCCGGGTCCCTGCGCTCTGCCCTCTCCACCTCCTCGGCCACCGCCACTGGTGAAAGCGACCGCCCCAATGAGGACAACCCAGACCGGGCTTGTGCCGGAGCCTCCGCCTCCTCACAGGCCACCAGGAGGGACGAGGAGCCTGATGTGGAGGGATACGACTCAGACGACTCAAGTGAGTGATGATCCCCCCCCCCCCCCCACACCTCCTCTCCTCCTTTTTTTGTTGCCTCCATCCTTCTGTTTACCTCGGTGTTTTCCATCATGTCTACTTCTGTGTGTCTATCCCTTTTAGTTCTTCCTCTCCCTCTCCCTTTCTCTTATTACTGCATCTCCATTTTTTGCCACCGGTTGCCAGGCATCCCTCCAGCCGTGTGGCTTTGTGGCTTTATCTGTCACCTTTTCTTCTCTCTGCTCCTCCGTCCATCTCTTTCTATTTCCATTTGCCTGGTGTGTCTGTCTGTGTGTGTCCTTCTCTCTCTCTCTCTCTCTGTGTAAGTGTGTGTCTGCATGTTGTGCGTCCCCCATGTGTGTCTCTGTGCTGCAGCTAACTCTTTGCCGCTCAGTCGACAGACAGCCAACTGTTGCTGCTGCAAAGGATACTGCTTCTTCTCCTCTCCTCTCCCTTCCCTCCCTCTCTCATTCTCCTCTCCTTTTCCAACTGAAAGGATGATACGGGTGATTTTACTGAAACAAACGATTGCAATGTGTCTATCCAAGGAGGGTGCATGTGTGCATTTTTCATACCCCCCCCTCCGGTGTCTGCCGGTTGCTCGCTCTATACTGTCGATCGCTCTAAATGAGTTGAATCACTCGCCGCTTGTTGATGAAGCTTCACATTAGTCGCAGTTTTGCACTCAGCAGAGTCTGTCTGCATCTGTAAGCTCGTCCACATACTGTACCGGCGAGAAACAAGACAGGCAAGTTCCAACTGTGTGTGAGCGTAGTGTGTTTTTTTCCAAAGCATAAAGATATGTGTGTGCTCATATCTCCATCACAGAGGGGTGGCTCCTTTGAGAAAAGCCTTTTCTGAATGTCACTCCTTAAATCCACCACATTTGAGTGGCTGAATCATAATGGGAATTAATGGGATGCAGAACAGCTATTAGAGCAGTTCCATATCTCGGAGCTGGGTGAAGATGTCTATATTACCGTGAAACCACTGTCAGAGCCAGCAAACATCTTCACAGACACATGATACGTCTCTGCACCAGAACTCAAACAAATTTGGTGCCAGAATGAAAGCTGCTGCTATACCTGCATCATTTCCCCCCCTCTTTAAAACACACCTCATGATCTGGCTGATAAATCAGTAAAGAAACCATCTGGTTCATGCTGGACTCAGCTCACTCTGAGTAACATGTTGCTTTCTCTCTGCGCAGGAAAACAGCGCAAACGCCACACAGTGTGTTTCTGTACCGGTCTAACTGCCTCGCATGTGCTCCCCACACAAGAGACTTGTGATTGCAGGTTAATGTGTGACAGCAGCGCAGCTTCTCTAAGACTTAATCCATGCAGAGTGGCATGTGGAGGGAGAGGGAGAGAGAGAGAGAGGGGGGAGGCGGGGGGGTTAGGGCCATCTCTAATCCAGAACTGGACAGGCAGGAGGGGGGATGGTAGAGAGCAGGGGAGGCAGGTCGGGCCTGGCAGATGTTGCTCTATGACCTCTGCCAGGGAACCAGGATTTCACTCCCAGGGGGAAAATAGATGGTGACACGCGTCCTCCCGCTTTGCAACAGCAGCCCTCCATTTGTGATACACTTGACTTTTGCTCTGGGATTCGACTTTCTGAAGCTTTTCATGCCTTTGTTTACAGCAACTGGAAACATATACTTACTCTGGCACTTCTGTCCAGGCTGGTACTTTAAATGTTATTTATTGCCTCAGAACCAGCTACATATGTGCATCTGTGGGCCCGATAAGGAATCCATCTTTGTTTTTTTTTAAAAGAAGACAATATGAAACAGAGATTCACGCCCCACCTTCTACGTGACCACCAGCATTGAAATCACAGGAAGTGGTTTCCATGTGTAGCTCTAATGTGCGGCTGAGCATACGAGAGATAACTTCAGTGTAGACAAGGGCTGCTGTCTATCAGAGGGCCAGTCCATTAGTCACACGTTTGTTGGTTTGATCCTGGCTACTCCTGTCAAATGTACAAATGTCAGGCTTCTTCCCACCAGCAGGTTGCTCCTGATGGGCAGGCCAGCACCTTGCATGCAGATGGGTGACTGACATAGGTGAATGAGAGAGTGCTTTGTCTATTTAGGTAGAAAGGTGCTACATAAGTGCAGCCCATTGCATTCTATTTTCAAAGACTTGAGGTGCAGAAAGGTGAAGAAGTAAGACACTTTTTTGTACGTTCAACAAAGTGCCAGGCTACGATTAGCTGTGAGGAGGCTTTTACGCAAAACTGTGCAACCTCGCCCATTCACAGAGTCTACAAGGGTTCTTAACTCCACCTCCGAGTGGAGCCATTCAGGACAGATATGAGGTCCTTTGCCTTTAGATATCATGTGAAGAGATTAGACATGCAACTAAAGACAGATGTAGATCTTCAAAACATCTGGATAGACTCTGTCTTTGGGTTTAATCCATCTTTAAAGGCTCTTGGTTTCATTTACACCCTAACCCTAACCCTAACCCTCCCATATCCCAGTCACGCATGAAATAGCCGTGGTTGGATATAGGCAACAGGTTATGGGATGTTTTGGTATTTTCTGTGGCTTTGTCAAATAGTTCCCGACTTGCTTGTTTTTAAGTTGTCAGTTGTGGATCAGTGCAGGTTTGTCTAAGTGTCAGACCACAGCTTCTCTCCATCCTCCCTGCTAATAAGGCAATTAGACTCAAACATCTGCCGCAGCATCATCTTAATGATTTTACAAACACTTGAGGAGTCATCAGTGATGAAGGATAATTACAATTCCAACTCCACTTCCAAGGAAAAGAAAAGTGTTGTCAAGGTAATTAGGATAGCAATTAATCAAAAAAACAACAAAAAAAAAACACATGGGTTATCCAATGTCTGAGTGGACTGTGTGGTTATCACCGGGCTCACCATGCAACGCTGGAGGAGGAGGCACTACACTATAAATGAATGTAAAAATGAATAACAAGTGGCTGTTTGGGTCTGATGCAACATTCCCAAATAATCCCAAGCTGCTCCTGCTGCTGCTGCTGCTGCCATGGAAGGAGAAACACAACAGGTATAAACAAAATACTCTGCAGTAGGGCATGAGTCATGGTTTGAGAAAAGATTTCAGATACAGTACATGCACTTAACACTCTACAGGTGAAACACTTTACAGTACATTCCTGGCTCGAGATGTCTTGTGTTTTGTTTTGTTTTTTGTATTGTTTTTTCTGTGGTGAAAACAAGGACTTCATCCAGGAACACTCCCAGCACAGGTGCAATGTAGTTTTATCACTTATGTATAGGTAATAACTCACATATCGCCAGCAATCGTGAGGTTTCACTGTCAATCTCAGAGCTCGTCATTCGGCACCAAAGACTCACAGTCATCCACTGAGAAATGATTCTTTGTACAAACAGACTCAATGGACCGGGTCGCACACAGACAGATTATCTCATTGTGTTTGAGTGTGCGATTTTGATTAGGGAGAGAAACTCTAACTTGAGAATTCAGAATCATCTTAATTCTTTATTATCTGAAAACACTTTGATGCCAAAGACCTTGTAAAGCAAAGAACATTTCTCTAACTTGAAGGCATTTAAAAAATGTATAATGATAAATAAGTTGCAGAATATGCAACAAGTATTGGAGTTTGTGCTTTATATATAATTTCTAAGCAGTGTTGAAAGATTTTCTGAAGGACAGCTGAAACCAAGGTTGTTTGAGGAAAGGCTCAGTACGAAAGCCGGTAACAAGTCCTATCAGTTTTTAGCAGAGAAACAGCCTCCGCTGGACGGCAACAGGCTTATAAGGACAACAATAATGAATGGTGGAATTTCTAACCGCTTACTCCTGCCTTATCAGCTTAGCATGTGTAATAAAGTTTTATCACATTTGTTGTGAGGTTGATCTGATAATTCTTGGCCTTGTACAAAGTGGTAAAGTCATTTTTCCCTGCTGGAAGCGCAGCAAACTGTGACTTTCCAAAAACGAGGAGGATAGATTTAACTTTCACTCTGTTGCTGTGTGAAATGTAAGAGGAAGGAACTCTGTGCTTCCTGTTGTTTGTGATTTAAAAGAACCAGCGCTGCCCCAAATTGGCTGCTCATGGTCCTGCGGGACTTGATCCAGTATCTGCATGCGTCCTCTGGAGGGGGGGTGGAGCGGTGTGGCAGTGTACTCCCTCATGAACCAAATCTCACAGGGACATCTCAATCCTTGCTAAGAACCTGCTGGTTAATCTGCATAACGGCAGCATTATCTGATTCATTGTGACTAAATCTTGAGTTTAATTGAAACGGAAAAGTGCATCACCCACCAAGTGTCCCTGCTCCCCTGCGAGAGAGGTAATCAAACCCAATTGGACATCCGGATCTCTGCCACATCAATTAGTGGTTGTTTACGGTGGGTGTAGAGGGCCACATCCCCGCCGGGGACCAGGGAAAACAGCCGGTGTGACCCACATGACAGAGCAGGCTGTTGTGTTTTTTGAGAGATAAGCCTCAGAGCTGTATCTGTTGACAGGGTAGTGCAGGATGGGTTGGTGGAAAGCAGGGGGGCCAGGGGGTTGGTAATGTATGCACACACAGGTCTACTGCTGTCTCCTCAGCACAAGTCTCGAGCTACAGTGTTTGCTTGTAGTTGTCAACTGGTGAGATGCAGTCAGAGCAGGAGGGGGGAGAGTAAAACAAGGCAAAATGATGTGTCAGAAAAAGTAACTAAAATCTATATTTAGTTCTCAGATGTTTGCTGACATCTTCTGAGATTGTGAGTCATGCAAGATAGGGAAAAAATGGATGTAGACACTACAGTCATATACACTGTTGGAAATGTGCATGGTGTTGGGGTTAAAGCTGGCTACCAGCAAGAGCTGACAGACAGCCCAGCACCGCAGCATATGAGCTCCTAATGGAAAGAGAGCAGACATTAAACATTATCATTTGGTATGTGTGGAAAATCATGGCAATATGTTTATGTCACACACAGACACAATGAGTCAACACAGAGGAGTAGAGGTCACAAAGAGAAACGAATCAACAGAGATGTGCAGAACCACAGATGTGATGAAGCTCAACTGGCTTGCAATACAATACTCATGTCTGCAATGTTTGTAATGGGAATAATATAATATAATATAACATAACATAGCATAACATAACATAACATAACATAACATAACATAACATAACATAACATAACATAACATAATATAATATAATATAATATAATATACATGTGTAGTATACATGCATAATGTAACCTACAGTATTGTGTGTAACTTGTATGCAATAGGCTATTATATAATATTATATTAGAAGTAGTAAAGTAAACACAACAGGAATCAGATTGAGATAGAAATGCTGTGATCACATTTTGCCTTTACAGCAGCTCCACTCTCTGTTTTCAAGGTGCTTGGCAGGTAGGCAGAGTCCTACTGTGGATTTGGGCTGTCTCTCTGTGGCTTCATGTAATCCCAGGCTGACTCTGTGATGTAGAGATCAGGTCTCTGTGAGGGCCGGACCATCTGTTGCAGCACTCCTTGTCCCTCTTGGTGCTGAATATAGTCCTTTATGACTCTGGCTGTATGTTTGCAAATTAACTCCATGCAAAGTGCCTAAAACATTTGTACAGCACTGTGTGTGCCTGTGTGCACCCTTCAAACCTCACAGGTCTGCACACAGGATTTTAATATGAAGTTCAGTGAGGCATTTTAGTTAATTAAATGAATGATAAAATTGACTCTAAAACAAACAGGGAATCTTTGTAATGAGGCCAAAGGCAAGCTGGAGTCGGTTTCTTTCTAAGCCAGCAGGAATTTTCTCTGTGGCCCAGAGTTAAACACCTATCCCCAAAAACCCTGATAACGTCAAGTAAAGAAATGGCAGCAAGTCTGTCGGCTGTGGGGGAAGAATAATTTAATATTCCCCGTGCACCATCCCAATTTACACTCCGAATGCGAGGATTATTGGTGTATCTTTTGTCTTTTCTCAGTTAGATAAATGCAAGACTCGCATGAGTAAATCAGAGACACCAGACTCAATCATGACGATACTCCATGCTGACATCCTCAGTGGACTGTGCAGAGATAAAGGGCATTTTCCAAACAGAATATGCCAATGCTGCTTCAGGTGAATAACAGTTCTCCCAAAGCAGCTATTAGCAAACACTTTAGCAGTAATGTGCAAATGATGGTGATATCTGACCAGTGGGACAATCTCCTAAAATCTCTGTGTATTCCTGTAAGGGCAGAAGAGAAAGAAATGTATTGTGGAGCCATCTGTTACCTATCAAGACCAAAAGCCATTTTCAGACCTTCGCAAAGCAGAAAGCTGCATCAATCCACTTGAAAACATCCCCTGAGCCTCATAATACTCAGTTCAATGTAAAGAGTGATTTCAGCGCTGCCATGCCCAGCACAGTAGAATCCTATTAAGAGTCTATCTGCAAGCTGTCATGCAGTAGTAATGACTCACTGTAGTGTCCCATGTTTTCCTGTGACTAACCCAGCACAAGCGTACCAGATTGTCAGTCAGTTCACATTATGGGTTATTATAGCTGGTGCTGTCTCTCAACAGGAGCCATCGAGCATTTAAGTTAGCAGCAGTTCTGCTTCATCAGATGCTAACTCTGCTACTGCTGCCCGCCCCTCATCCTCACTAAGCACATTATGTAATGATAATGCCAGCTATTACACAGATCCATTTGGCGTCTGTGGATGTCATCAGCGGAGAAATTTTGTTTGCCTCTAGTTTGTCACACTTTGCATCCACACATCGACGGAGTATGTTTAAACATTGTACTGTAAGTGATATGAGCTCTTAAAAGCTTTAGTGTTTTCTTTCCTTCTTTCTTTTTTTTCAATTGAGAAATCCAACTGCTTTTAACCAGCTTAAATCTAAAAGTGTCCCCCTACCCACACTCCCGAGAAGACATAGACAATCCATTTGCTCAAATTAAATCCCGGTGTCTGATCATTTCTCTGCCCACACCAAGTGATGAATCAAAACTTAACTAACTTACCCACAGCTGCATAGAGTGGGCACTCTGTCCATAGAGAGCTCAGTTAACCACTATTAGATTTTTAGCCTCTTCTATCTCTGAGTATGCTGTCTGCTGTGTAATGAGACTGTGCTCAGATGAGACCATGATCAGAGGCGCACCATCAGGAGAGGCAAGCCTGACAATTGCTTGGGGTCCCCATAGAGAAGAGGCCGCCAACAGCCCCTTATATCGGTCTGTTTTACTATGACAACTATAAACCCCCTTAAACCTCCCACTAAGACACTATACAGTTTGATGATATGTGCTGTAGCGAGTGTCTAGCCGAACTGTTGTCTGCATGTGAGGGGACATCTCAAAATTGTCTGTTAGTCTACATGTTGGTGGGTTTCTTTGATGGGCTCTTTTGCTTGGGGTCCTCAGAGTGTCACTGTAAACTTGTAACCTGGTTTCGTAGGCTACACTATAGGCTATTTATTGTTCTATGATTCATAAGATTTGGAATAACTTTGCTAAAATTACGCTGAAGCAATTTGCCCACCACTACCACTCTGACACTAGCAGCTGCTGGAGCCTTAAAAATTGCAAAATTCATTCAAAAGAGTGAATGCTTGGCTGGATGAGGATCTGTGGATATTTGGTGATTTCTAATACCAGACTTACATAAAGTATAGCTGAGCTGGAGTCAGTTTCAATTGTGGTGGCAGTAGCCTATGGAGTGATAAAACCGTTGTATGCTACCCCGTCTGTGCAAAGTTAGAGAAAATCAAACTCTTAAGTTGATGTTTCTTTTTATTTGGGACATGGGTGAAACCAAAACAAAACTAAAAGGAGAGTGAATATTGGAGTTGGATTAATCAATTGCACACAGTTTGCTAAAAATATTAATCATATTTTCCATAATGATAATTTCAGAGATTGTAGCTGAAATTTAAGAATATAAGCCTATGGATTCATGATTGTGTGTTTTTTTTTAATCAAGTCAAATTAACTGCCTTGAAATATGATCAAATTGAAAATAAGGTTGTTGTTATTTTTTTTGTAAATAATACAAATTATGACTGTCTTTTTTTCTCAATGAAAATCTTTTTTTCACAATTGAAAAAGTACAAACAATCAGGATGTTGATAGAAACAGCTGTGTCTTGTCTGTAGGCTAGATGATGACGAGGCAGGTGAGAGGTCACATCGTTAGTCAGGAAATTTAGCGGCAAAGCCCGACCCGCTGGAAGACAAAGAGCTTCTTGAAACAACACGGGAATCAAACAGTGGAGCAGTGGAGCGATAAAGAAAAGGACTGGACAAGGATATTGGAGAATCTCAAGTTGTTTCGGAGCGGAGGTCGAGGTTACACTAGCTAGCATGCTAGTGGCTAGACGCTAACGTTGCTAAGGTAAAAGAGGAGGACGCTGGTGACGCAGCAGCAGCAGCTGTCGACATGGACCAGACCGAGGGCCGCAGCCACCTGTTGAACTGCGCCACCCTCAGCTCCACTTCACCGAAGTAGGTTATTTTCCACCCATTTCCCCACATATAGCGAGAATTACAAACAACGTGCACCCTGTGTCATTACTGTCAGTAGAGTCGCACCTCCTCTGCACTGATGTTGTGGGGGAGTAAACATAACAGAGAAGATGAAGACTGGCTCTTATATTCACAGTATTTAGCTCCAGATGAACTTTTTTTTTTTTTTTTTTACTAGGAACACGGTGGCCCCTTACAATCTAGGAGCATAAGCATAAAATGTAGGGGTGCACACACTAAGCAAGTATTCACATTTCCTTATCATTCATGATCTTCACACACGTTGGCCTGACACCTGTAATGACAGATTACAGATTCTTTGAGTCGCCCCTTCCACGTTTCACCAGAGTTGAAAATAAATTACTGGTTGCACATGTCCAAATAGGCTACATGAACAATTTACTCACATTGTCTCAAATTTTAGGGGCAGTCTGGAGCCCTGTTAAGTTCAACTTCAAGGTATTATGTTTATACAATGAGAACTAATGGACGATATTTGCTCTATCTGGCTATTTTTTTTTTTTTTTTTTTAATTTTTTATGTGAGATATGGCTGAAATTCTGTGTAGTGCAGTTTACTGATATCAGATATTTGTTATTTCATCAATGCAAAGCAGTATGAATTGTTCACTGTGTGTGTGCGTTAGATGGAGGAATAAGCACAGCTATGTGCTGATAGAAGTGGGGCAGTATGTGCTTGTGTGCCACTCAGCTACACCCTGGAGGCTAGTAGGTTGATGTTGTTACTGCTGCAGTGCTCACCCAGTAGTGTATTGTTGCAATCGTGTGGTGTAAATCCAGCATGAATGTATCTACTGGTGTGGATATGGGCCTTTGGGTTGTGACCGTTGGCTGTAGCCTGTCATTGTAAATCCTGTATAAGCTACAGGTGCTTCCAGCTGATAGTAGCCGCCACTGAGAACTTATAATTAATACCAAGCTTGCATGCATGTGGAGAGTGGACCTCCAAGGTCTTGTGCCCAGGGGTGCCTGCATTCTTAATCTGCGTTTACATACATAGTCCTTAACCCAAAGACATGTTTTTAGTTAATAGCAACAATAAATCAAGCACTTTATTGAGCTAGCACTAATGACTCTACCAGATGGTCGATAGTACACCCGCAAATGCTCCAGCTGCAGCAGTTTTGAGTATTCAGGATTGACTCCTGATAACAGGGCTACGGGACCTAATTTAAAGACTTGAATTGTCAATAAGTGTTATCTTGATCTTAAGATCAATTTTACAGTTATTCTACCATTTGCCTTTTTGTGACATTTAAAGTTGTGGAGTCTTTTGTGTATCTGTAGTGTCAAAGAAAAGAAAAAAAAACAGCTTTTCTCAATGGGCCGGTGGTTGGGCTCTGTGCACAGAAGAGGGCAACACTTGTATTGCTTACTTGGCTACAGATGCCTCCTGTCTTTACTCTGTCTGAGTTTATACTCTAAGAACATGCTGAACTCATGTTCTTTCACAGCTTCTGCACCCGCCTCTGCTGGATCGATAAGAGGTCACTGCTTTGCTTCTTTGGACTCTTGGAAGACACACTTACAGTACCATGTTGGTCTGTCAGTAACTCCATTCACAGAAGTGACAACTCAATGAGTTGTACAACAACACAGCTCTGCTGTAGGCAGACCACAGGCTGCACTGTCTGGACCCAGAGTGAAGTGTTGGGTTGGAAATGCTTGCTGAGCTCACCTGGACTAATACCGGCCACGCAGGAAGATTTCTTTGTGTAGGTGTATCGTGTACTTTATTGTCTGCTAAAGTAGATTTCATTTCCTTGGGGTGGTGGCTGTCTGTCTTCCCAGATGATCTCCAGATAACTGCTGGCTCAAAGATTATGTATGTAATCTCTAATCACATATGGTCACCAAAGAAGAAATTATATTTTCATGGTAATTTATTTAAAATTTGAACAGGACGAGCGGGGCAGAGCAGAGTCAGGGTCAGAGGACAAATTGTCATTGAAGTCAAAGAGGAAACACCATGGAATCATTTAAATCAAAGTATTTTTCTCTTTGGGAGCGTGGATATTGTATATCAGTGAATCTGCCTCTGAGACTTTATAATGCTCCAGCTCAGCAAAGAAATTGAATTTCCGTTTGCATATCTTTTTTTGTTTGTTTTTTTGTGGTATGTTTAAAGTCACTATGTCAAATGTTGTGATTACAGCGTCAAACGTTTTAGAGAAAAGCTGCATTTGAACTGAAGCTATGTGATGCCCTTGAAATTAGGAAAATATAATGTGTTGTGCACTCAGTTGGTGTTTTGGCCTGAAGGTAGTGGAGAGGAAAGCTTGTGAAATGTGCAAACAAGGAATTGTTCATCAACAGCAGAGCATGAATAAACTAATTAATTTAGTGCCCATCGGATAATTGATATCTTCTGTGATAGTTAAGGTTTTGGCATTTGGTAGTGCTACTGCTACAGTAAAATTCAGGGGTTAGGTAACATCATTTATGCAGTAATACAGATCTGTTAAGATGCCTTGGTCTGGATGGACTCTTCTGTTCTCAGCTTCAGGTGGTGACTGTTGAAAGTATTTTCCTGAAAGTCAAAGTAATAATGGGACCCTGAATTAAACAGAGGACAGATATTAGTGTATTATGACATGAAAGACTTGGTAAGGTTAAATCAGACCATACAAATCCCCAACAGCTGTTTTGAATGAATTCTTCATTTGAAAGATGATGGTGAAACTAATGCCACAGAATTATAAATGAGACACAGATATTTAATTGTCATGTTGAGCATTAAGAGCACATTTCATATGCACGCTGTACCACCAATGAATTTCATCAAAATATCATCACTTAGAGAAGCTTACATAAAGATCCATGACTCAAACCCTCAAAGAGCAATAGAGCTTGAGTCATCTTTTTGGGAAATCACAGGTCTGTAAAAACTCAAGAGGGCCAAAAAAATGACATTTTCTCAAGTAAGTCCACTTGTATCGGTAAATGCTGGGATGCATTAAACCTCCACTTTGGGTGAGAAGGGAAATGAAGAGGAGTTGTAACTACTTCATATCAACAGAAAAAAAAAGATTATTTATATCCAATTACTGTAATTTCACACCAAGCTACAAGCTAATGTTCCTGCTCACTATTAAAAGTTTACCCTGATCAGCTCATACAAACATGTACTTTTAGATCATAAATATGTAGGGGTGTAACGATACACAAAAATCATGGTTCGGTACGTAGGTTTTGAGGTCACGGTTCGGTTCATTTTTGGTACGATATGGGAACAAAATGCAAAACATGCTTGTTGTTTATTTTTGTGAACCAGCTGACCGAGCTGTCAACATAAGATCTAACCTCCATCTGAGCACCGATCACCTTGTAGCACCATGTGTGTTTTATGACGAAAAGAAAAAAAAAACGGATTTGGGAGGGTCTTCAAGCTCTGATTTCCGCTAAACTGTAAACGGGCTGCACGTGTATGTAGCTGTAGGCGGACAGTGAACACACGCAACTTCCGTTCCGGGAACGCACCCGTGCACAGCCCTGTACCGAACTGAACGACCTGTACCAGAACTGTTCAGTACAAATACATGTATCGTTACACCCCTATAAATATGCGATGGGAGGCCCTGTGCCCACCTTCACCACATTGCTTTTTCATCCCCATGCATGCTGGGAAATGATTTGAGACTCCGTGCTCCCTGTCCTTAGGTCACCAGTGATAAGTTCACACAGCGATGAGTGAGTGGTTAAAAGAAGGGCGGTGATGAGTGGCTGATAAGACTAGAGAAGCATTTACCTTTCAGTGCCTATATATTCTTACTTGTAAAAAACCCATTCAAATCCCACTGAGAGCAATCTTCTCTAAAGATTAGGTATATGACTGTAGGACTATTAGTTCTGACTGCTGCTTTATATTCACACACTCACCCTTCTTATATCCTGTATATTCTTCTTTATTGTCTTGTCTTGAACTCTTCAGAGTGAGGAGGGATGGATTGAAGTTTATGAATAGCAACTGCGCACTACTGGCCACTGCTCCCTTTTGATTCTCAGAGACACCTGCAGGTGTCTGCCTGCCGCAGCGCTGGCTTCCTTTATGCACCATCAGGTTTAATGTGATAATGAAGCATAGTATTTAAATAGCGTGTTCTATTCTCCCGTGCATCTGCAGAAGCAGTCAACTTGAGTGTGTGTCATTAAAAAACACATCAATAACACTTTAAAATGTAAATCTTCTCTTCATTCTTGACTGTACAATCCCATCTTTGAAGTTGATCTGCTGTAACGCTGCGTGGTTGTTTGACGGAACATATATGTAGTAGATGTAGTGTTTGGGGAGGGGGTGCTGCGTGAAAACATCACACTCAACACACCCACGTTCATCTGCCAATAATAGCACTATTGTTGACGGCAACAACCAATCAAACGGATAAAGACTCACAATTGTGCTGTAATTCTAAGAAAATAATCATTCTTGTATCTGATCACAGCACAACACATTAGATATTTGTAAAAAAAAAAAACCCAAAAAAACATCCAGTCATTTTAAGCTACTTTCCGGCATTTAGCTGTAAAAGGCCTCCCTTCCTCAGATGAAGCCAGGTGTTGTTACACTGAGCTTTTTTCCCCTTTCTTGTGCGGGAGAACCACTGTGATACAGATCGGACGCTTACAATGTAACTATTGTTCTCCATCCAAGTGAGTTGGATCGTCCACGGGCCATGTTTTGACAGGAATCGGAGACAAAGAACAAAGTGAGATACATCAGGTAGACGGGGGGTTCTCAGAGGACCGTCCATCGTGACCTCCAGCGTCTGTGCAGTATAACAATGTCTCACTGTTATGATTGGAAATGTAATCCAGGCAGCGACTGAGTGTCCTCCAAAATGTATTTGGCAAAGCAAATTAGTCCCTTGTTCCTGTATTATCCTTAAATCTGCAGGACGAACACTTGTTTCCCTCTCCTGGCAGTGAGAGTCATTACACAAACACTGTGGATACATTGCCACAGCAGAGTAGAGTAAATAGCAGAAGTAGTTATAGCCCACTCCAAATATTTTCTACAAATGCAGTAAAGCGATATCCTTTTTTGTCCTCTGTCAGTTACTGTCTTTTTCAGACTGAGCGCTAAGTTTCTTTTTATTTGACCACCAGAAACTTGTCATTGACGATTCCATGGTTTTTCCACCATTGGTTTCACCCTTTGTTCTTGCAAACCAACCAATGCTGCTTAATGTAAAAGCATCACTACTCATGTGTGGGGCAGGGAAATCGCCACAGGCACCAAACTTTGTGAAGTAAAACCAACAGCATATCCCACTTCAAAAAAGGTGACGTAGAAGTAGCACAAAATAGAAATACTCAACTCCAGGTATCTCAAAATATTGTACTGATGTACCACACTTGGGTAGATGCACTTTCTACCACTACTTAGAAGTAAATTCCAACATATCAAGAGGAAAAAAGCCTCCAGCTCCTTGTTTACTGTATCTCTGCTGGATTAGCAATTTGTTCTCATCCCATCGGCAACAAATCTGTACCTTACTGAGTAGAACAGCAACACATAAATCCCACATAGCGCTCCAAACAATAATTCATAAGGCAGATTCGTTGCACCATCCAAGAACTGATGCTGTGAGTTTCAAAGGTATGACTCCCTGCAGCCTCTTATCTTTCCATGTGTGTTCTGACTCATGATGTCTCCTAGTTTATTCTGAGTTGTTTGTCTTAAACCTGCAGTGTTCACCAAAGCACAACAGAAGTAAGTAAGCACAAAGTATCTCATCCTGCCTTGAGTGAGTAGTTTTTCTTCATAGCAGTTATTGATCACGAGAGCTTAGAAAACCCTCAGTGTTCAGCAGTGGCTAGTTTATTTTATTTTTTTTTACCCGTGAAGAGTGGGTTGACTGCTCAGACTTCTGTGTGGCTAAAAGTGAAAAAACTTTCTGCCAAAGAAATATCACTGCTTGCTGCAGTTTTTCAAATATCAGAGTCCTACTCGCCTACCAGAGGACTAGAGGAGTATTTACAGGAAAGAGAGCCAAAGTGGAAATGGGAATGCTGCCTCGTACTGTAGGCGGGGAAACTGACAGAAAGTTAAAAATATGTACAGTACTGTATACAGTAAGTGTGTCAAACAGGATGGGAAAACTCTTAGCCATATTTTTTCATTTCATAAAAATAGTTGCAGTATGATTACTATCTCAATGTTGCTAGACAAACCCCTGTTTTCTCTCATGTAAACTTCTTTATTTAACAGAGTTGGATTAGAGATTTGTGTAAATGCTATTTGTTTAAAAAGAAAAGAAAAAGGAAAGGATTTCTTTTAGTTGCCCTTAGTGTCCAGCTCTTTCAAGCTCTGCCATTAGTGGATAGAATCTACACAGGTTACAGCAAAACAGCATCAACAGAAATCAATATCAGTCACAATGCCTATCCAGGGTATTCTCCACTTCCTCTAGTCACATTAGGAGAAAGAAAAACCACAGACGTTGGATACAGACCTTCTTTTAGCAAATGTTCAATTGTGTAATTGTCTAAAGAAATGAAGACATATCATCACCAAATGCACCCAAATGGCAGGTACAACATGTAACTGGTAGATGCAGCATGTGTGCAGCCCATACCAACCATCTGATTTTTGCCTTGGAAGTAAATCAGACTTTGGCTCGATGCGGTGTGCTCTGACGCACGGGAAGTAGCTGATTGCGAGAACATGAAGTGTGATAAGTGCTGCTTGGGTGTTTTGAATCATCTGTGTTCTCACTCAGGGTAAAGTACTGAATCAACCCTGCATTGAGCAAGTGCACCTTTGTTTGCCAACAGATTCGTATCGACAGTCCCTCAGAAATATTGTGTTCACGGTTATGTGTCTGTTATGGCCCTGTAGTTTCTATTTTTGTGTTTTGTGCATACATGTTGTTGTTACCCCATCACTTAGCAGCAGATGGCTAGCTCTCACTAATCCTGCATAACTACAGCCATCCAAGCTGAACAACCCAACCGAAAAACATGAAAGAATAAATTACTCACAGGCTGTCAGATTGTACAAAGTATGGTGGTGGTCAGCGCGGTGTCCCAGGTACTTAAGTGCTGAAATTCTCCTAATGCAGCCATTAGAGAGATGTCAAGTTGTCATGTGCAATTAAAGCACAGATGTGAAGAACGTTCATGGAACAAATCCTCCAGATTCAAAGAGAAAATATGTTCCTCATAACCATTAAAACTGACACCTATTTCTGATCTGACACCCTAGGACACCACCATGTGTCTGTGCCTTCCATAGCCATTACAATTGAGAAATGAAACAGTATTATGGTGTGACAGTGCTTTTTAGTACGGTCACAGGAAAGATCACCTTTGGGTTAAAACAAAAAGTTCTTCATTAAAGCTTAACCTCATGGTAACAATAATAATCATTCAGTTAAAGGCATACTTAACCCAAAATCAGTAATTCACCAATTTTCTACTCACGGTCATGCCAAGGGTTCGGAGACTCTGAAAGTTCTCTGAACCCTTCCTTGGCATGACAGTGAGTGGAAAATTGGTGAATTCTCGATTTTGGGTGAAGTATCCCTTTAATGTTCAGGAAGGTTTGTGATCATGGGACTGTTGACCCACGTATCCACTATCCACTAGTATCCTCCCTCTTTGGGCTTTGTTGCTCTAAAATATTGTCACCTGACCTCTGTTCCTTTGGTAACGGCTGAGCTGTCACTTAAGTGATATCAATATTAATTCAACTGATTGATATCAATGCTGTTATTTTTCTTGTGTGAACGTCTTATAAATGATTCTACATGTTTGTAGAAAAATGGGGCAGTCATGATGAGGTACCTTCAGCCCATACAGTAGCCTACTGTACAACTTCTTTCACTAGCAGTAAGAGCCTTTCACCCATACAACTACTGCTGCAGAAAGCTAGTAGTTTTTGTCGATCAGCAGATATTTCACCATGCATATCCCTTTTCAGTCCCCCTCCATTGACTCTGCTAAGATAGCAGTTTAAGCAGCTCCCAACTTGGCTTTTTTGTGAAGGTGGAAACAGTGAGCTGGAATAGCAGGGAAACACTTGAGCAGTGACCAGAGATGTGAGCGCAGTAGTGGAAGGTTGTAAAAGTGGCAAATTCAAGCAAAGTCAAGCTGCCAAATTTCTCTTTAGTAAAGCAGCAGGGATCATATGAAAAATATAAGTTATTCTTAATCATAAAAATGTATTTTTACTACCCATCCCTTATTCTGAGGGTATTCTAAGCTGCTGCTTTACTAGTGACATTTAGGTCTAAACATTGGAGTTTTCTGAATTGAAGAAATTGCTGAACAGTCATTGAAATACTGACATTTAATTTGATCAAATTAAGTTAAATAAGACCATTGTAAACATGCTGTTAAAGGTCCTCTCCAATCAATTGTAAACTGAAACACAAAAGAAAACATGCTTGTCTTTTTCAGCAGACGTTCTTACTATATTATTCTATACACTTTTTTTCCCCTCTGCTGGAACTGTAACATGTTATAGAAAATGGCACTCTAATAGTCTGTTCAAAGATTCAGTGTGCCTCGCAGTGTAGCTTTGTTGTGGAACAGCATTTTACCATCCCTCATCAAAGGTCAACCCTCCCTCCCTGCACTCCTGCTGTAGAGATTGCGGTTTCCCTGAAAAGCTCCATTTGTATAGATCCGAGTGCAGTTTGATCGGATCCTGCTGGCTCTAATGAGTCGGCAACACCTTGGTAAGCTGCCCCTAGATCCCTTCGGAGATGCATTTACATCAAACACCACATAAGGTCCCAAAGTAGCACAATGGTGCCATACAGCTATTTGACTGCAGTGTCAAGGCCTTTCAGGGTCCTCTGCAGGAATCCAGTTTCACTTTCATTCATGCCAGAGCAGGGGTGTTTTTCAGTTTCAACATGTGTGTTGAAAAAAGAAAGAAAGGCTGTCAGGAAACAGTGTATACCGTATCAACATGGTGTATGGTCAACAGTCAAACCTAGTGCAGATAACAGAAAGATAAAAACAAAACACAGTCTAAATTTTTCACAGTTATCTCTGTTTTAGGGAGGCTGATAAAGGCCAGGGTGGAGAGACATGAAATGATTTCCTCGGTCCAAGGATGGATTAGATCGTGTTCTTTGACCTGCCCACATGACCTTTATGGCCTCTCTGACTCAGGAATTTAATGATTAGGTATCGGACGTACATGCGGTCCTGTGGTATTCCAGTCAGCCCACCTGTCAAAGGTGTAACTGAACCTGATGATAGGGCTGCCTCACTACCTGAGGCTTGGGTACAAGAGGGGCTTCAGGCTGAATAAAGTCACCTGGGCTGCATGACATTTAAAATGAAAGCGAACTTACGTGGCACAAGTACACCGGGGCTCCTCTTTGTTTGATCAAATGTTAGTGTGATTGCCTGGAAAAGTAAGTAATTTTAAATGCCTGTTTTTTTTTTTTTTGCTTAATATGATAGATTTAATTTCTGGCACTGCTGAAATTCTGAAATCCATATTTCTATTTGTTTGATATTCCAGTTCACTGCCCAGGTAACTAGTTACATTTGTGAAAATATGTAAATTATTGAAATGAATGTTAATGAATGACAATGACGATGGCAATTGAACAGCTAAGACAAGACCTAGCCAGTCTTCCAGTTTGATGTGAGATATTGATCTTTAATCTGATGTTGCCTTACTAGCATGGCTGTTACAACATTTGTATTTGTATGAGAAACCTGTCTATTAACTTGCTTATCTAATTTATTAGATTATTTTATTTTATACTTCATTCTGGTAATTTTTAGAACAAGTTCATCTGCTGACTTCATGTTCATTACCGTTTATTAATGATTTACTGAGTCTTTAGCCATAGAAAATTTGAGGCTTTATCTGAAAACAAGACTTAAAGTCTTTATTAATGACTGGAGTTATTTAAAATTCACCATCTGAAGAGATTGCCCATAACCCTTCACCCCATTACTCTTATTAATCTTATAAATGACTTATTTTTTTATCTGCCTAAAAACTAATCTTTTAATCTTAACTTATTAGAAAGTGGTGCCAGCATAACAGAAGGTGTCAGGACGGAGGGAGGGAGGGAATGTGGAGAAAATCTGAGAACAAATCTTCTGGCATCGAGGCAGGAACATGAAAAGACTGAATGAACATTTCACAGTGTGCACCTGACTTGTCTTGCTTGACTGCACCCTGTGATGAAGCCCAAGTTCTAAATGCTCTGGCAGGGTTCACATGTGTATGAATGTCGTATGCTGCGACTTTGTCTCACAGCTCGTGCGTTGTGTTTATTTCATGGGTTTTTATCAATGAAGGTGCTATCATACAACCTGTGTTATCTGTCGTTACTGGTGCACAGTTTATGGTCAATATGACCGGGGTGGGTGGATTCTTCAAGTAGAAACTGCACACTCTTCTACAATCTATACCCAATCTGTTCTTCGTTGGGCCTCACTGAGTTTCAAGATTTTTTTTTTTATGGTGTGTGGCATTTTAGCTTCTTTTTTTTGTGATACCTCACCATGTGGAGAGACAGGGAACATTATGAGATAGAAGAGTAAAAGGAGGAGGGGGTCATGTAATCAGGCCCTGGGCATGGCACAAACCAAGAAAGTCATGTTTACATCCCCTCAGGCATCAGGATGCCCTCTTAGTTAAAAAACATAACCTGGACCCCTCTGCAAATCTGACTGCAGATCATTTTAAACGTCAGAAAATGTTCTGGAGGACTTGGGGCTGTAGCCGATTCCCGAGTACTCGCTCGGCTTGGGCGGCATCCGAGTGCCATTTCACTACTCAGATACCCCCCCACCCGAACATTCAAAAAGTAAAGTAAAAGCACATTGTCCTTGAATTTCAACTATCAATATGTTTTTCTTCTATGGATGCTGACCTGTCAGTTGGTCCACATCTCAACATTTGTTTGGATAGATTGCCATGAGAATTAGTGCAGACTTTCATGATCCCCAAACATCGAAGTGCACCGATTGTTGATTTTGTGACATTTTTATATTGTATCACCAGAACATCAAAGCTTCACTCTCCGTCCATCAGTTGACTGACATGCCTGTGGGAGTTATATGGGGTGTTATTATTCCAAACATAAATCTAATTTCTCCTAAACTGTGCAACCTGAAATACACTCAGAGGTTCCCTGGAGAGCACAACGCCAGAGGAGTTGCTTTTCATAACAGCTCTCAGAGAACCACTGTGTGCTGGTTGGTGTACATTTGCAGTGGTAATGTCCTCTTCCACCCTGCTTCACCAACATGTGAGTCCGTCATTATCAACACAAGGTCAAGCATTGTTCAAACCCACCGGCTCTAATCGTCAAAGTCCAAGTGTTTCTAAAGATATCGATGCCAAACTGGTCGGGCGTGTGTCTGAATTGGTGTGTGCTTCCACTAACACTGCTGTAAATACTGTACATCAGGGGGAGATCCGGGGCTCAAGAGGATATTATTGGGTTTTCTTATCAGGTTAGATGCACTGTGCTTCTCAAAATGAGGACCTTCAGGAACACTTACCTTCTGGCCTTTCTACATGAATGACACTCTCTTCTAGCCTGACTCTCGCCAGACCCTTGTAGTTCCGCAAAGCTACGCTGAGCTCCGCACAAGGGTCTGGGACTGCTCCATAGGCGATTCATTTCAGAAGGCGGGGCCTTGTAAAAAAAATCTTGTATGTGATTGGATAAACCACTTGTCCGTTATCTTGAATGACGTGCTACTTCAGCCACTCACTGCGAGCCGCCATTGTTGTTTGACTCAAACAGTCGCTTCAGCGCTACGTCACACCTCAGAAAGTCCCGCCCGGCGATCCTGATTGGTTCATTATTTTTTGCTCCGGGGAAGAAGTTTGCATTGGCCTCGAGTCCAGACCCTTGTGCGAAGCTGAGCGTAGCGCCTCTGGCGTAGCTTTGCGGAACTACAAGGGTCTGGCGAGAGCCAGGCTAACTCTCTTCCTCCCATGAAGCAAAGCTGTTGTTTTCATCCTCATCTGCTTTTCTCTGAATAGTCTGTCTGATTGACAGAGACTAATACATTGCCATAAAGTACATGCAGACAGGACTTCACATTTGATTAGTCTGTAAAAAGAAAAAAACCTTGCATCTTTTGTTTTCACGCTCCTCAGTTTTTGTTTTTTTTCTTAATTACCTCCAGGCTTTGGAATAGTTGACATTTTTGAAGATGCAAGGTTTTCACGTGAGAATTGTGTTGTAATTGTGTATGTAATTTGCTGGCTTGTCAGCTACTAAGCTTCAGCCTTGGGCAAGCTCTGAGTGAAACAAAAGAAGTAGTGGGCTCTGCTCATTGGCTTTGTATTAAGAATCTTGAAGTGTTTCAGGATGCTACCATCTAGAAGAAAAATAATACAATGCGTCAGGTGAGCATCACACATAAATCATTACCAACACTTCACTGTCATGAGCGTCTGGGGCTCTGCCGCTCACACAGCATACGTGTACAGGGGGCATGGGATATTGGTGATTATATTAAACCTGACACGACCCTTCAATAATAAATCAAATCTGTCTTTATCACACGCTCAAAACCAGTTTTTACCAGACAACATGTTGTTAATGTTAATAAGCAAAACTGCTCCTGGACCTGGAGATACAATAGATTTAAAACAAAAAGAAAATACGCTTAAACTGTTAAATTGAGATAATCACAAATAATCAGTGATCAGTTGGTTGGATTGCTTTTTTTGGATTAAGAATTACTCCTTCATGTGACTAACTTAAATCTGAGTGCACTCTCTTTTTCATGCATCTTAATGTTCTCGTTCTCATGTGGGGAAGCCATCTTTGACTTAGTGTAGCGAGCATGGACATCAGCATCCTGAGAGCACATTACCCAGACAACAGCTGAGAGTTTCATTTTTTGTTTTGGCTAACTCACAGGATTAAAATCAATTAGCTACAGCTGAGTAAATGTCCTGGCTACACGGCTGTCATTACGGCCGCTGAAGTGACGGACGAACACAGCTCGTTAACTGTTTAAACATTGTTATTGATGGAAGAAACTGAGGCTCTTGAGAGATATGATGAAATTAAATCCTTAATCCCTACCAAGAAGCAACAAACAGTTTCCGAACATGAAGGCTACTTCTGATCCGGGGACAGCTCTCCATTCCGACACACCTCCACTTCGACACCCCGCTGTTCCGAAATACCCCCACTTCGAAACACCGCTACTCCGACACCCCCTCCTCCCCCCCGCAGCTGTCCAAGGTGCTGAACCGCGTGACGTTGTTTACATTCTGCTTTGTGGCTTGTCTGTGAAACGTGCGCTGCTCAGGGACTGGGCAGATCTGTCCCACTTGCTTTCTCCCCGACTCCGTTGTTGGAGATCTCCCACACAGTAATAGAAATACCCTTTTTTTTCTTTTTCTCCCCCCCTGCTCCGCTCGAGCACGGCTGAACCCGGCTTGAGCTCACAGGGGCGCGAGGCTGCAGCAGCCGCCGCTCGTGCTGACAGCTGACTGAGGGAGATGCTTTGGTTGGGCTTAGGCAATGAAGAAAGGAGTTGGTTAAGTTTAGTAAAAAGACCAGGTAGAGGCTAGACAGGCTAGAAGCATAATGAACATTATGTCATTAATATGAAGTATTTGCTTGTTTTGCAGTTAATTATGCACATGATCCGTTTGACCCCAAAAAGGAAAAAAGGATCACTGCGCACTGCGCACTGCACAGCCTCTGGTTCCTTTCTGATTAGGTCCGTCTGTCCGTTCGGAGTGGGGGGGTTTCCCCCACTGGCCTTTTCGGAGTAGCGGGGTCTTTAGAAAAAATAGAAAACCCCGCTATTACGATGAATGGAAGTCTATTGTCGGAAAGGCGGGGCTTCGGAAAGGCGGGGTGTAACCTTCTGATCCATCCACCAATCTTTTCAAATCTATTCATCATTTCCCTATTTCGTTACTAGTTCTGTATTTTCTGTTTTTTTCTGTTTTGAGCCAAAAGTGTCCATCAACGCTGTATTCAAAAGCTGAGTTTGATCCACATAAATATCCTTCATTTTGTCATTTTTACAGCGTTAACATATTAACATATAGCACTCATCATTCATTTCTGCACAGTGTTGCTGTAGCATTAGTGTTATCATTAGTGTGGCTGTAAGACTGCCATCAGTGTGCTGTTGTTGTGCTGGTGTGTGACTCAGAAAAAGTCTAAAATTAAATGCCCTCAAATTAAATGACCTTAGAACCATGATAGATTGTTATAGATTATTCGCGTTTGTTGTTTATGTCTTAATTCATGGCTTTCATTTGTCTTGTCTGTAGAATTGAGATCAAAAATGAAAATGACACAACACAGATAATGGCTCACTGTTGAAAATTAAACAACCTCTGTATTGAGAAAAACATTCTATTATCTTAAAATGTTAGTACTTTGCATCCCTAATTATCTTTGCCAACCTCTGCTACTCTGTGGTCAGCTTCCTCCATTCTCTTCCCAACTAACCAGTTAAATACTCATCTGTAAATATAAATATTGAACTCTTGATTGAAACCAGCTAATTGTGAATATAATTAAACATCAAGGCGTCACTGCAGCTCAGTCAAGTAGCTTGCTTCATCCTACGGAGCCACATGCTCTGCTGCAGAGGATCTTAACACTGGACACGCAGGCAGTAATCACAATTAACGTGACTATTGTTACATAGCAGCTAGAAAATTGTACTGTTATTGTCAACCTTTCTCAGGGAGATGTTAACCCTCTTAAGTTTTCTAGCAGTTTGGGAAACAACATACGACTTTTGTTGTTTTTGAGGTGCTAAGCCAAAAACATGGGGCGCTCATGCTCACACAGAAAATCATCATCAAGCTTTTCATATGTAAAACTGTAGCGGCAGAGCTCATAGTCGAGCAGCGGTGGCGCTCCTGCTGAGTGAATATAAGGGAAACACTTGTCATTGAGTGTGTTGCCCTCTACATGTTGACAGAGATTATATCTTGTGGCGGGTGGTGTCTGCTTGGTGCAGATTCAATAAGGTGTGGCACTGATGGCTCCATCTTCACTTTGTAGGCTCAGTGGACAGCTGCATCAGTCAAACAGCATGCTGCTCGCCTGCTCCCACAAAAGTACAAAATGGGTCCTGAGGATAAAAGCAATTATAGGCTACTTTTTCTCTCCTCCTGCCTGTCTCTCATTTCCTCTATTCATAGTGAAACACAATCCTTTGTCTCACAAATCTCCTCCCGATTCCTCGTTTCCTTGATGATGAATTGTGTTATTAATTGGAATTGAAATGCTGAACATTCTAATGAGCCCCTACTCATTTTTCATGAGCAGAAGCACTTTTTACACTTAACCCAAGTGGTCATTTCCAATTAATCCCAGGGCTCACTATAATAGGCTCCCACACCCAGACTGTCAGAATAAGAAGATCCATTATTTCCATTATTTATTTGCTTTTCTTCCACTTTGTCCACCTGTAGCCTCTTTGCTGCCTGTGTCTTTCCAGTAATAAGCTCTTATGGCTTTGTTTTATTACAATTGAGGTGAAAAGCATTTGTAATTAGAGTATGAGTCATGGACCCCAAGTATTTACCCCTCTTCTCTTCCCCTTTATGCCCCTCATGGTGATGTCATCAGCCACTAGGGGCCTATACTATGAAGCAAGTTCAACATACCTAGGGTATCTTCCAGTTACCCAGCCGGGGACAGGGAGTGCATGACTCCGGTGTGTGTGTAACTGGCCACTGGCCACACACGTTCAAGCAGATAGATATGCCAGTTCCTCCGACCAAAATCTAGATCTCTTCATCTGAAAATGCCAGGCAGCTTTGACTGAACACTTGCGTTTCGGAGGCATCCTCTCATGATCCGCTCTCTCTCTGAGTTTTTTTTTTTCTTTTGGACAATAGTGTATGAACAATATTGACATAGTACCTAACAACAGTGATGCCATTTTCCACGAGAATTGATTGGTCAGGAGGCAGTGGTTTCATACCTGGCAATCTCAATCTCAAACATAACCTGACATGACCAGGTTAGCCGTTCAGCATAAGTTACCATGGAGATGTATCCTGGCAAGAAGTGAACCACCGTCATAGTACGGAAAACCCAGAGTTAACCCTGAAGTTACCTCTCCAAGCTAAAATTCAGCTTTGTAGTCCAGGCCCCAGATCTTGAAGGCTTAGGTTGAGGGAGACCCTCGAGGAAGTCGATCATCTCTTTTTGATCTCGAGGCTCGCAATTACAAAATGATGATGAACCGATGTCCTTCCATGTATTCATTTCATCATTTTTCGTCCAGCTCTGATATTCATTCATGTTTAATTGCATGTGTAGCAACCATGTATCTACTAACACACACATGAGAACAAACACAACAACAAACAGTTAGACCCCATATGTGAGAACTGTTCTATTGGAGATTACATGCATGCAAGGAAATATAATTCAGGATATGTATCTGTGGTGAAAATCTGGTACGGCCCTGCGGAAGCACTCAGCAGGCGTTTTCCTGCTGGCTTGTTCAACACAGTATCTGACCACAGACTCCTGCTGACTAACATAATGCCTTCCGCCTGTCTCCTCCTTCCTGCACTCTTAAGTCTTCTTATCCTCTTGTATTTGATCAGAAGATGGTGAAACAATCACTTTCTGGTTTTTTTTTGCATCACTGCACACATTTAGTGTGTACTGTGCACATACACAATAGTGTTTGGACACTTTTTTCTTTTGTTCTTCAGGGTCTGCGCTTCAATGAATTTCAAATACAACAATGGATACGACATTAAAGTACCAAGTCCTAGTTTTCTTTGAGTAGATTTACATCAAAATAGAGTAATTAAGAAACGCTTTGGCTCCGTGGCTCTTAACATAAACTCCAGCACTGTGGTTGGTATAGCAACAGGATTACAAGGTCGGTGTTTTAAAGAAATGCCGTTCATAGTCATTAATGTATTATGTAGTACCAAATTGGGCTTTTTAAAAAACTTTGATCATCAGTAGGTGGTATTTGCTGTAAAGAAGGCAAAACTATTAAGCTGATATTCAGTGTGTCAGAGTTTTTATTTCCTGAGTACAGACTGGAAGGTGGCGGCGGCGGTGGTGGTGGAGGAAGGTATTTATGAAATTGTTGACCGGCTAGTAACGCCAGAGGACAGGTCAGGGGGTCACTGAGACTAAAAATGAGGCCATAGGTCATCTATGTCAGCAGCTTCTTATGACCATTGTAACACAAAACTTAAATGTGGAGGAGTGATGACAATAAGTCATCTTTGGTTCATTTAACCATGACTGTTCCATAACCTTGGTTGTACATTTATTATTGTACCATGATAATGAAAATCGTTCAGCCTTAGGGAAACCATCTCAGGACATGCTCCCATGGGCAGGATCACAAAAACATCATTAGGATTCACCCTAGGGGCATCATGGATGTACCAAATTTACTGGCAATACATCCGATAGTAATATTGAGATATTTCATCTGGTTCATGGAACGACCTCCTGACAAACTGACCAAACATTACTGCCATTCCTCGAGCCAAGCTGAAAATGTAACTATGACACACAGAAGCTGTCTTGTAATTCAGACATTGTAACAAGAAAATGTCTCTTATTTTTTTATGAGCCACTTCTCTTACCTCACCTAGCATCCTGACTGCGCAACACATTTCAGTTAAAAGGGAACACCCATTTTTCTGGCTTATGAATAGGTAACTCGGTAGCTTCATGATTTCTTCAGTGGAAGCTGTTTCACACTGTCAAGGACTATACCATACTATACCAGATGAAAACCCTCAATCTCTACAGTCAGGAGTCTGAAACTTTGACCTGAGCTGGATTTCACTGCAGCCCAAAGGTTCAGCTTCAGACCTTGTACTATCAGTCTTATAGTGAAGTAACATCATATTATCATTGTTTTATCTTGAAGTCATGGATACTTCATGTATTTGTGTAAACTCTAAACATCTGACGTATGTGTAATCCACCACGTCGGGCAGAACTTTTCTGCTCTACCTCCATTTTTTGTTGTTTTTCTTGTATTGTGGAGATGCTACAGATGGAAACCAGCTGCTGAAAGTAGGAAAACACTCAATGTTTCCTCAAACCTCAGAATCTCAGGGAACAATGTAGAACTATGATTTAACCAGATACATACATATCATATGTAGCACAATAAAGTGGTTAAAAAAATCAGCAAGTTATGATGTAATTGGAGATCCTATACCTTCATAGACATAAATGTGTGTCCTGGCTTCCTCATACTTCAATACATGTAATGGCAGCATCATGCAATAACTGCAGCAACCATGATGTATTTGATGTTATAGGATGTCAGTTCAAGGATGCATTGTGGGGCTTTGCTGAAACAGTGTTGATGTCACCCAGGTCGTTTCTTTAAAGCAGGGGACATCCAGAGCAAAGAGATGTAAGCTGTGTATTGACACACTTGATCAATTGAGCAAAATGATCAAGGTCTAAACCAGAGTCAGGTTTTGATCTGGTTCCAGCTCACAATAAAAACAGCTGTAAAGTGGCAGGCTAGAAAGATATAATATGACATAACAGTCATATATGATGAAATGATATGACCAGCCTCCACCACATCCTGTGTGTGTACACTGGCAGGCCAACCACAACTTTCCATCACTCCTCAGAGCTTTGAAAGGATCCCATCAAATGAGATGTCTCAGTCTCTCAAGGCCACTGTTATAAAATGTGAAATTGCCCCTTCAGAAAGGCTCTCATGCTGAAAAAGCAATAGCCCTCCTCAGGTGTGATCCTCAGGCAAAATTAAAGTGCAAAGTGTCCTTTGGACTGATTATTTGATTGGCCATTGCCCATCTAAATTTGGCTTCAGATAATTGGACTAATCTTTGGAAATCCTGGTTCAGCAGGGCCTTTGAAGCAAGTGGAACGGACTGATGCATTTTCAGAACAACAGTGAATGTGTCGGGGAAAGAAAGTCTGCTACAGTATTTTGAAAATATCAGTAATAAGGCTGGGGGATAATTTGATAATAATATATATTAGGGCTGTCAAACAATTAAAAAAATTAACTCGAATTATCGCAATGCTACTCTATGATTAGCCTAATTGTTTTCTGCAATTTTTTCTTATATAGTATTGAAAGATGCAATTTATGTAAAATTTAAGGGTTCAATTTAACAGATTGGTGAAAAATAATAACACATCGTAGTTATTTATTTAGCTCTATATTTTCATTAGTGTATCAAATAATGCTTATGTCCAACTGCACACCACAACCTTCATAAACAAATCACATCCTGAAGCTTCCATACATTCAACAGGCCACCGTCCGCCACTGTAAACACTCATGCACATAGTTTACAACTAGTTTGTCATTAGCACAGACACTGTCAAATTAAGAGACGCATGTCTGTGATCAAACCAGCCAGGGCATCGAGTTTTACCTGATACTGGTCTCCACAGAACGTGGATAGGATGATACTGCATTCAAGACGGAAATACGGGCAAACCCGTGCTGTTTAATCCTCAAATACGGGACGTTACTGTATTTCAATGGATGGGTGACAAACCCAGTTGCGACACAGACTGTATACACAGATAGGCTCTACCTAAGTCACGTGACATGATTACCGTAATCGTGTTTTAATCATTTTTAAAAAATGCGTTATTACTTCCAGATAAATCATATGCATTTATGTTCTAACTCCACATTAGCGTGGTTTTGCGCACACATTTTATATACCCGCGTCAGCATTAGCGCCGTGTTAGCGGGGCTTAGCACATATATGACACATATGACACATTCATGAGTCATTCTATTTTTATTAAAGTAATTGGTTACTCGAGTAAGACCAGGTTAGGTTACTCGGTTAGAAAATTACTCAAAATGCCCATGCTTAATATCGATCAATATTAATTTGTTTCATCAATTTACTTTTTCTTTTTAAATAATCACCCAGCCCTTATCAGTAATAAGAGGTACTCCTCATCATCTTGTAGGCAATTCGCTGCATTCAAAGCCAGTCTGTATAAGTGTTAGCCAATTCAAAATAGAGACAATCTTATGATTATCCTCAATTTGCCAAACACTCGGTATTGAATCTTCACTATTGTGGCTCCACACACACAACATAATCTTGTTGATCAGTACAACATTTCACCGGTTTATTTGAGGATTATTTTAAGATTAAAATTCAATTTCTTGCATCAATAATTGAGGTAAAACCTTCCCTCAAACAAAACTGATATTATTCTGATGACACTCAAAATAAATGTTTCATTTTTCTCTGTGACCCTCCGGCCTTAACCAAAGGCATCATCTGCGTCAATGACTCCTGACTGAACAATGAAATGAGCCCAGTGAAAAGCAAGGCTAAACATCTTGATTTGTCCTCCCTCCCCCTCCCACTTCTTTCAAAAAAATCCACGCCACACAGACCTGAAAACAGCAGGCTGTGTCTCCTCCTCAAGGCCACTGTTATAAAATGTGAAATGGTCCCTTTTTGCCTGATGCCCTTTCCTTTAAAAAAAATATTGTGTGACATTCAGGATGAATTAAAGCCTAGAAGTACCCTTTCCTACTGATCACATGATTGGCCCTTGACCTGCTTTCTTCACAGACGATGATTGGACTTCCCCTTTTCAATGCCGGTGCAATCTGAAAGGGGAATTTGGTTCCTCTCACCAGTTTGCATGCTCATGTTTTGCAGCTTGGAAATTCCCTACAGAAAAGCTGTTTTCACCTTGGCACCTCATCATGCCCGCCGCTCCTGCCTCAATATCCACCAACACTGCAGAGGAGAGGAGGAGAAAAATGAAAGTGTTTTCCCTCTAGATCAATATTCAAATCTAGATCACAGAAGCAACACTTGGGGAATTAAGGGAGTATTCAGGCTGGATTTACTAGTGCAAGATGTGGGGAACATACTGTACCACCAAGAAAGGCTGAGTGACTATCTCAATGACTAATCTGCAAGTTCACAGTAGCAACATTTAGCATCAGTGAAGGATGTAGGTTGTTTTTTTTTTTACCATGGGGAGCAGCCACACTGATTCATTGCATCTGTCTGTATAGATTATTGCATTATGTGCCCTCTGTTATGAATAAACTGAGGGATTACATAAACAACAATAAAACACAGACAACTGGGATTAGATTTTAGTGTAAGGTTTTTATTAAATTTACATCTTTAAATCTCTTCTGTACATTTATTCTCTTTCCTGTGCATTTCTGATTTAAGCATCAGCATTTTTGGCATCATGTTTAGTTTTTGATTGTCTCCATATGCGCTTACCCCTCTTCCACCCACCATGCAGACATGCTTAAGCACATCCCACAGCTTACAGCCTGTGTGGCAAAAGATTGCCATTCTTTAAAATGAAAAAGCTTCAACAATGAAAGACCATTTCTTTTTTTCCAGCCATTTATTCAAAATATTCATTATGCTGATTATTACAGCCTTTAAAAAGCCACCCACACAATCAAAACCAGACTGAACGGAAGAAATGATCAAGAAATAACAGACTGATCTCACAACCTGGCATATGGACACAGATTCAAGAGGGTTTTGACATGGTTTTCAATGTCTTAAAAGCAAGAGAGAAGAGTTTGATCTTCAAATTAACATCATGACCGTCCTGTATTTCAGTGTGCATAAATAGTAATAAACAATCGTCCCACACTAATGCTTGTAAATGTTCCCCCAGGGTTTTATTCTACATGATGTGATGAGACAAAGCATTGCTGTAGGATGTATTCACAATGCAACTCTTGTCTGCCGGCAGCAACTGTGAATTATCTCATGAAAAAAAAACTTCAAAATGCAACGGAAATCACTGAACATCCCTTAATGTGATCTAAACACATTTTCAGCACTCGTGTAGGCAGATGAAGTCTTAGCATAAAGTCAATCAAAAGCTTTCACTTAACTCTGTACCGCTTGACAATTACACTGACTAACAGACAGCCAACACAAAAAAAGCCGCACACACACACACACACACACACACACACACACACACACACACACACACACACACACACACACACACACACACACACACACACTGATAGGAATAAACAACCCACAATACATTAGCTCTCAAGCTAATGATCCTTCTCCTAGCATGTTTTATGTTACATTTCTCCCTTCTTGCTGAACAACTATCAAGCAAGAAAGGCTCCACTTAGGGAAAGTGCACCGCTAACATCAGTTGACAGGCTAGATAGCCAATTAGCTAATTAGCTATAGTAGACTGAACAGCTTAATAACTTACCTGGACACTGGTCCATTCAAATGTTAAATGTGAGCGTCCTTTTTTTTTCTCTCTTGGATACCACTGTCCTTGGCTTGTAAGCAACAGGTTGCAACACAAGAGTTAAATTATATCAGAGCTCTGACGTGTTTGACAGGGTCATTGCTGGAAAGCCACAGGTGTAATTAATAACACTGATAATGGCTGCTCTCCATTTAGGCACAGTAATTACAATGTCCTGTTACAGTGCATGCTGAGGCTGACCGTGTCTGAAATCTACACCTCGGAGTGACTCACTGCTACCTACAGTACAGTATAAAGGCACAATAATCAACCGGGACCCCTATAGTAAGCCGGGAAGTGAGACCCTGCTGCGAAAAGTCAATTTTCATAACTGTAAAATGTGTACTTTTGGTGCATCATTCTTGAGATACTGCACAAAATTCACACAAACCATACAGACACATACTAGGGTCGCTTTCACACCTGAAAGTCCGGACCACGGTCCGGACCAGAGGGAAGAAATGATACATTGTTGCAATTAAGTTTTGGTCCGGTCTGTGTTCACACTGTCCCTTGTCAAAACGCACCTTTTTTGTAAACAAATGACACGTGGTCTACTGGTTGTTCAGCTATTGGTCAGAAAATGTGAGGGAAAATCACTTTCTGTCATTTTTTTTCCTATTCACCAACAATGGGGAGCAGCAGCTTTGACAGTTTTCCTTTGCAAGGAGACTGTGGCAGCTTTCACCGCGCCCTGCTGTCCTGCATTCTCTCTCTCTCTCTCTCTCTCTGTGTGTGAACGGCAATAACGGAGAAAGAGTGCTATGCGGACATGAATGAATGAAACGATATTGCGTTGGTCGAGCCAAAAGCCGAAAAATCTATTCGTGGTTGAGATAATTTATTATGGGAAACACTGCTGTTTTGGTTTGCTTCCTGTATTTGGTCCTATTAAAAGTCCGATTACGTTCTCACCTGAAGTGAACCGGACCATGGTTCACTTCGAACCGGACCGAGTCCTGACTTTTTTGGGGGACCATGGTCCGCTTGTTTGGTCCGACAAAAGTCCGGACCGTGGTCCGGGGGAGTGTTCACACCTGAAATTTTGGTTCGGACCAAACTGAAAAGTCCTAAAGTCCGGACCAAACGAGGCTAGTGTGAAAGCGACCTAGGACTTAGGTGGGATGAAGCCATAATTAATGTTATTGATTACACTTTGTGCTTTACCTTCTGTAAGAGATACCTGCTGGGGAAAAAAAGGTCTGTGAATAGGTGAACCACGACATTTCTTATGTGTATCTCCAAAGATCTTTTCTTCCTTTCTGTAATAAGAAACTATTAAAACATTGTCATAAAAATCACAAGATAAATGAGATAAATCGTGATTTTAATTGCCGTTTTTTGCTCAACACATTGTTAATGTATTTGTCGTGTTCTGACTCATTACTCTTGATGTGTCTGTTCTGGAAAGAATCACAAGGTCACACAAGGATAACACGGTCCTCTGCACGACATATGTTTTGTCACCCTCAACCCCCTCCCTAAATTTCCCTCTAATCTTGAAAAGAGGCATCTACACGCTGGCTCAGTGTACCATGAGATGTTTTGGTATTCAACCCCGAGATAAGAGCAAGATCACTCAAGTCATGTCTGACAGCAGGTTATCGATCTAGAGGCAATTTTATTCCTGCATCAGGAGAAACGAACAGCACCCACCTCCCTTAATTCTCCGAGCGGCCAAATCCTATCGCTCCTCCACATCTTTAATCCGCTGGACGGTTGGCGGATTGGCCGGGGGGAGCTGAAAACGGTGGAGATGTGGACGCAGTGTTTGTCATTTGTCATTATGACTGCGGGGCTTATACACTGTATGTCTCTATTCATTCATAAATCTGTGCTCTATGAGGTGTGACTGTGAATTCCTGTGCTGCTGAGTCAAAGAACATGCATCTTGTTCACACACACACACACACACACACACACACACACACACACACACACACACACACACACACACACTTTTAATACATATATTATCTTGGTAGTTGTTTTCATGTCCTATGTCCCCCCCCACACATACACACTCTACATTTAATACATATATTATCTTGGTAGCTAGATTTTTGTGATTTAGTTTTTTCATGTAGGGCCTTCAGCCTCTACAGTGACAGCCTTTTTCATGTTTTATGGCCAAACAACTCTCACAAGTTCAAATATTGCTCAGCTCTGAACTGTCTCATAGAAGTCTACACTTACATCTAAAGGTCTGAATGTCACGTCAAAACGTTACTGCTCAAACGTGAGACCTCATTACCCGTGTCTCCCCTTGTCCTTTTGTCAGGGTAAGAATAGCTGATGTCCAAAACAGAGACAGACGCCCGGTCACCCGTTGGTGAAAGAAGGCACGTCTGACGCTCACAGCTGCCTAAGACAGCTTTACTAATTACATCAGCTGGGTTGCTATTGCAGTGTTGTTGTTTTGATGCCTGCTAGCTGTGAACGTAGTGATAGTGACCCGCCTGCAGGTGATCTTCATGCCAACTTGGTTACAGCACGTTACAGAGATTTGAGAGATCATTTAAGTTCATACAAAGCTGCAACACCACTATTTATTAATCTCTTTGTTATAGGTTGGTTGCACAGACCCAGTCGCACTCAAACATCCGCACCCAGCGGCTACAGTCAAAGTCTGGTGTGGTGCGTTATGTGAATGCAGCAGTACCTCAATCCGCTCCAACTAGCTGCTGTACGTCACAAGTTTGAGCTAAGTTTCATTTTTACAATTGGGAGTCATGTAAGCATGAAGTGTCATGCGTCTTTTTCTGGTCAGTCGAGCTCCAAAGCTTATTACTTATTGATGGCTTAACATTTGGTGAATATTTGTACTCGATGAAAGCAATATGGTCATTTGTTACTGTACATCTCACGTGTAACAAGCCAGGATATATTGAGTGTATTCGATATCGCCCACCTCTATTCTCGCCCTCCTTAAAGAGCTTAAAATAATAATGTAACATTGTTTTCGAGGCAAATGCATAGCTGGAACTACATTCTAGACACGTCTGCTGGGCAGAGTGACTCCAAAAACGCTAAGTAGTTACATAATTATACATTACTTCATAGCGTGGTGAATGTGCAGGTCACAACTTGTCCACCAGAGTGTTTTGGAGCTGTTGGATTGTGTATTTGATGAGTTTGATGAGAGAAAGGCGAAAGTACCGTTTGCTTACGTTGCGTAAGCTGAGCAGCTCGTGTCTCTGCATGCCCTGTCGATCTAAAAACAACTTGCACTGACAATTACAATATAATGAACCTACCCCTAAAACTAAAGGCATTATGCCAATACCGGTAGGTGAATTTGCCAAAATGTTGAACTATCCCTTTAAGTACTCTATAATATGGAACCATAGATTAGGACCATTTTCCTACAAACCATTTTCCTAGATACTGTACATCATATCTTATCCTGCTCGATTCCCAGCATATTTATTTGCAGCTCTAGTGGATGCGAGTTAGTGGGGTGACTAGATGGAATGAATTGTAGAGAGAGTGAAAGATGGAAACAAAGAGGCTAACAAGGAGGGCGGCACAGCAGCTGAGGGTAAGAACTTCACAAATCACTGAGGAAGGTTAATTTAGTTTAGTCAATGCTTATAAAAGATTCTGATGTGGACTGGATACCACAGGAATAAAGCACAGCTCATTGGTTATTGTGAGTTGGTGGTAGGAAATGAAATGAGATGTGATGTATGCCGAATGTACAGTATGACATATATCAGAGGAAATCAGAGTGGAAATGTAGGCGCAAATGAGGACTGTCTGCATAGCGGGGGGAATATTTGAAACGTGATGACGGACCAGTAAAAGTTGATGTGAAGAGAGAATTGGTGGACGCAAAGCACTGAGCCAGAGAGGGATTCACAGTGTGTGGTGAATGAGAGAATTTCTCTGAGAAACCTGTCAGACAGGTAGGAGGGAAACTCTGCAGCGCTTAGTAGAAGCCTCAACATGTGTGAGTGTGTAAGAGTAGGTGGCGGTTAATAGAGCATATATAGGAAGCCCTAAGTAACACTGAGAACTCCTCAAGCTGTATTAGCACAGTGTCAGTCGAAACAGGAACAACCTGACTAATGGGGGTGCTTCTCCAGGCTGAACATGCGTGAACATCTGCAGGTCTTGTTCTGAGACCTTCACATGGACCAAATCTTTATCTAAAACATCATTTAGACATTTATGTTGTAGGTTATAAAAAACCTTTTATTCGCCACTATGTATTTTCTCTTTTGAACTGCTTCACTGATGGGAAACACAAAGCCACCGCCACATAAAGCACTTTTAAAATTAAGTTTTTTTGCGTGTTGGCTTAGCCTAGCACTCTTTTTAGTATTCAACAGATAGTATAAAGCCACCAAAATGTAGAGAAAATCCTTGGATCTAATCCTCAGTGTGAGGTTACCATCTCAAAACCATCACCAGAACAAAGTCAGGGTGTGTGGGGTGGGTGTGATTTCAGTTCTTGTCCATGTTCTGTTCTTTCTGCTGTGGGTAAAAGCAAAACCAATCAGCACTAGACAATGCTGTCAGAAACTCCCAAAGGTGATAAATTACTACTTTATGGAAATAGACAACGGAGAGAGTGGGGGAAAAAAACATCTTGCTTTGAGAGAAGGTTATAATATTTTCAAATATATCAAATATAAAATATTACAGTATTTGTGTCCTATAAAGTGTAATCTTTGTCCGACTCACTTTTCTTTTGGTCCACCTTTTTAGATGTGCACGCTATGTTATAACTATGGCCAAAGACTACCCAATATTTAGTTATCTTAAGTGAAAAACGGATAACCAAAAAGTTATCTCAAATAAACTCAGTTTATAAAGACAGTGTGCAGGAATTCAGCTTTTTATGACTTCAGTTCTGAAGGAATTGTGTTTTTTTTTGGGGTCTCTCCTTGAAAGATTCATTTCAAATTAGCCCCAAACATTCACTTGGACTTAAAGATAAAGTAATTATATTTTAGTGGATAGAGGTCAAACTTCAAGGTCATTGTGAACTCACACTTTTATGAACGTAAGGAAGCCCGGAGCACCCAGAGGGGATTTCATTCAGCAGTTATCATCATGACTATGTGGTCACTGTGACCTCAAGCACATTCTTGACCATAACTCATGAATTCATTCATTAATTATGACACAATTTAACATAAAGTGTGATAGGACAAAATGGCATAAAAATGGCATTTCATAACCAAATGGCCAAAGGCTGTTTTCAGTGAAACATCATAATTTTCAGCAAAACACTTCAGGCCATTATTCAATTAATTCTACACTGCGAGGCGAGATAGTGACCATATTTCCTGCAAGTTGTTGGTGGAGGTGTACAACCAGGAGGTGGTAATTCATGTTCTTTTGTCTATACCAGACTGGTGGTAGATCCACATTTGTTATTTCTATTGGTTGTCTTTAGACCCATATAGGGCAATGTGTTAAAAATCTTCCAAAGTAAAAGCTCCTGTGTTTGTAAATGAATGTGACCAACCTGCCCAGAGCATAAAAACACACTAACGTCACAATCTGTCTCTTGAGTGCTGAGTCTGAGCTGCATCCTTTGTTGTTTCATTTTTGAAATTGTATATGGACTGAGCTGCAGTCAGTTCCATCCAAACCTTTATGCAACACAATCTCCAAACAAACATTTATGGAAATCACTGGGGATATCCATGAAAATGACTGAATGTAATTGTCACTCTGAGAGCTGCTGTCGGATTTATTTATTTTTTTTGTGGGGGGTGGGGGTGGGGGGGCACTCCTTTGTTCATTTCCATGCATCTCTTGACCCCTGCGAGCCTTAAATCATTCAGCCACACAATGACCACATGCAGCCATGGTACATTTTCTAATAAAATTGTTTCCAGCCAAATGCATATCCCCCCGTCCACAACCACCCATTTATTTCCCCTCTTGATATTAGATCAAGTCTAGCTCGATGTGGTAAGCTATTTGATGGGGATACAAAATTGTCTGCCTCATCCATTCCCCAGCTTGGCCAGTTCCTAGCAACCAACAAGATTAGACTGTCTGTTTCTCAGTGGTTTAGAAAGACCCAGAGTGCAGGCAGATACCATAATCATATTATACAGACTTAATGCATGCATGCAAGCACACCAGATAAACACATATGTGCCGGCACACACACACACACACACACACACACACACCCCGAACCACACACAATGATACGCACTCACACTCTCTCACACAGCCAATAGTGATTCAAAAGAAGATGTGGATGTAGACCAAGTTCCCCATCATCATTTATAATGACATTCAAAAAATGTCATGAAGGGTGACAATTCCCTTTACCTTTTTTATTTCATATAAAAAAAAGAATAATGTGAAGAAATATGACATGAATCTTTATATCAGATGCTCCATTTAGTGAGAAAATAATGTCAATGTAGTATGTGAGGAAAAAATACTTTTTAAAGGAGCCTATCATGGGTCCCTGGTGTCTTTCTGTCCCTTTTGTAGTAAAAGAGAGAAAAAACTCTTGCATGCAGTCACACTGGATAGACACACATTCCCAACACACACACACACTCTCTCAAAACTGATAAGCCAGTGATTCAAAAGAAGATGCGGATATAGACAAAATTCTGCAGTCGCCATTTATAATGAAATTCAAAAATGTCATGGAGGGTAAATCTGCAGAAATTCACTTTACTCAATATTTAATTTATAAAATTGACTTAAGCAATTGTGTCTGGTGGACATAATTTTTATATCAGATATTCAAAATGAAAAAAATACTGTTGTGTGTGTGTCTGTGTGTGGGTGTGTGTTTGTTGTGTGGACTGAATAGAACCGGTGGGCTCCAGACGTTTTTCTCTCTCTTTTGTGGTGGAGAAGAAAGAAAAAATAGTCCCACTGCATCCCAACATAAACACAAACAGATCCCGGTGTGACCTGGATACAAAGAAAACTTTAGTCTGTAGCCTTTTATTGCAAGAGGGATCAACACCACAGCGTTTAAAGCTTGAATAATGAGGCAGTGGTTTATGACGAATCAGAGCATTTTGGGTGAAGGTTGGGGGAAGAGCATCATCTTGGTTAATCTCAAAAAACCGAAGACTGAACCCAACCACAGTTAAAATACCCTGGACTCTTAACTTCTGTGTTCCATAAGAACAAAATCAGCCAGCAATTAAAAGACATTTTGTAAAACCAATATAAAAGTTTTTCTTAAAGAGGTTTCACCAATGTGAAAAGAAAATATGAGTATTTTTATGAATCATTCACAGAAAAGAACAGAGAAAATAGTCTGTAACAAAACTGACCTCAACATGAGTTGTGATCTGCTTAATATGGCTCCACAGGTCAAGAGAAACATCACACTTAAAATCAGGTGGGAGTGTGTGTGGGAAAAAACAACACTGCCAAGCTAAAGTAACTATTATTCACCACCTTGACCCCTGTTTTACCCATTAGGCTTGTGTTTTCCTGCTTTGTTTTTGCATCAGTAATGTTTGCACAAAGCAGCCCTCACCTTGTTAACTAAGTTCAACCCCTGCATTGTCTGTTTTAAATCATTATATTGCTACATACATACCCTCAGGAATATGCTTTCACAATCAGACTTCAAGGTCAGCTCAGGTTCCTTCTCCTTGCAGCGAAAGTTTGAAGTTAAATAAGGTTTAATTTCAGAACATAAATGTCAGTAAAGCTTGTGGATGACTTACACATGTTGCTGTTTTGTCTATCTTCATTTGAGCCGGTGACTGATGGTTGAAAGATGCCTCTGAAGGCCATGTTTGTGATGAACCGCTATAAAAATAAATGAACTTGAACTTGAAACCAACCATCTGGTCACGTTAACCCTGGTCACCGTTCACGGATACTAAATGAAGGATCCTTTTGTGCAGTGGGGCAGGAAAAAACACCCAGGCTCAGCAACATTAGAAGAGACTCCAAGCTGAGCACCGGGCACCGCTGTAGCTGCAGGGACAAAAACCGCATAATGGACAATAACAGGGACAGTGATGGTGAGATAAGACAACAAGCCAGAGTAAAAGAAACATGATGATAGATGGGATTACTGTCAAATAGGGTGACCCACCGCTAGGTAAAAATCACTGTGTGTGACAGGCGCCTGACAGAGAAAGGACAGACAGCTACACACACACACACACACACACACACTGGCTTGTAAGAGAAAAAAAAACACACACTCGAAGCAGATGTATTCCACAATATACGGTACATAGAAGTGATGTTTGCACTGGATTTTGTTCGACTTTGTCTGCTTTCTGTTGCCATATGATTCAACCTACAAGGCAGATCATGAAAACCTTTAACACCTACACTTCAGATTTTATATGAGCAAGTCCTTCAACACTGTTTGCTGTTTCCAGCAACAGCTAGTGGACATAATATTAAAAATGTAGGGGTAATATGAAGAGAAGAAAGCTCCACTAGCAGTGTATCTATAGGAGCTCTTGGCCGTGGTGACACACTGCAGATCCAGGCAGGTGCTCTCGGTCGATGCTCTCAGCACTGATCAGACACAAAGATTAAGCAGCGCATCAATCAAGCAGCGCTCCATCACACAGACGCAGCTTGTCTTCACTGCAGTATATCTCAATGTACAAACACCTAAAGTCTGTAGCATGCATATTTATATGGCATACATCTTCCTAATGGAGCCACAAGTAGCATTGCTTTATCATGTGCAGCTCCACCTCCAATGTGTTGCTGTCTGAGTTGTCTGCCTGTTTTGCAGGGATTGACACAGAAATGAATAATTTGATACTACAGGTTTGGTGACATAGTGACTTCTTTCTAGTGGTGGAAAGTTAATTCATTCAGTAAAGTAGTAGGCTAAGTAAATTTTAAAGTATTTTGGCTTCTAAAATGTTACAAAAATCAACATACTGTCAGTGTCACTTTTCTCATATTTACAAGCTTTTAACAGCTCCACATAGTGCTTTTCCCCCTCTCAACCTCACACGTAGTTTAATTTTATAAATGTACAGATGATCCAGTATCTCACCCAAAAAATAAAGATTAGCGAAAAGGAGACTTGTGTTTTTTCCTCTTTCCTGTCCCATTAATCATCACAACCCCTCAGATTTATCTGCTCTCCTTGGATATAAAACTGCATAAATAGTGGTTCAAATTAAATCCACCTCCAGCAGCTACAACAGTGAACATGCTGCTTACGTCCACACTGATGCCTCAGTATTAATCATCTAATCATCATGTATAATATTATTTGTCTGTTCCCTCCAAAACCTTTACAGATCTTCATTATTATTCTTGACTTGGTTAGGTTTAGGTAAAGATACTAGATGGGTTAGAATAAATCCCCAATTAAGGTTAGGAAAACATTTTAGTCATGGTTAAAAATAATTGACTGTCGGTAGGCGGTGATGTTGTTTTTTTGAGCACTTGTATCCAGTCAAAGTGACAGCTTATGAAACTGTAAATAGATTTACACACACACACACACTTACACAACCATAACAATTAGATACTAAGCAAGGTAATGGAACAGTTTTGGTTCTGACGTCTTGCCCAAAAAATGGAGCTTTGGCTTGGACCTGCTCTCCCCTCTGGGGCCTCTTGGTGCTGTGAGCAGGTGTGTTGTTTTCTCAGCTTCTTTAACACTTTGCCTAACAGTTGTCAGACATGTCTTACTCCAGACTGTTTTTTGTTGTTGTTGTTTTTCAGTATAGTTTTTTAGTCCAACTCATATTTTGGGGGTGTAATGAACGCTTGAGGAATTCCTGGCTTTTTCTTCACTTTTTTTTTTTTTCGTTTTATTTGATAGTTTAAATTAGGAGAGGTGTGAGCTTCAGCCCTTAGCAATCATCATTTTTTCCCTCCACTACCAGCCAAATCTAAACGTCATTTATTTTAAAGCGGGGAAAAAAAAGTGTCTCTGCCCTTTCATGTTAAGTTGCTACTACTTTTCTCATCAAACATTTTGACATTTAATAGATGCTCCTACAATAGCCCGCAGCCCACATTGAAATATATCACAGCCAAAATGAAAGTGGAGATGATGTCCGTAAATCATCCATCATCACTACAGTCTGCCATTTTGCTCTATGAAGTCGGGGGCTAAACATCTCACTGAAATCACTTCGGCAGTATCCAGATCTGTTTTACAGACTGTTTTCATTCTGCTGTAACACCATATTGTGAGAATTTTGTACCCATTGGGAGGAACGGTGAACTTGGCCTCCGTTTGCATATTGCCTTCTGCCAAATGCTCAGTGGTTTGCAATTGCATTCATATTTAATAGACGATGGAGACAGCAGAGGCTCAGTAGCTCATCATAATGTTGATATGATTACATATTTTATTAGCTTAAAGCATAAAAAATCAATGCAATATGGGCTCTTTAACACCCTGTGCCTTTATCTTTTACCTACAGCACGTCTGTGACTTGTGATTAACATCGACTTAAGCCTTTTACAAGCTGTAATGAATCGGAGGAGATGCACTGCATTCTGCAAACATACATTACCTCCGATTTCAAAAGGTGGCAGTTGCATGTGTGCGCAGGGTGTCGTTTCTTATCGAGGAGCCATTCCCACCCCTCGTTCCGTTGTCAGTTCTGTCGGCAGAATTTTATGTCGCAGAGGAAAATAAGGAGCAAAAGCACTCGTCTTCCTGTCTAATCCACTGGGCCGCAACAGTGAATGTACAGCAGGGTGGAAAAGATAACTTCTCCCAGGGGAGGCTGCCAGGCACAACTCTTGATCACCGACTCTCTTCATCTTTGTTCTCTTCCAAATTTTATGAATAAAAATGCAGCCATAGGTTACTCAATAGCTAAACAGAAACAGTGTTTTTATCTGTTGCAGCTTAGGGCAGAACTTTTAACTTTAAACTCCGTAGGGGATGATGGACTTTCATCTTACCCACTTAAGTGGATTAACACAGTGTGTGACAACAGTATCATTGAGGTGTTATATAGGCCAGTGTCTTCAAAGTCACCTTTTGCTTGACAACTTAATCCTGAGTAACAGTATGCATTCACCAGCAGGGGTTTAGTTTCACCATTAAATAAAGATATAAAATCAACAGTGAAAACCAGTGTGAAATTTGACCAAACTTTGATTTTTACCTTAATTAAACAGCTTCAGAGTAATTGTGATGGTTAAATGACTTACGATGGGGGAGAATGGCGGCTCTTTGCCTCGTCTCTTGGCTGAAAACCAACCTTGCAAGATCAGTGCCTCCAACCCGGTGTCCCAGCTCTCATCTCGGCAGCACGCAAAACAAACATTCCCCGTAATCTGTAATCTCTTGTTTATGACTGATATGACTACACAGATATACACGTTGTAAAATGTATGTGATAGATATCGTTATCTACCGCTTCATGGATTGTCTTCTCACTCGCTTAGTTGAAAACAAATACACATGGCCAGGTGGGAGGGAGGAGGGTTAGTGAAACAGCAAAAAAGATTGCATAGTTCCCTTAAGTATTTGCTCTTTGTATTACTTTTCCAAGTACATTTTTTTTTTTTTTTTTTTTTTTTGGGAGTTTTTAGACAACCAAATAGTAAAAATAGATCTGTTAGATCTGTTATTTTATTAGCCTATCTGTAAATGTATCTCTAAAAGTAACTCATTATTTATATTTCCTTTAAGAAAGTACTTGAATAATTCATTTTACATATGAATACACAAATAATTGCAATGCAAATGAAATTGCAATATGGCCAAGTGCAATATCCAAATGCTGCATTTCTTTTTGGGACAAAGGTATATTGGCACCACGTGTTGTGTTGCCAGAGGCGCCCTGGCCATCAAATCATATTGTGAAGATGTAATGGGTCATGTTTGACAAGACCCCCAAAAATGACATCATTACTTTGTTATAAGTGAAAATGAAAAACAAGAATAATTCTCACTGAAATCCCAGTCACAACATCTGCCTATTTAATCGCAGCATGCCGTTTTTTTTTTTTTTTGCATATTGTGCTGCTCTAATTTTATGTGTACCCCTGGGTTTTGCTTCACTGTGCAACAGGCATTTTCTTAATTTGACTTCACAGCACTGCCATTTCAAACAAGATGTTGCTGTGTTGTGTTGTTTATCTTCCTGTATGCTTCTAGCAGTAAATGTAGGTGCCGAGTGGCTTTGGAAAGAAGTGTTTTTTCCTGGAGTTGTTCATGTTAAATGTTTGAAATAGCTGAAGATAATGAAATGATTGATCTCCGTTTTATACCACTGCAAAACTGCTTCAGTATCAAACTCTCCTTGAATACATCCATGATCAGCAGAGGGAGGCAGTGATTTTGTGGAATGGTGATGGAAATGGTTGATGGCGCTCATTGTTATTGACGAAGTCGAGGCTGACTCAGTACTGAGTGACTTTGGCTCCCTACAGTACACTAGTGGCAACACACTACAGTAGTTCATGAAGGAATAACTGCTGTTTGACCTGTGGCAAATCTATCAGTAATTCTCTGTTGGGCTCATTTGAGCCATTAGTTAGCACAAATTCCTCCACTATCTTCCCCGTGCCCTCTGGTCATGCAGTGATCTCACTCATCTTTTCATACACTCGCAGCAGTGCGCTCCTCCCACACAGAGATTTGGAGGCTTGTTAAGTTCATTTGCAGGGCCGTTGGGCCAGACTAAGACATTTATTTCATACATAAAGAAAACTGTAATCTTGTCCTGTAAGAGCCTCAACCTGAATTGAGTAATTAAGTATCCAGGCAGCCAAGGTCGCAGGGAGGACGGCTGTTACACTGATAGCGTTTGTTTCTGGAAGCTAAAGACAGTATTTTTGGAAAAATCTAGAGAAGAACAATATTTCATAATGACAGGCCAATTAAATAAAGTTCTTTTGCTTATCATCTGTCGAATCAACAGCTTCATTAAAATGAAGGAGAGAGAGTATGTTGCATTTATTTGATTTATTGTAACAAGATTTCCAGGATATAGAGTTCCACTCCTATTAATTGATATTGGTATCAGCCTCCATCCAAATACATAATCAGCTGACCTTTATTCTAAATGAGTTTCCCCTAGAAATCCATGTGAAGTATTGACGGGAGCAGGTCTGAGCTTTATCAAAACAACACAAAAGCAATTTTCGGTGGAAAAGAGAGACAGAGATTGAACATGACCTGAAGTTCTTACACTGCATTAGAGCTTTGTGATATATTATATAAACAAAGACAGATTTTTTTTGGATATGGTTAAACTTGCCTCATGCCTCTTGCCTCTCATGTGAAGCATTTTCCATTCTTTACATGTGCCTCAGCAGCCAACTGTGACACAAATGTGAACACAGGTCTGATAGTTAGCTCTGCTTGTTTTTTAAATGTCATAAAATGCACGCGTGTGCATACAAAACAACAAAATATAATATTTTGTAGTGCTTTTTAGCCATGGTGAGAGACATTTCCATCAGCCTTGGCAGTCTCAGCTGTTTATTGCTAATAAACAAAATACAAATAAAGAAAAAACAAATATCAGAATGGTATGCAATCACAAGCATGGTATTATTATCATTGTGAGTATATGCATGCTGACATTCACATTTAGTTGAAAGCACCACTGTGTCTAAGCACAGTCTCACAGAGCGCAGGCAAAAACTGCAGACTCTTCGTCTAGTTATTCACTAATCACCAGGAAAAATGTTTATACTCTCATGCACAGATAGCTTGTTTGCTCACCACTGAGACGACAGCTGCTGGCTCAAAGTCACACATCTCAACAAAGTGACCCTGTTCTGAAAATGAGAAGAAAAGCACGCTGGTTATTAGACTACAAAGCATGTAAACAGCTTGAATTTACAGCCATCCCTCAGACCAGCACTTGGTTTTCTTTCTCCTCTTCGTGTTTCCATCTCAAAAGGTCTCGAATTTGAACAGGAAAACAGGATATTTCCAATTTGACCTTTATGTGCACTGTGTCACTTTGTGCCCCGATCAACAAGACAGCAAAACATTTGTCTGGGCCTTCCAAAAAAAAAAAAAAAAAAAGGTTTCGGAAATGCATTCATTTGAACATTTTCTGACCTAATAGTTGTAAAACAAACCCTTCTCAAACTCCCATCATACGACAATTTCCCTGACCTTTAATGTGGTCCACACCAGCTGATGTAGTCCTCTCAGTTGTCATGGAGATACAGTAGACCTGTTGACATGCACGTTCAGCTGCTCATCCGAAATCCACAACTTACACACCAACACCCTTCGTCCTCTTGCTATCCTCTTTTCTGGAGACGTCGACCTGATGAAGGTGATGTGGTGATGCGGTGTGAAGCAGAAAATGCTCTTGGCCCTTTACTCCAGCCTCTTCTCTTTTAAATTTCCCAGTGCCGTAAAGACATCACGTTACTTCAGATTGACTTTATTTTTCATATTGCCCAGAGCTTGTTTGCCAGTGCTCTAGTCTATGTCTTCAACCACATGATAAATGGACTTCTTTTTTTGGTGCGAAAACGAAACCACTGGAGAGAGGCATCACTACAGACTGCAGAAGACGGCAACACCGCTTGTTGCCTGAGCTGAAACAAGCATGGTTCAGTGATCCGTCTGTGAAATGCTGTACAGGCTCCCACCTTGGCAGATTTTGTCTTCTTTCATCTCCTGCCTACCATCCATGCGTTATCACGCCCTGTTGTGCCTGCATGGAAGCAAACGTCTGTGCATGCAGATATGTGATGCAGGAGCACATACACAGAATATTTTGTGGGTGTGTATCTAATAAGGAGAACCTGGAGAGCAAGCAACACAGACAAAGTGTGTCACACTCCACTGGCTGTAGTAATTAACAGGAGTTTGACCTCTGCTCCTGCAAGCTCCATTAATCAGAAAGGCTGCCACAGGTTCAGAGATGAGACGCGCTTTAAACGTCACGCTGTAGTAAACTGACGTCTGGATGTGACGTCCCATAGTAGTCTGTACTTTTCCATAATAATCAGACTCATAAGAGTTAAAAAAATATCCAGTTAGAGTACAGTTCTATTTTTTATATATACGGGTGTTTGTGTTTTTGCACAAATAAAGTGTTTTTATCATTAAGAGAGCAAATGAAAAGAAATTCAGCTCGGTACTGGTTGGTTTGACTTTGAAAACACTGAGACGATGTAAGAGGAGCTGATACCTAGAGATTTGGAAATGGATTTAAAGTGATGACAGGAGACCCACAGGTTAAGAGAGTTCTTATTCTAGTGGATAAAGCTACGGTACATGGAGTGATTAGAGTGGATAACATTTACATATTCAACAAATGATTTCTTTCCTGTGGCTGGAAAAAGATGTGGTGACAGAATTCACCTATTTACTGTTTGTAAAGTGGAATTTGTCACATTTGGGTTTCATGCTGGATTTTTGGCCGCCGAAGATTGTTCGTTATTATGGGGGGGTGGGACAAATTATACGTAGATCGAAAGGTTAAATATGACAAAAGACAGGCAAGTACCAAACTGATGTGCACTGAGAAGGAGGAGAAGATTATTTGGCTGTGGAGAACACAGCGACAATGTAGGCTATACTTTAAACCAATTCGATCAATTCAGAAAACATGGTCATGGTGTTCTGATTATTCAAGCCTTTGGTTTATTTTCCATAGCAATGGCAGCTAAGGCTCATATAGGCAATAAGTCTGATTGACAGTTTCATACTTACATATTACTGGGGGCTGCTGGATTGTCAGAAAATCCATAGTTTTCACTGTCCCTCTGTCATTTGAGTGTCATAAGTCATATGAGTGTGTTACATGCGCAATCCCCCAGATCCCAAGATCCTTTGCAGCAGTGTACCACATGTCAATAGGTTCAGGTCAGAACTGTCTCCAACACAGAACGGATGATCACATGAATGCGATGCAGGTTCGGGGGTGCGTAATTTAGGATGTGCGTGTCTTTCAGTATAGAATTGAAGCCGAGTCATTTTTCCCCCCTTATACGTCTATATAAATTAATTTGGAGCCTAAATCGAAATTACGCTTAAGGCTGCCACCGGCTGGCTGAGGATCTTCTGCATGCTGCCAGTATGTCTGAGAACAGCTTTGATTAATGCGCCACCCTGTTTAAACATTTAATAAGAGCTACCTAATGTGCTGCCGTAGCTGGCAAATGCTCTGATGTCGCTCTGATGTTGTCATCACTAAAAAGTAAAGGTTCCCTTGTTAAAGCACTTGTCTTCAGAGAGCATATGAGTAGCTCAGAATTAATAATAACTCTATCTAAAAGCATTAAGATGTTAGTGTTTTAGAAGTTTTATTTCTCATTAAGATGCAAATGTGTGCAGTCATTAGCTCCAAAATTTAATAATTTCCTCCTCCAGGTGGGGGCTGTGGTGGAAAGAGGGGGAGTGTCTCCCATGTTTCATAAAACAACCTGATGTCAAAGCCAGATAATGTTGTAAGTGCGTTGATCTCAGTGTTCAACACTTTCAAATCTTGTGAAATCACAGGTCAAAACCCTGTTTTTCTCTTTCATCAGGCATTAAATCAGCTCAGTGGTTAAAAAAAGGTAAACCAAAAACATCTTTGACAGAACCTGTCATCCCCCATGAGGGTTCTCCACTGTAATGAGAGGCACATAATGGGATGCAGAGGCAAAGCATGCAATCTAATTGTTCATTCAAGCACTACATAAGTAGATAAATTAACACTTAGGCAATTTGTTCTTTAGTCTACACCATGGTGTGTATGGCTGGGCTGCCCTGGCTTTGAGATGAACACGCAGACACACACACTCACTCACTCACACACACACACACACACACACACACACACAGACACAGACACAGACACAGACACAGACACAGACACAGACACAGACACAGACACAGACACAGACACACAAACACAAACACAAACACAAACACAAACACAAACACAAACACAAACACAAACACAAACACAAACACAAACACACACACACACACACACACACACACACACACACAAACAGTTTAACTAAACTGGCTTTGTTTTTGGACTTTTCAGATGCAGGGTGATATCTGAATATTTTTTCTGTTTCCTTAACAAGCTTAGTTTTTTAAACACAAAGCCCTGACATGGGGTTAACCCATTAAAACCCACAAATTAGAAGCAACATGACCCTCGGGCCAGTGGGTGTTAAGAGGTTAATTGGCTTAATCTGGCTCTGTCCAAAGGTAACAGTCTCAATGCTTGTTGGACTATATACCTGGTTTCTGACCGACTCAGAGGCAGTTGAGGTCTGGCTGGTGCCCTGTTTGCAGTGGGATCTCAGTGAATATGATGTGGCACAATTCGGATCAGGACCAGGACCAGGACCAGGACTCCCAAGCATGAAGCCATTGGGTGCTCTGTATAAGTCTGTATTAAACTTGGCAGTGAAGAAAGTAGCATATTAATCAGATATTTCTGCAGTTGGTGGAGACTGAAACAGAGGAAAGAGGAGTGATTCATGGATTTGCATTTGGCAGGTTGCCATTAACACGATTTCAAGTAAATGTTTATGCTGCTCTGTGTCTGCTGGTGGATGTGTAAACAGGTTTGCTAGCTTGTTAGCCATGATGACAAACTAATTAAATGCTAATGCATCAGGTTGTTCACGTGTCTGCTTGTCTTTGACTTTCTCTGTCCATCAGTTGCAGAAAACATACCAGCTTTAAGATGATATAAAGGTCAAGAAATCCTAGTGTACAAAATAACAACCTAACTGACCACTGTTATGTACTATCTATTATTAAAAATTAAAGAAAAAAACAAAACTTGAAAGTGAATCAAATGAAAATATTGGAAAAAAATCTTCTTATTCACATGGGAGAAAAAACAACTCGCATGGAGTCCATGATCCTAAATTTAGCTATTGTGTATTACCACTTATTCCCAGCACGGTGGTTGGAGAAAATCACAAGGTTTTTGACCTGCAGTACTTTGCACGATGAATTACTGGGGTTAGGGTGGGCACAAATTATCTTCTTTACATTTCTACTACAGATAACACGTTTCTGTAGAGTTTGCTCAGATTAATGTGCCTTGAGATGAGCCCACATAAGCAGTCTGTGCATTCCACACTTCTGCTTATAGGTTAATAGCTACTATCGGGGTAAATGAAGCTTTTGAAGCAGCTGTGTTGTTCATTATAGCATTATAAACAGTCTAACTGGAGACATCTGTTGGCCAACACTTGGTATATACAGTTTAAAGGAATTAAATCAGACCATGTGAAGCAAAGGGACTTAATATCACTCCTTTTTTATTCAATAAAAGCTGTCAGGAAAGTCGATACATACACGAGGACTGAGCAAGAAACCAATTCAATCCCTTTTTCTGGTGGTTATGTAATACAGAAAATATGACATCCACGGGTTTCAAGATTTTCAAGCTTCAGCAAGATTCTTATTTTCTTATTTGAAAAAGAAAGTGCAACAATTTGACACCCACATGAGTAAGGCTGGTTTTCAGAAGTGTTAGATTCTGGTGTATTTTTACCGCTTGACTTTTAATCAATGGTCTGACCGGCAAAACTGTTCCTCTATGGATGTCCATGTCACTCCAAACTTTCAATCCATCGCTTCAAAAAAAAAAAAAAGGCAGTAGAAGAAAGTGGTCGATGTGTTCACTTTAAAATGTTGCTCCAAGCAAAGTCTGTGATAACAGGGTGGTGAGTTCTCTCGGAGCATAAATCATTACTCATAGCAAGAGAGAGCTATTTTGCAGAAGAAATGATGACGAGGCTACACATTTTAACGGCTTCTTATCACTTGTCATTGTTCAATCCCTGGGAAACATTCACATCACCTGTCTCACATCCTGTTTCTAACACCAGAAGCCTCTGTTAGCCCTTCTCCTGGTGTTTGTCGACATATTCAAACATAGGGAACTTAACTTAACACTCTTTAACGTATGACCAAGGTACTGTACACATAATTGTTAAGTTAAATTACTCCTTCTTTGTAGCTGCACAACAGTTACCTTCCAGTATTGGTTTTCAGTATCCACTTGAAACAGAATTAAATCCATCACATCACCTTTTCCTGAAATTATATACTTTTATAGCAGTTATACATCTCTGCTGCATTTTACTGGCCCTGTATCCCCCCAGACATCCAGATGGCGCATGCAGCTGCAGCGCAAGGAAGTGTTACAAGAAGCACCTCCGCAAACTGTCTTATCCCACTGTTCCCCTGAACACAGAGATAAACAGCAGGCAATGTTACAGTGAATTAAATAACAATCAAGGCTGGAGCAGCTATGTGTCGTCCCTTCATACCAGAAATGATACCCCTCATAAGAATACTTCTGTTTGTCTTAGCCCGTGTCTGTGAAAAATATTCATGAACTGCATTTACTTAATTAAGTATTAGCATAGTACAGGAAGACACACTTTTTATAGATATATACAGTCTTCTTATACAATATCAGGCAATGTACTGTATGGGCTTATATGAGATCAGGAGTGCTAGTTTGAAACACCTCTCAAAGCTTTTTATTCTTTGGTTCCTACATAGTTTTACTTTCTTTTTGTCTGCTCATCACTCTCATTGTTTCAACACATCTTTTTCACATTTGTTATATAATTTTCACATTGCCTGTCTCCTCTGTCTATTTATTGTTTTGACTGCCTTATGTTTGTACTGCAGTTTGTAACAGTTTGAAAAAAGGGGTATTTAAATAAAGTCATTATCATTATTATTATATATGCAAATATTCAAATGAACATATTGAGGAAAGCTCTGATAAAATTACCTCCAACAGCAGCACATCACATTATCATAACTGAGATAACAACAAAGAAATGAAGGCATAACTCAAGATAAAGACTGTAAAAGCCTCGGTACAGGCTGCATTCATTATGGTGTGTAATGAAGACAACAGAGCAATAAGCCTGAATCTGGTCTGAAGCTCCATCCGTCAGACTTTTTTTTAGTGATTTGACTTCTTCTAAAGTTGTGCTCATTGATGACTGTTCATTTTTATCAGTTGTGTGATAAATATAGGGGCATGATCACTCTGTACTGGAGCAACAATCAATCCCAATCCAAAATGTTGTTGTTCAATTTTGTAGTTGACTTAGACAAAAATACTCCCTTAAATGTGAGTACATTTCTTTGATTACATGACAAACATTGAGTGCTCCAGGCAACTACTACTACTGCATGTCAACTGAAAGTGATATTGATTGCACACATCGGGTTGCACTATAGCAGAAACTGGCTAACATAAGTGTTGGAGTGAATGATGAGGTAAAAACAAAATAACAATTGGTAACCCTTTAATTTACAGGCTGTTAATTACGTGATATTTTCAAAAAATAGCCAAGAAATAACTATTAATTGCGTCATAGAAACACCCTAGAAATAGCAGTCCATTAGTAATGCCGAGAAATATAGCCAAGAAATAACGATTGATTGCACAGAAATAGCTCAGAAATAACAGTCAATTGCAAGGACTTGGTGGAGAAAAATTCTGGCCTTTCCCAAAAAATTCAAAGCATGAAAAGCATGTGTAATCTTTTGCCTTTATGAAAACATGACATTACTATGATATTGACCGTTATTCCTACACTATTTCTTGACATTATCACATAATTAGCGGCCTGTAAATTAAAGGGTTACCAAACAATCCAGTGTTATTGTTTGGGTCGAGGCGAATCAGTGGTAGGGCTGATAATGTAATAGGTGAAGCTAGAAAACAGAACATAAAATTGTGAAAATCAAATAGAGAGAGTGAATATTCTTAGAAAACCTGATAGAAATATCCCTATTATGAGACACACTGTGCATAAAGCCAAAGGAGGAGAGAAGGAGGATTCATCCTCAGGGGAGCATGAATGTGGTTTGAAAATTTCATGGCAACCTGCCTGTTGGGTTTCCTGTGATTTTGACCTTTTTGATATTTTTGCCTTGATGCCAGTGCTAGAAAGAAAGGTCACGCTGTCATCAAAAGAATTAGTATCAGGAGACCAAGTTTGTCCACACCAAATTTCACAGAAATCTGGACAGCAGAGATATTCGTGCTGAGTGGACTAACATCCTCAGGCCCTGATGGTAGCAGGGCAGAGGAGTCAGTCGTCATGCTTTACAAGCGCTGGTGGTCTCATGAGTGTTCCCATATTGAAGAGTGTTTTTTTTTTCCTCAGCAGTGTCGCCTGTGGTGGTATTAGGGCTCAGGGAAAGATATGATGAGCAGTTATAGAGCGGACTGACTGGGGCTATGGATAAGGATTGGTCCAGGGAGGCACAAATTGATGGAGAAACGGGGGCCAGATGCATAAAACTGTAAAGCCATGACTAAAGCTATATAAGCACACAAATCTCAAATGTATAAGTATTCCTTTCATTAGAATTAGAAAGTTGAGCGTACACAAGGTGCTGCTTTTAAATCTCACTCACTGAGAAATGGGTTGCATGTGCATAAGCCTCATTTTCACTTTCACAATTTCACTACGGCTGTGGCTAAATGTGCATTAGTTTACTTTAAATATTAGCTAATAATAAGAATATTAAACAATGCAAAAGGAAACGGAGCACACAAACACAAATATTTCCAATTATAAAATTGTAAAATTATTATTGCAGTGTACATAAGCATCAAAGCCTATAATGATAATGAATTAAAGCTTGATCATGAATGAAGCACTGTATACAGTAGATGGTCATTTTAGTTTGTGATAAATTATGTTTCTCTATGTATTTTCACTTTGCTTTGGAAAACAGTGTGTTGACATGAGGTACACACATACATAACGTGTGCTAAGAAATACCAATTAATATGTGGGGAATGGCATGTGAGCAGTTTTTGTGTGCACACATCATTTATCCATCTGAATCCAAGACAATGGGTTGAGATGTTTTCCAGGGGATTATGGGTAAATCATGGGTATGAGTAGCATTAAGTAGCGATTATAATTCTATATCTATTAATGATGTACCACAATGTCCACAGTAGACTGAATGTCTTCATATACAGTATGTTTGTGTGTGTGTGGAGGTTTGTGTGGCGTTGTTGATGAGCTCAGCTTCTCCCAGTGGCACTGATTCACTGCTCACAAATAGAGACTTCATTCCAAACTGGTGGAATTTAATGCTTTGGAAGCTAAACACCTATTGATGCTGTGTCTACTAATGTTGATGAAGAGCCTTGTTTCAGGCATCAGTGCAGCCTGGTGGTTAAACACACTATCCTGTAAGTCATCAGTTTTCAAAGTCCAGGAGGGAGCAAGGGATGCTGGGTGCATTAAGAGGCAATAAAGTAGCTTCCTTTAACACACCCGACATGTGAGGTTTTTCTTTCCTGCCTCATGCGCTTGTTGTTTGCCGGAAAAACTGTAAAATATTTAAACGAATAGACTCCCTGTTGAATTACAAGAGAGTTTGCATATTCACTTTCAAATTCTATTTTATCCAATGCTGGCCAAAGGGCGGTTTACAAGTAGTTTCAAACAATTTACCCTTTTGTTTGTGTCAGACAAAGTGGTTGAGTGTTGCTGGGGTATTTCCTGCTGACCCTTGTGTTGATTTTAAGTTTTCTAAACACTACAATCACTGATCAGCACCTGAAGGTGTCAGATTCGCACAGACCACATAGTGGATTTGTACAAATGCGCTGCAGTTAAGAGTCAGTCCACTTAGTCTCCTGCAGCGTGCTACACAATGGATGCTATACTGTACTGTATGAAGTCAGAGTGAAATAAATGAAAGGAGCTTTGGTAATGAGCCATAGTAATGTGGTTGGGAATTACCACTGTAAATCATGGATTATATTTGATTTATTCATTGACAGCTGTCAAAAGACACCAAAGATGTTCCCTTTCCAGGACTCCTACTCTGCTGGCCACAAAGATGAACTTCTCCACTTGCCATACAGTAAATGCCAGTGAAGATCTCACAATTCTCTAACATGCTAAATAAGGGTGTATTCACACCTGCAGTGTTAGTGCGCACTAAATCTGGTGCGCACTAAATTTGGTCCAGTTTGGGTTGGTGTGAAAGCACATCGCACTCTAATGCGCACCAAAACTAGTGCGGCCTGAGGAGGTGGTCTCGGTTCGGCTCCAGCCGAACTCTGGTGCGCACTAGTTTAGGTGTGAAAGCAACCGCACTCTAGTGCGAGCCAACTGCCAGGCGAACTCAACACGTTTGAGCTAAAAGGGCTCCCGTAGTCGCTGACAACGGGTTAACGCAGCGGGGAGACCGCCCGGTGCTCCGGTGCTGCGGAGCTCTGTCCCCACAAACGAAGCAGCAGCAGCGGGGCAGCCGGTCGGTGCGTGTCCGCTGAGTCCGCTCAGACACCGGACAGGTCGGCGTCCGTCCCTCGGGTCCGCGGAGCAGCTGCAGCAGCAGAGGTCCGCCGTGTTTAACGTTTAACCGGGAACTAACGGAACCGAGCTGGGTGAACGCAACCGGAAACCAGCCGGAAGTACCAAACAGAGTTATACATGCAAACAATATAGAAATAAATGACCAGAGCTACTTCAGTCTCCATCATGAAAGTTTTATCAATCAGCGCTTCCAGATTTCAACCGGTAGTCATGGAGACGTGACGTTCTCCAAGTTTGGTCCCGAGTGACAAAAAGCAGGTGTGAACGCAACCGCACTAACTGAAAAATGAAACATTGTATCATTTTAACATTTAGTGCGCACTAGGGTGCGCACTAAACAGGTGTGAATACACCCTAAATATACGTACCAGGAGTAAGGATTTGAAAAGGTTTACAAGAGCCACAGCTTATGAGCCTCTTTAAAGCCCACGCATCTTTCTTTATGTTGTGGTTGTTAAGATGTTTACTGTACATCTAACACTGACAACCCCCCCCCCCACACACACACACACACACACACACATACACACCTCAGCATTTATAAAGGATAAAAGATGAGATCATGCCCACTACTCACCACTATAGTGCTTTAATAAGATGTAGTAGCCTGTGTGTTGAAAGAAGTGCTGGTTAATTACAAGCAGGGGTGAAGTGGGTCTCGCTTGGGTCTCAGGCTGGGACTTGAACAATGCAGCGTGACCCAGCAGAGATGGAGAATTATTACTAACCAGGCAATTAAACCTCTAATTTGACCCAGCTTCCACCAAACAAAAACAGACTCATCATAGAAAATCTTAATCTTGATTAAACCAATTTACTGTGGCTGATGATAAATGAAAACTGGATAACATCTTTAGCCTGTTTATGCCCATTCATTTTTTTTGAGTAGTCAACAGTTTGATTTGCACTGCCCTCCTGCACACAATAGATCCATTATTTTTTAGCAGACTTGGCAGGATCCTGCTCCAGTAGTTTCCTGTTTTGATTTTGGGCTTTCTTTTTTCTGTTGGCTCTCTTCTTCACTTTTTCCTCTCAACTCTGTGTGCAGTTCTGTCAGCAGTCAGCAAGATATTGTGTTGCGCTTCAAAGAGCAACAGGTCCTGTAAATCTAGGGAGGAGCTGGTACTCTCCCTCCTCGTGTGTGTGTGTGTGTGTGTGTGTTTGAGTTTGAATGTGGCTGTCAGCTCAGCCCGCAGGAAGCCTCAGCATCGTCAGCCCACAGTTCTGGACCAAAACAGTCCACATAAATGTTTCCCAGTTCTCCTGATTGCCTGTGTAATTATAAACTAACATTGTTGTTGACGTCTGTTCGCCACAAAAAAGACTGAGACACAGAAAAACTAAAGATTTTTCAATTTCTGTGACTGTCCTTTTCTGCATGTTCAGTTCTGCGTTGATTATTAGAGCTATAATTACATGTCAGTGTTCAGAACACCAGGAGATTTCCCATCAGGGCTTTAGTGAGCAGGCGGCATTGGATTCCTTCTCTCCCCAGTGAGGACTTTTGTATGCCATGAAGATTTGTCTCTTCCAACTACTAATTTCCTTCCATCTTGTCTCTTCTTCTTTGTCTTTACAGCTACGCTGGGGACCTTGGAGTTCAGTTTGCAGTATGACCAGGAGAACAATGCGCTGCACTGCACAATTAACAAAGCCAAGGTGAGCCTCTGTGGTGATGATGACGATGATAACGGTGACATTCATTTGCAGCCTTTTTAAATTCACACCCGGGTGGTTTTCTTTTATCTCAGTCCCTATCAGACAAAATGCAAATTGGTTATACACTATAGAAACTGTGCAAATTGTAAGATCAACTTCAGTCAAACTTATTGCGATGAAGAGCTGATCGATATCAATCAATTGATCAAACTCAGTAACATGACTGTCAAAAAAGAAGGTTGTTGTTTTGTCTTTGGTGTCAGCCTACAAATACTGGCAAAAAGGCTGAAGAAATGCAGCTTAACACATCCCACAGTTCTCTGCGAGAGAGATATTTCCATCTATTTCCATCTCAGAGACCATTAATTATTTCTCAAGCATATTGCTAACAAACAGAGCGAGGATACGCACACAAGCAATTGAGTGTGATATGTCTCGTTCGGTCACAAATTTAGCAGAGGGCTGGATGGACTGGGTGGAGGCCAAACCAGAGCTGAAAGGAGAGTGAATATTGAACAAACTGTCAAATGTTTTGCTTTTTGTTTGTTTTTTTTTCCTTTTCAAGGTGTAATATATCACATTGTAGTGAGAATTCCCTCTGGCAAACAGGAGCAGATCAGAAAACATTTTAATTTGCTGCTTGCTCTTCACAAAACAACAAAACTTGTTCACCCGTTTTCATGATAAATTCTAAGCATGACTTGGGAATTATTTACAGCAGCACAACAACATGCTATTACCTTACTTATCTCTCAGTTGGTTGATCCGACAAAAACACTGCTCTTCTTACCCACTAATTAATTCCAGTTGGCTTTCCTTGCTTTCTCTTTGTATTGAGCTGCTGTCAATCAACCTCAGCCCCCCAGTGGAGGTTTAAAAGTAAAAACCTACCGACCCAATGCCAACTGGAGCTGGAGCTGCCAGCGGAGCCTTCTAACAAACCTTGGCTCGTCATAGCAGAAAAGAAGCTCAGGTCTGACTAGAAGCAATAATAACGCCTCGGTTATATGAAGGTGTGACGGAAAGACACTGTTGAATATTAAATAAATACATAAGTAATCATGAAACTAAAACATGTGTTGTAATACATAATATTTGAATGAAACTTTTTTTCAAATACTAAACCACATTCTTACTTTAATAATAAATGTTTTATTACAGTTAATCTATCAGAATTTTGTATTTCAAAATGCCCCTTTCCAAAAGTGTATTTAATAATGGAATTTCCACTGAAAACTTAATATTAAGTTACATTCCATTATATGACTGCAACTGTAAGTTTTAATTCCATGTTTATTTCTAACAATATAATGAATGGAGTCCCACGGGAACACAAAAACTTTGCCACTTAGACAAAAATGCTGTAATGAATTGAAGTTCTAATGCCAATGCAGCTACTAAGTTCACTGTTATCATGAAAATAAATCCGTGAAGGTAACATCTTTACCTCAGTCATATAAGAGAGCAAAAGTGATAAATGGCACTAGATTTGAGTAGATTAATGTTTCAGTTGAATCAATGGATTTTAAAGGGATCCTACGGACAACCGGATTAATATTATGACAAATACATAATTACCCAGCTTTTCAGACATGGACAGCAGTGACTAAGCCATATTTAATTTGAATAAAAAGCCAATTTCAATCTAATATGTAATAAATATGAGTCCAGGGGTGTTGTCCCCTGTGGTTCCCTCCCATGTTTGCTGTGATGAAGTGGTGGTTCTGACAGCCATGGCTGCCGTCAGCAGCCATAACTCTTCCTATCTGTCTGCCTCAATAGCTGGTATGGAGGAAAGCAAGCATCAAGAGGAGCCAGTCTTGGCAGGAGTGTTGGACAGCAGAGTGGGCATCGGGCCATCTTGATTTATGGTGGTTATTTTCTATACTGCTCTGCTCGTGGACTTCAGCTGCTGCCCAACCAAGCAGAGAAAATGATTTTCTCTCTCAAAACTGGATATACACATTTCCATTATTTAATTTGTTTACCAAACTCCCCATGGGTCTTTCTTCCGTGGATTTTTGTTGTTGTTGTTGCTGCTGCTGCAAGAGCTGCAGTTTCTCCAATAGTAACTGTAACTTAGGGTTCTTTGATTATGCATTTCTCTGATGAGATGTTATGGATCCGGGCTCAGGAAGGTTTACACTACAGCATAGTATTGAACTTTAGGATTTAATTCTAGGGACGAATATTTGTGCCTGATGGGCTTGTTGCAGAGGCAGTGTGCAGTGCAGAGAGGGTTTTAATCTAACACAAGCTCATATGTACAGTTCTTATCTTATCATAGCTCTGTTGGCATTTGGTCTGAAAAATCAATGTCTTTCATTGCAGAAACTGACAAAAGGTCAACAGACAACATAAGGAGGTGGACATGGTGTATATTTACAGGAATAATGTGTGCTGTGTCCATTAAACATATGCTTCTATTGAAATTTGAAGAGAAATTATTTGAAAATGTTCTATTAAAACCAAAATTAAGGACATAGTATACGCAGATTAAATCTATTTGACCCTGAATTATGTTACATCACATTTAGTCAAAGATCTTCAGTTGCACAGCTGAGAGCTGGTGTTCTTCCCCTGGCCATTGAGGTTGGTTGTTTTAAAAATATTCCAGAGAAGAGCAGAATATGTAGAAAGTGAGTCTCATTAGTGCTGTAAGTGTGATGATTTGAGAGAGGAATTTTTTCATGAAATCTGTGGACAAAACCCTGAAATATTTTGGTGCTCTGATGAGCAGAAGCTGGAGTGGTTCTTTAATTTCAGTGTGTTTAGGACTGCTAGTTTTATTTCTAAAGCCTGGAAAAGACGACAGGAAAAATTGTTTAATTAATTTGTGATAATTTCCTTTGAACCCATTGTTTTCCTTTTCTTTTTTTTGGATAATGGTTTTGAACCCCTGTTTGTTTTCTTATTTCTTTGATGTGCTGATGATGTGCTCTGGTCCTGGTTCGTTTTCTTGGTGTTGTATAAGCCCATGCGGGCTGGGCATTCAGAAGTATGCATGACACAATAATAAAAGTCATTCATTCATTCATTTTAACAAACAAAAAAGGTTATGGGGGGTGTGGAAGACCAATGACACTAAAAGAGGTGAAATAAATTGGCATAAAATGTTTTTTTTTTATAAAAGAATAAAAAGTCAAATGTGGGGGAGTAAAAAGCAGTTTATCTTAGTACAACTTCAACTCCACTTGCTGAAATGCCCTTAATCACACTGACCCTCTGAATGTAGGAGCCTGAAATTCTGCATGGGCTAAATAATACATGAGGGCTCTGCAAAGAGAGCAAATCTTTGCAAATATGGAATAAAGAATAAATTGTAGTTTTGACATAATTAAAGAGTGGCTCAGCCTTTTATCAGAGTGCAGGTAAAACTGCCATAATAAATTGTTTTGTGACTGTCCTAAGCCCAAGGCTCTTTCATCAACTTGGTCTTTAATCGTTCTAACACAGCTGACACTCATTAAAAGTAGATTTTTCTATTGGTCTTCAATGTGAAAATACCAGCATGCTCATTCTTTGCTCTGTCCAGTTCCTCAGGTGTCACCTTCTACTGCAACCAACTAAAAGTGTTTTTCTTTTTTATTTGACACTGAAAGTGATGCCTTGATATGATTTTGGTTTGGCTTCTCAAAAGACGCCATGCACTCATCACCTTAGATTTTTTACACCCTTGACCCAACAGGAAAAAAAAACACCCACATCCAGCTTGGAAACATTTTTAAATGCAGTTCACAGAAAGATGATACCAACCCTTTCACCGTTAGTTCATTGATATTTCACGATTCTACAGAATCCAGGATCAAGTTCAGCAGCAGAGCTTTCGATCCCAGTGAGGTTTTTTTAATTAAACAAGGTGCAAACTGAAAGTTTTAGCACACAACCAGGGCTGTGTATTGCCACAGATTTCCCGAGCCTAGACAATTTAGATTCAAAAGCTCCCATTTTGATTTCAATGAAGTAACAATATACATTTTCTTGGATAATCAACATGATACCAACAAAACCAGCAGGAATCAAATGACTACAATTTGGAAAATATTTCAAAAGATGTGCACTTGCATCAAAAGACTATGTCATTTAATGTGCTCTGTGGAATGATTGGGGTCATGACAGCATCTCTGAGATCACCCCATTTGTTTTTTTCTGGATTCCAACATTGCTGAATCTAAATTAGTATTAGCTGAAACCACGGAAAGAGGGATTTAGTCCTCTAATGCAAGTCAGAGAATATCCTGTTTGAAACTGCTCATTTAAACTTCATTTCTACCTCTTAGCTTTTGGCCTTGTGTAAATATGTTGTTCCAATCTAGGATAAAATGAGGACTGTTCTAGTACAGTGCACAGTCACAGGATTAGACCCATTTTGACGATTTCATGCTAAAAGCACATGACTGAGTAGTTGTGCAGCTCCAGCAGAGAAACCCCTCCCCACATCGTACGCGTTTTAATGCATCTCAGACCCTTAAACCATCCATTGATTCACCCACCCAGCACAATACAGACAAAATGCTTGCATTATTGCATTTCACTTAACCCTCCAATCATGACCCCTACATGTTCACCCTCTCTTCACGTCCTCTCTGCTCTACTTTTATGTAGCAAATTATTAAAATTTTCAGTCATTGCATTTTGCATGCATTTTTCTCTTTTCTTCTTTGGTCACATTGAAAGAGGAAACAAGAAATTCAATGTTCCATTTTACCAAAAAAATCGTTTATATGCTAGAAATATGCAGGCATTTAACATCAAAATACAAATGGTAATGAGTTTCTGCATTAGTAGCAAAACAAGTTAAATATTATGTTGACATTTTCAAAGAAATGAGCAATCATCAAACACTGATATCATCATTCATCAGCACAGTCCTAATTTACACATTAATGCTCAATGAAACAGGTTTTAGAGCTTGTAGTACAATCCGGGATATTTTTATTAATGTTCTTATGTAAACTGAGCAACCATCAGTGTGGTGTTCCAGCTGTGCTTTAATCTACTTTGAAATGACTGTGTAGGTGGAAACCAAGCAGTGAAGATGAAGGTAAAGGGACAAATAGCTCATAGACTCTCTCTTAACTTAATTCAAGCCTTTGCCTTGTAATATTAGCAGGAAGGGAGTCAGAGCTGTTAGACCTTTACTTTTTATTTTTTTAATGGTGGTTTCTTTTACAAGTTAAAATGACTGTTGTTGAAAACCTGTTTTTCCAATTTGCGCCATAGGACAGCTCCAGACACTGATCCTTTGGCACTGATGTTCTGTTTCCCAGAGGATTCATTATGAGATAAAACCCTGTGGTTTGTCTTCTCTCACTGGGGTTTTTACCATGTCAAAATGAGCTTTATTTTATTCCCAAACTGACATTCATCCCTAAAAACAATTCAGTGCTGGAGAGGAAAATCTGACACCATAAGTCACATCAAATAATGTTTCAATGAAGCCCAGATTTTATAAGCATATGAGCATCTTTGGATTTGTCTATAAAATTAAAAAAAAATAAGAAAATACAAATCAATCAAGAGCTGTTTACTCATTAAGTGATTCAGTTTGGGTTAAAATGTCATAATGAACTTATGTCAGCAGTTAACACCCATCTTGAAATGAAACCACAGACATCGTGGTATAATAAGCAGCCATGCAGTTTAGAGGCATTTACTGACTAGAAACTGAAGAACTGCAGATTTTCCATCCTCACTGTGAAGTCACAGTATTACTAGCCTCCAACTCTAAAACCAGTAAGAAACAATTAACTTAAATTGTGTTTCTATTCTATCTATTGTTTTACGAATATAAGGTAATGTCAGATTTTAGTCACTACAGAATTACATCTTTGGTAAACATTTTACTGATTTCAACACATCATCGTCATGTGTAAAAGATGCATTACATGTCGTAGATTAGTTGTGTATAAGCAGAATTTTAAGAAAACAGTGTTTCATGCATGGTTCATCTAATTTTACAGTGCTGATTCGAGACTCTGAAGTGTTGAAAAGGGTATCTTGGTTTCAGCGCATACTGGTAGTAGATGTTGGCAAGGAATCCTGGGAAATACCAGGGTCTCTAGTGCTGCCAAGATAACACTTCCTGGAAAAGTGTTTCCTACGACTCTCTCCAACAAGACGGCCAAAAAGCAGACTTCCCAAAATGTTGAAGTAATGGACCATGTCCGGGTTTTAGTGTGCAATCATATTACTGAACTTCAAATTGTCTACAATACAATCTGCTCTACTGCCCAACACCACTGGGATCTAATTTAGCGGCTCATATGAATGCTGATATAAGAACTTTTCAAGATCATTGTTGAATCATCACTGCCACGCTCATTTGATTTCCTGCTTGGTGTGGATAATACCGTGAAACTGATGGCTGCAGCCAAATATTGGGCTCAGACATTGACTTTTGCCAAGAGAGGTTTTGATTTTTTTTAACACAACCTTTTGTGTCAGAACCTTTTTTTTTGTTTTTCTAACATCACTCCATACAGTTTTTATGACCTCACAGGCAACCCACTCACTCACTGCACTAAGTGAATCGGATCCCATCCATTGTAATGGCTCACATGACAGAAATAAGTCAATTTCAGTCCCTTGAAATAGGCTTTAATTGATTTAAAAGGGCGTACATGCATGTGGATGTACAGAGAGACAGAAATACTGTAGCGTACATCTAGCACTTCCTCTGCCTGGTCTAGCTGTCCGTTGGCTAAAGTAGTAGAAATGTGTGGGATCATGATGACTCAAACACAACAGAGTTTGGTCTAAATCCCGGTCTTTGCAGTGCACTTTCACGTGGTAGTTTCCCCCTGTGAGATTTTAGCGAAATACAGAATGACTCACAGCCCACAGCCTGGACATCAGTGGAGCTGTTCCTGATATTACAAGAGGCTGATACAGCTTAGACTCTGTAATGTCATTAGTTTTTACACTACAAGGTGAAAAGCATTATCATTATGTATATTTGACATATTAAATTTCCAACTGAAATCTCACTTTACAGCTCGCTCATCTTCGAAAAAGAGAAAATGGCATTGGGTTTAAGGATTACAAAGACAATAATTAATTGAGATTATCCTTATTCTGCGGTGACAATGGTGCCTGATTATCATGCACATGCCAGTATAGCTCAAGGCACGGATCCTCTCCAGGCTCTGTGTCTCTGCTCAGTGTGACTAGCAGCTACAAAGGTGTTGGTTATTGTTTTGAATTGCTAAATATGAGAGGCAGTAGATTGCGACACACGTTGCATTTTAATCAACCCTTCCCATATGAGAATCTAAAACCTGTTGCTTATAAGTCATGTTTATGGTTTGATGTCTGCTTAATTAACACTAAGGGCCTGATTTACTTAGATCCCAGATAAAAAGAGCTAAATTGCGTGCTCCTGGTAAAATTGTTCCTGTTTGGTTAGTGCACGCAAAACGGGTGACCTGTACTAGGAGTAACACGCTGAATGACAGCACGCACAAACCGCAGTATTTAAATGAGGGTTTGCACGTGGTTATCGTTTCCACCAGAGTGTGGACAGAGAGCTGGATGGCCGCAAAGACAGAATGAAATTTGACCCGGTGGATTAATAGAGAGCTCAGGTACACTCAGGCCACACTCAGGATCTAAATGCTCTGACCATGAGCGATAAAAGACGGGTGAAGGCAGCGGTGAAGTCTGTCAGTCCCAGTTCCAGAGCTGAGGAGAGAGTAGCACACCTGAGAAGAGACGTGTGGCGTGCGTAACGGCGCTTAAAGGACTTTTAACACACCTGAAAAATTGCTGCGGCTGCGAGGAAAAGCAGAGGGAAAAGAGCTGCAGCCATCTATGTGTAAAGCTGTGCCAGTTAAGCCTTGCTTTTCAAACATCCTAAATAAAGACGCAGAAACTGCCATGGCAATCTGTTTCAGGTTTGGTAAATCACATTGCGTGCAGTAAATAAAACTATTTGCATCTACTCCTCCCAATATTTTGTATGTTCTGGCAAGAACGCCAATATTTGCATATTCATCAAGGCAAACGTGCTATGTAAATGGATTGCCCGTTTGAGAGACACAATCCTCGGTGCACCCGTTCAGTAGATAAGCTTCAACATGTGTTTCCACATGCAATCAAGTTTGCAAACATTTAGTAAATAAGGCCCTAAGTATCTAAGTGCCAAATGCTGCAATTCCTCTATGGACCACTAGAACGTGTCTCACAGTTAATCAGTCCACATATACTCGCATGTTAAAATGTCCAGCTTTACAGCAGAAAAATGTTAACCGCCTGGTATGGAAACCAGTTTTAGCAGCGTCAGCAATGGCAATGGTTTTATTATATTAGCCCATTTTTACAGACAGTTTGTCTCAAAGGGCTTTACATGGATGCAGAAAAAAATGGATGAGATGCTATCAGTCGTTTACGGAATGCTGTATCTGGAGAGGAGAAATAGCTGACGAAGAAAAGAACGGTTTGATCTAAAAAAGTATTGCCAAACTTAGAGAGATGCAAAGCACTGGAGGGGGACAGACCAGTCCAGACTTATCTGAGCTGGACCAGCACATCGGGGCCATTATCAGAGAGACCACACTCTCGGGTGTTCCATCATTAATAGCATGATCAGCCACTTAATTGCTATTGGATGGTGTGGCTCCCAATAAACATAATTGATTACTGAATTAAGTGTCTATAGTGATTGTAAGAGACTGCAATGCTTTGTAAAATAATAAAAAATAATTATTAAAAATACTATAAATGATAATATATGCAATTATTCAAATTCAAATCATGATATCAGACAATTGCAGAATTGAAGCAAACATAAGAACCAATTATTTTGCACAAGTGTCAGCTGTCAAATTGGCTTAAGGTATGCTCTTTGTGCGTAGATTTTGTTCTTAGCTAATATAAGAACAAATTCCAAATAAGAAAACATTTGTGAATGTCAAAATCTTAAGAACAGTTTGTGAATGAGGCCCATGGCCCTTTAGAAAATAAACCTCTTTTCTGATTATCCTCATCCTGAGGATAAGTGACTTGCCAAATAGATGAATTAACAACATATCGTTATTAAATTAATAGAAAGACATAATCCATTTTCAATTATGTTGCCTACAAAATGTATTTGCTGTTGCAAATTAGTTGCATTAAAAGGTAATTTCGTGCAGACAGGGTTGAACAGGGGGCAGTCATTGTCTTGATTAAAACAGACCAACACTGGCTATCGGTGGGAAATGAGTGTTAAAGTCCCATCCATCCTCCCTGACCCCCTCCCTCTTTGGTCATTATCACTGTATAATATAATACCACCTCCCCTTTTCGTCCTGGAAGGCAGGAGTCATAATTACTATACTATACTATTTCTGCTTAGGGGTTCTAACACTTGAATATCAATTGATCTCGTTTGTCTGTGGAGGACAGTTGCCATATTCTCATGGGTCAGCTCTGTACTGTAAGGACAGAGTAACTACGTATGGAGCATGGCATGCCATGATAAATCTAGATGTAAGAGGCCTGGAGAAACATATTATCCTGACCCTCATGAGAAATGTCTATATACTGTAATGTATCTTGGCTGACAAAAAAAAACACAATTTAGTTTCACAGATACAAGAATACAGCTTTTAATATCTCCCTGCTGAGCTGGTACGGCTCTCCGTGTTTTCAGCAGTGTAATGTAACAATGACTGATCAATCATCTCTTTTTCTTTGCTGTTTTTCTATTTTATTTCAAGTCATTTATCACCATTTCCAGACTTCCTAACAATGTATTGTCCTTCTTTCCAAGTAATAACTTTGCAAACTTGTCAGTCAAGTTGTAATTCTGCAAATTAAGATAAGGTGTTTGTTACTTTCCTTTTGAGTAGTTTTTGTGCATTTACATTTGTGTGCTTATTTCATCCAATGCTGTTGACATCTCTTGAACACTCAGCACTTTACAGAGCTCAAGAATCTTTTATCCTATTAAATTTGGATTCATTTACTGTAACATGAATTTATGCATTAAAACTCATCTGAAGTTATTTACATTTTCCTTACTCTTCTAGAAAAGTATGGAAAGTTGCCAAGGGTATTGAGCACTATAGACTGTATATTATACATACATAATAGAGGAAAGCTGAATTCATTAGAAACATATCAACAAACCACCACTAATTATTTCAATAACATTAACAGCACTGGAACCCAAAGCACATCTTACTCAGAAACCTCACAGACTCTTTGGAAATGAAAGCACAAAGGTCTGTTTGTTATGATAGCGCTAGTTCATTAATTTTGTTTGAATGATGGCCTTGCCTGCTACAATACAAACAAGCATCAGCTACGCACCTTTTTAGCTTCACCTGATGCAAACAGAAAATATGCTGCTCTCCTATTTTGTACCATTTCAAATCTCGTGAAGTGACACGACACCACTTTCTTTATCTTCTCCCAGCTCAGCTGAATGAAGAATTCTCCGTTCCCTCATGTAATAGCATTACGTGCACCTAAAACCAGCCAGTGGCTGTCATCGTATTTTGGCACTACTGAAGGCATCTTTACAGCTTGTTCTGCCTCACCACATCACTACACAACCATAAAATTATCCAAAGAACTACTCACCGCAGGAGGCTCACGTTAGCATGGAAAGATGCCGTCCTCACTCCTCTGCCATTGTTACGGTTACTCAGCTTCCTAAAAAGCTAAAAATAAATAAAGAAATAAATTACAGACCAATTTACAATCTTGCACCTCTTTCTAAAAGAGGAAAAACAAAACAACTGCCAAATGTTGTAGCTCACTTAACGCTGAATTTTAACAATCCTCTCCGGCTTCATTGAAAATAAGAAACAGCCTATTAGCTCCTGACAGGCGCTCTGTCTCGGCCTTCAATCTCTGGACCTCAGACAGCAGCCTGGAAGGCTTACAACAATTTGTTGGCGCCCACATCACTGCCCCTAAGTGATTCTACTCACACCTGATTTCCCCAAATTATTACTTAAGCGAGTGGCAGGCCACAGTGGATGTTAAGTCTGTTTTACATCTCCCTGCACTTTTGCTTACAGCGTGATCTGTTCATCTGATCTGATCCTTTTCACCCCTGTAGCATTATGGTTTGGGGATGGTCTGTCAGTCTTTCCATCCATCCGTAAAACAGTTTGGTGAAAAGTGCGACATCTCAACAGCTGCTTGTCAGATTGCTACCAAATCTGCTGTGAGCATTTCTAATACTAGTCTGAATGTAGATGCCAGCAGCCACCAGTTCTCCTCTGCAGTCTGAATGAATATCGCTCACATACTGAGGTAGCTACAGTATAAGGCCTGTATTTGACCTATATCAAAATGTTCAACATTTACAGTTTCACTTCCTTACCTGGGTAAACAACATGGGTTAGGTTACCCTGGAAACAGGGTCTTACAGTAAGTGTGGTCAAGGTAGAGATCCTGGAGAACATTATGGGTTCTTGGAAAAGTTTCTGTGGCCAAAAAGAGTCATTTACTTCCTTCACAGTTGGCTTCATATCTGCACTGACATCCAAGTTTTTCAAAGCTTTACAGTCTGTGTTCTGTACAGTACAACATATTGTCTTCACTGCAGTATCTGTAACTTGGTTATAAAGACTTTGAACAGAAGACATGTTCATTTTTTTCTGTCTGCTTATCTTTATGTTTTTCTAACCTTATCCAGGTGCTGTGTCCAAACATAACCATCAAACACAAAACATGTTGCCATGTTGTTAAATACAGAAAAACTGAATATTCCGTGACTTTGCAGATATGTTAATTACAATTTTTTCCTTGTCCTTTGTTGGGGAAACAAGAGTGAGTCTACAGCCATGCTAAAGGCTCTGCTAAATGTCAAACTCAGCTAACATACTCATAATGACAGTACTTAACACACTGATACTAAGCAGGTATATTGAATGTCATAATAAGCAAGTTAAAAGTGCTTGAGATAGAGCTGAGATTGATAAGATTTTTTTCTTTATTACCATATTATTTATTTTATTTCACAAGTATTCTGTCATAATGAACCAACGCATTGGAAAATTTGATACTGGAGAGAGATGAAAATGAGAGGCAACAGATCATTAATCAATCAAACAATCAAATCAGTTAAACTTTATTTGTGTAGCACAATTCATGCAAACAATGTTAGACAAATTGCTTTACAGAATAAAAGCAAGAAATCCTTCCACAATTAGTTATAAATAAAAACAATAAAAATAGGACAAATAATACCAGGAACTAAGAAAACACTATTGGCAATCTCATAAATTTGGATTGAGGAACCACAGTTGACTGGCAAATGAAGACTGAAACTGACTTATAAAGATAAAAAATAAAATTGCTAAAATCGAGTTGATTTATTATAAAGAGTAAAAACCAATGATAAAAGACAAAAATTATGAAACAAAACAAAAATAAAGACAAAGATAATGGAGATGAAATATTAAATTGTAGAGTGGAGATGTTTTGAAGTGGCTAAAACCAGAGATTAAAAAGCAAAAAATAACAAGCAATAACAGTAAGATATGAAAAAGAAAACAATCCCAACTGTAACACAGGGATGCAGGAATATGTGAACCAAACTCAACTAAAATCAATCTCTTATTTGTTGTCTTGACCGAAATGGTGGAGGGAATAACTGATAGACATTGCTGTCCCTGGAGCGGTGTCGCCAGCTTGGCTTAAAAACATGATCAGGGAAGCCTTTTTGTCTGTAGTGCACCGGGTATCTGGCTCGTAATTGTAAGGACGTTTTGAAGTACAGATGTGTGTCTTGAACAGAGAAGATAAAAAACAACATGCATATGTTTTCTTCTCCAGCACCAGGCAGCTTGTGTTTGTTTACTCTGTTTATCAGACGTACAAATTCTGATGCTCAGTGGAAGGTGCCAGTGTATTGTTTTCAAATACTACAGAGCTTTGCAAGACTTTTGTTGGTCATGCTTTGATATATTGCAGATGTACTTCCTCTTGTACCTCGTTGTGTCCCACACATATTAAAGTAAACAGCTGTGTGAGGAGTCTTTCTCTAAAGCTTCACCTCCCTCCACATTGAAACATGTTTCCTGCCCCTATCAGTGAATCAGACTGTCTCACTATTCAATTGCAAATCCAAGACCTGTTTATTCAGCCCCACCTACACCACAACCTCCTTTAACACCCCACTGCAGTCTTTCATTTTCTACCTTCTTCTGCAGACTGCCCTGTCATAGCCCGGTCCGCCCACACTCGTGTGTGGGAGCACACAAACACTCACTCTCTGGCTCTTCTTCTTAGATATGTTTTTGCTTTTTTTCTATCCACTCTCCTTTGTATCTGTCCTCGTGTCCCTGTTTTTTTTTTTGTTTTTTTTTACTGAAAAAGGCTTTCGTGTCATTTGTAATCCTGCCATCACAATAAATTAAAAAAAGAAAAGAAAAAAAAAATTTTTTAGATCAACTTTTTTTTCTTCCTGTTTTTCATCTTGTCACATATTGATAAAATAACCAACAGACTTTTTTTTAAGTGAGAAGCTGGATGTAGTAAAAATAAATTGTGATTCATACAGTATTTTAACAACCAATACTGGTGCTGTCAAGTCTTCAACAGCAAGTGTGATTCGTTCAATAAGTTGTTTTTTGTTTAGTGTGTTTTGTTGAGTTGTTAAATTTGTGTATTGAATTTGAGAGAAGAGATAAGACCATCAATATTAACAACGGTCCTTTACCTTTATTATACAGATCTTGAACCAGCAGGCACATTATCTTAGCTTGGCAACAGTCTGGATGGATGTCACTCAGAAAAACACTTAGCACATTGTATCTTGTTTGTTTACTGTGTGCACGAATAGATGTAAAAAAAAAAAAAAAAAAAAAGTTTGTCTTTAAGGTGAAACATTTTGCAAACATTTCTTTGTACAGATTTTACACAGATTATCTTGGTATAGAACAGGTTGCCAGATATGGTCCGTGAATGCAGGTCTTAGTAAATCCCTGTGGTTCCAAATCTGGCAACCTCACTGAGACTTGCAGTTGCTACACACAGCATGTACAGTAACTCCCTGCAGAACCACTAATTGCTGTTTTTACATCCCTATTTGTGTTTGGCTTAAACACCTTGGCACTGCCAAATAGAAAGCAAATATGTGTATTTCCCAAAATGTCCAACTGTGTAATTTTAAATTGATGCCACTCGTTTTATAATTTCACATAAGTCTCTTTCAGTGTTGTTGAATGTGTACATCTCACCATCTGGGCGTACTTAGACATGTTGCACGTGTTGAAACTCCCACTTAAATTCTTTGCCTTCATCTGGGAAGTGTGTGAAGTTTAGTGGGCAGAAACACCTGCTAAAGTTCTCACTCTAAAGCTCTCACTTTAAGTCAGCTTCGTCTACTCACAACTGTCTCTTTCTTTTCACAAACTGTCACCAACATTGTCTCCTGCAGTGAATGTAATGCCAAATGTAAATGAAGCAAGTAACAAGTGTGTGGTTTGTCAACAGACCGTCCACATTCAGTGCCGTATTAATTAATTCTTCCTCTCAGATTGTTTCTACCGAGCTGTGTAAACCAAACCATTTCTGAGAGACTAATGCATTACAATCTTTTGTTGCTGTTTTATTTGCATGTTGATTCAGCTGCTTCAACAAATTCACATGGTCAATGTTCTTTTTCTTTTTCTCCTCCAACCCACTCTTTTGCATGCTCTCGCCATCTCTGTGTGTTGCTGCTTTATGTTTGCTGGGAAAAAAAAAAACAGCTTCCTGTCCCCAGATACAAGAAGGTAAGCTGCTGAGATAAGCTCAAATCCCAACCAGTCCCCACTGATCAATACCTACTCTTATCCACCTAATGTCCACACCCGGTAAACCCTGATCGAAACCATCACCAACCCCTAGCTACAGTAACCCTAACCCCCCCCCTCTGAGCTCCCTCTCATTACCACTGTGATGTGATTCAGTTGCTGTGCAAACCAAAATAAGTCATTTTTCTTGTGGTTTATTGTTTAATGCTGCAACTCTCTGCCTCTGCTGACCCCATTCTTCTCGGCCTGTATAGTCGTACATATTGTAAATAATTACTCAACGAGACAAGTCAGCTAATTAAAAGCAAACACTGTGATAACAAATAGTGACTGGAGCGTCCAAAGCAATGTGATGATTGACTGCACTGGACTGAAAGGTCAACCAATTTATTGATTAATTAAAGGTAAACTCCATCTTTAGATACACTGTGCTGTCATATGTCATACATCAGTATTGTTCAGCTAGTTATTTTCTAATTAGGTTCTCTTATTATTATTATTATTATTTTTTTCATTTATAAAGTTCTAGTTTTCTAGCAATAGTTTAGTCACACTAATTGATTTGTTGGGTCTTATGCCTCCGCACCAGCGACAGCCAGAAGTTTATTGTTTTCAGATTGTCTGTCTGTATTTACACAACATGGCATCCTTTGACGTAACTACTGCCAATTTGGCACAAATGTTCCCTTGGACTCAATAATATACTGACTCGATTTTGATGGTCAAAGGTCAAGATCACAATCAGTCAGTGCGGTTTTGGCCTTGCGAACACAAAAGCCTTATGAAGCCTCTTAAAGCTTGTTTTGCAGCAAACCTTTAAAGTTGTTTAATCAGTTTTCACTGTACATTAATTTTTTTTTATCACAACTGCCTGGTGGTGCTGCCAAGATGGCTACCAAACGGTTATTTCTCTGTCGCCGTACCCATACCTTATTGTCCAATATTTCGTCAAAATGGCCTTGTATGAAAGGAACCTTGTTCATCAATTCAGATGGACTGACACAAAAATATTTCCCATTGATGGGAATTTGTCTTTCATTTTACTGCGTCATAGCAACTTGAAATCTCCACTTAATATCTTTCTTGAGGAATAAAAAAGGATCCATGAGCAGTTTAAATGCTACTCTCTGTGCTGTTTTTCCACCAAATCAATGAGACGTTATTAATGGCATGACTGGCATTGAAAATAATGTGTCCCAGCGTGACCCGGCGACACAGCCCCCACCTTCACCCCTCTCCTCCTTAAACATCTCGATCATCAGCGTTGACATTTATTGGTGATGAATGGGACCCATCTGCCGCTCCTCCACGTTGCCTACTTCCTTCACTCCACGATCGCCTCAAGTAGCCTTGACCTGAGCACCTCCACCGATCCCAGGTGGCCCCCGAAGCATTAACCCTTTCTTCAACATGACCGCCGGGCAGCTCCCTCTGGATGAGATCAATGCCCTGTCTCATCCATCCTGTTATCTGCTGCTCCTGGTGATTGATGCTTCTTCCACCTGCGGGTTAGCAGGCCAGTCAGATATGGTAATGAAGACGTATGCCCTGGCCGATGAAGAGGCAGATAGCGCCGTAGAAAATAAGCCGCCCGTGTGGTGATAAAGGGCTGAGAAAATAAACATGAGCAGCAATGCTCAAAATAAACGGAGGCTTCAGAAGATGACAATTAATTTATCTAAGGAATAGAAATTATTCCAAGAGAAGACCAAACAGAAAATCTGCACGGGAATACAATCAAAAACTCTGTGTAAACAATACCATCATAAAAACATAAGTGCTGTGGGGTTAGCATTGCTGGGTTGCCCTGCAGTGCATACAGTAGCTTAGTATTATGTTAAAGATGCACTGTTGAACTCGAGCAGTTCGCACTCCGCACTCACAGATGTTCAAAACATCAACAGTGAACTGGAGTCATCTGGGGGTTGTTGGTTATGAATCTTTAATGTCAAATATGAAATATGTTTTAGAGGTGTGCAGCACTAGGTCAGTTGTAATGTACACAATACTTGATGGTTAAAAAGCTCAATCCAGCCATCCATCCTTCCTTGTAGATGAATGCCATACGTGTCAATAATCCTTTCTAATCCAAGGAAATGAACCAGTACTGTAAGTCTCTTTAGAAAATGTGATGGGTGTTGACAGTGGACAGCCAAATAGTAAAAAATAGAAATTAGGGAATTTAAATGTTTTTTGCTGCCCAGCTTTGTTTACTCTCTTGTTTCTTGACTCTTTGGCAATGTCAGAGCAGTGATTACGAAAATCAGACCCGAGCTGAAACAACCACACTCAGGCGACAGTATCGTTAAACATCACGGTTACAGGTCTTATTTTGTACTTAAAGCAGAAGTAAGTGATATATTTGTGTTAATATAAGTCTTAAATAGTTATATCTTCCGACAGCAATCACTTACATAGAGTGTTTGGACTGAAACACGGGTCTCTCAGTCCCTCTACTCTGCTCTGAGCCACGGAGAAAACATTTATCGTATCCTACAGTTTTTATCCAATGAGGAGAGAGAACGGCATGCAGGGCTGTGTGCAGCCAAGGGACGCCGTGAATGTGGTGACGTAGGGACGAGGACTGTTATGGTGCGTTCAAGGAAACTCGTATTTTTCCGACCGTGAAGTCGTACCAGTTCGATCTGGTACGAGTTCACCGGTCGGAAGTTACGAGTGGCCGTTATAGTGACTTTCACAGGTAAAACAGGTCGGAAAAACACGAGTGGGTTGCCTGGAACGCTACAAAGTCGTAAGTTGTGACTTGAAGCTGTAATTTACGATTTCAAAAGCCTGCCTGGAACGCAGCATTAGCGAAAACGACCGGACCACTTACTTCTGCTTTAACTGATTGAAACTGTTTGAGAGGCAACAGAACACAGAATCTACATAAATGCAGAGTGTTGGGCAGTGACATCAGTCAGTTCAGTGATTACATTACAGTTATGATTCCCAACTTGTTGCTGTCCTGCTGGGAGTTTGATGGACTGTTGATATCAGTTATACTCAACATGTTTAGGTTGTGTGACCCTTGACCTCATTGATGAGGTTTGAAACAACCAATTACAACCAGAAACAAAAAAGAAAAAAAAGCTATAAAATATAAATTCCATCCACAAATAGTGTCCATTTACATGTGTGAAACTGAAGGCTTCTTGGTAGCTCATTAAACCACGTCTTGTTTTGTAAATGCAGGGGACATGACGTGTGTGATGAATGTATTTGTTGTTGTTTAAAAAGCACCTTGGGTTGCACAATGACAGCATGCATAACAGTATGAATAATGTAACAAAATATTTTCGCTGTTGACCAATTTGCAAATTATTATGTGTTTTTTTTTTTTTCAAAGAATATTTTATCATGATAGCTGATTGATTTCCATTTTTCAAGTGACTTGCTCAACACTGTTGATGTCATTGGGTCAAGAACAAGAACAGGAACAGAATTCACTAATGTCAGCAATTATTCGATCCCTAAGAGATATAATGAAATATAATATAGACAGGCAGACTTTAAACTTAATTATATATATATATATATATATGAATATATATGAATGTATATATGAATATATATATATATATATATATATATATATATATGAATATATATGAATGTATATATGAATATATATATATATATATATATATATATATATATTTGGTATTTGGTACCATAATGAGCTGGGAAATGTAAATGTAGTTTAAAACATACAGTACTAAATGGGATTTCTGCAGTAACTTTTTTAAAGCTGCATGTGTGAGCTTTGAATTGGGCTTCAGTGTCCGCTCTCTCTTTCTGTTCATCATGTTTTCAGTCCAACACGACCGTACATGCCAAGCCTCGCTGCCCCCCTCGTTTCCTCTTGAAAGATGTCGAGGAAGCTCATGATTCCCCAAACAAAGAGAGCTCAACTTCATTTCACAGCATTTAGCAGGCTGTTATTCAAGGAGGCCGTTATGAATGAGTATGTGTGGGATCGGGGGGTGGATACACTGATGCATGTCACCCATCTGCCTTCTGCAGTGGTCATTTTTTCTCCAGCCCTCGGTAATTATGATCAACCGAGTATTCAGAGGCTGCTCGTGCAATCAGCAGCATGACGCAGCTGTCTGTTCATCCCTGTCCAGCGCCATGTAATGCGGCTCCGCTTAAATCATAGCTCAGGTGTTTGCTGAAGGCGACAATAGAGGTAGATGAAGACGGCACATTAACCTCTCCAATCAACTCTCCTGGCGCCATCGCAACCCCTCAGTGCAGAAAACACAGTCAGAAAGTATGGATAAATACCAGCAACCTCACATTTCAACACCCGGGAGTGCATGTCATACAGTAGTCACAAGGAGTCACAGGCGGTTACAATTTTAGAAGCACGTTAAGCTTTGAGCCGGCTTATGCTCTTTTCTACTTCAGATAGAAAAAAGTAACAGTTCAAAGTGTTTCTATTTCAGATCAAACATGTTACACACAGCTGAATCTTTTATGCCGTTTAGTTCTCTCAGCAGGCTGCTCCTCGTATAAAGGAGGAGAAAATAAGAAACAAGATGGAGATGAAAGGGTCGAGGCCAGCGCACGGACTGAGGTCCCATAGTGAAAGTTGACTGTGTTGTATCACCTGGTTTTCACAAACCACTGTGGACAGACTCCCTCCGCCTTGAGCGTGGAGAGGCAGCAGGGTTATGTCTTAATGCATGCATCTCTGACACTTATTAAACTAATTCAGCAATTCACAATCAGGACTTTTCAGTCGGCCCACAGTGTGTTCAGTGTGTTGTGCTCATAAGCTTATTGCTTCCATGTTTCAATCCTTTTGCTTTGCATTTCTACTGTGCAACAAAACATTCAATCTTAAAGATGGACAGAGCGGAAACATTTCAAACATTGACAACTTTCAAAATAAAACAAATTCCCAGCAGCTCGGCTCAGCCCTCTGGCAACTCACAACGTGGCTATCAAAACAAACTTTGATAGACACGGCTCGTTTTTCTTTTGATCTCTGACTGAGGAGTCGTCCTTTTGCCATCACTTTCTCAAAATGTAGAACAAATGGGAGCCTTTGGCAGTATTTGAATGCACATTTAATGATCATAAAAGAAAGATGAGGACTTGCTTGTTCTTGTCACTACTACATATGTCAGAGAGTTTGGTGATGTTGTGCTGTCTCTCTCGTACATTAAAGTAATGTTAAAATATCTGCTCTCATGGAAAGTTCATTTCCCCTCTCTTGCTGGTTCGAAATCCAGAAATTCTTATGTACATATGCAAAAGCCAACAACCAGTGTATCTGTCATCTGGTGAGAACATTCACATGAACATTTTCTGACAGTGGCTGTCAGTAACTGACAAATGGAGACCCCATACGGATGGATCAGTAGGAAACAGTGCATTTAAAGTTGGGAGGCTGCTGCTTGGTTCCCCTTTCAAAACATTGTGTAGTGTTCATTATTGTAGCAATGACAACCAGGGTCCTCTAACCTTTAAAAAAAAAAGTAATCATCCCTCAACCAAACCACTGGTTCTGTACACATGTTTGTGTGCATGTTTATTATTGAATCATGGGATCCTTCAGGTTGAAGTACGTGCTGCTGAATTCTGTTACAGTAGCTGCTTGATTTATTCACTAACATATACAGTATATCTACGTAGCTCTCAGCCTTTTTGTGTGTACCTCAGGTTTAGCTTCTCCAGCTACATGCAGGAACAGCCTCCTGTTTTCTACGCAGCAGAAATACTACACACAATCCTCTACTCCTCGTCTGCAGGTTCATCAGATTAACATATTACATATAGATCTCTATTTAGATTGTTGCTTTATTTTATTTTGGGATATTTTAATGGTAGCACAACACTATACGTATATACAGTATGTCAAAGTTTAAAAGAAAATAAATGCAGCATCTATTTTTTTTGTTTTAGTTTATATCATGAACAAGTGTTTCTTCTGTTTGAGTTAAAGTTGAATTTTGAGAGCAAACTGCATCCTCACTGACAATTTGACTAGTTATTTCAGAGAGAGAGAGAGAGAGAGAGAGAAAATAAAGCCCAATGCAAGTTCCAGACAGGGATGTTACATCATAATGCTAGTGTTACTATTACTAGCAATATTAATAGTCGTAGCAGCAGGTGTTGAGGAGGATTATGGGGCAGTAGGTGGTTTGCTGTCACATATCCGGACTCTGCAGTTCAGGAGGCAGAAATACCTGCAGAGAGCAACAGGAGGAGAGAGCAGGCAAAGAAGAAAGCATGTAACCGAAGGGAGGGAGAGAGAGAGATGAGAAGAGACGACAGGAAAAAAGAGGCAAAATGAGAGGCTCATAGTCAGGACGCTCATGTGCTGTAGGAGTAAACAACAATGAGGATGTTGCAGTGGTTTTCAGAAAGTTAACTGTAATCTCGAACAACATGTACTCTGCTGTATTCATTAGGTTTATCTTATTCACAGAGACTTTAAGTTGAGGAGTAAAGAGGAGATTTCAGTTTGAATTTGAAGGCCTCAGTGGAGACAGACAGTCTTTTGTCAGCAGGGAGGTTATTCCAGGGGAAGGAGGCCTGATAGGAAAATGAAATGCCCTGCAGCCTGCAGACACTTTCTAACCCTCAATGAGTTGAGGTAAAAAAAAAAAAAACTTAGTAGAATCCATAGCAGCTTAGTTAGAGCGAGCTAATGTTCTTTTACAGCCCGGGCCTCTAAACTTAAACCACTGACTTGCACTTAAAATTGACCAAGAGCTGTGAGTTCCCTGTGAACATAAAACGCCTTTGAAGAAGTTTTGTTCAATCTGAGACACAAAAAACACCCTTGTCACTGTGTTATCTCATGCATCATCTCTACAGAAGATCTTCTTCATAATGTCCCCCCTCTGTCTCATTTGTGCAACTAACTAAGTCTCTTCTTGGTTTCTTGAAATTTATAATTTAAAAACAAATTCACTTAAATCAAAGGTACTATGTGGAAATCTCAGCACCTCCTCTCAGTGATATCCGTTAAGTGTCCTCGTACTCTTCGTTGGTAGAATGTCACCTCACAAAGCTAAAAGCAAAGCTGATTTTCCTATATGCACAAAAGCTGACATTTGTCCGTGCCAGTCGGCCAAATTATTTCCAGCAGCGATGATAAAACCTTCAAATCCAAGAACTCTGATTCAATTAAAGCTTTTATCTCATCTTCAATCATCCCATCGCCACACAAGGTCAGAGAAAAGCAAGCAGGATCTGTCAGGGGATCGTTGGGGTTATGCAACATGGGGCTCTTTTATGTGGTTAAGCATAATGCACCGTACTACGCCACAGGAGTGAAACAGAAAGAGCTGAGCTTCAGTTTGTTTTTGCCTTTCTTCTCATATAAACTTTGTATACGTAACTTGCTGACTGTTGAGGAATTGGTCTTGGTCCTCAAAGGATCCACTCTTTCTGTTTCAGACTCTCCATTAACTTCCCTTGTGCTTGTTTTTAAGACATTCACTTTCTTTAATAAAATTAGCTCTGGATAATTGTTCTAGAGGATGAACCATAAAGCTTTTATGACCTTTTATCCATATTATGGGAGTGTAATTAACGCTGCTGGATAACAATTTACAGGATAAATGAGCTTTAAAAGTAATGCTGCTTCTTTGTTTCCTCTCCAGGGGCTCAAGCCAATGGACCACAACGGGCTATCAGACCCCTATGTTAAGTTGCACCTACTTCCTGGCGCTAGCAAGGTATGTTAATGATGATTAATGATTATTCTGTGTTGGATTTTTTTTTTAACCTTCCACAACAATATCTTTTTCTTCAGTGTTCTCTTCTTCATGCTCTCGTGATTACAAGTTCATGCTCTTGCAATTACAAGAGCATGGACAAGATCTCAAGAGGTTACAGTAGCAGAAACAAAAGTAAAAACAAAATGACTTAAAGTGAAATTCCGGCATAAGTGTAAACCATGGTCAAACACACCGTAACACCGAGTTAGACCCCCCCTCGAGAGATCAATTTGCCCGACCGCTACATTCACGAGATCCACCAACTTCAGCAAATACCACAATATCGCCACACACGGCGCTCTCCGGATCCACTGTCTGACCGCAACCAAAACGCCACCATTTGCCCAAAATAATGCTCAGAACTGCACCAAATGTCATCAATAGTACACACAGGGTCCCAGCACGTAGTACGAGTTGTCAAACATCTGCTAGCTTTACCTGTTTTCTTTAGCAAGGAGATGCAACTCAACTCACCTACTTCTCCTCCGGGAGCCGCTCGTTGGTGAGGAAGCCCTGACGAGTCGATCACCGAGTGCACCGGAGTTCCGCAGCTCTTAAAAATGCTCATTTGCGCCTATATCGTGGCCAGCACTCGATAATAATAGTTATAAAGTGATATGCAAGATAAAAAAAAAAAAACTCTGATTGTATTTCCATGAGGTAATTGTTGATTGAGCTGCGGAACTCCGGTGCACTTGGTGATCGACTCGTCAGGGCTTCCTCACCAACGAGCGGCTCCCGGAGGAGAAGTAGGTGAGTTGAGTTGCATCTCCTTGCTAAAGAAAACAGGCAAAGCTAGCAGATGTTTGACAACTCGTACTACGTGCTGGGACCCTGTGTGTACTATTGATGACATTTGGTGCAGTTCTGAGCATTATTTTGGGCAAATGGTGGCGTTTTGGTTGCGGTCAGACAGTGGATCCGGAGAGCGCCGTGTGTGGCGATATTGCGGTATTTGCTGAAGTTGGTGGATCTCGTGAATGTAGCGGTCGGGCAAATTGATCTCTCGAGGGGGGGTCTAACTCGGTGTTACGGTGTGTTTGACCATGGTTTACACTTACGCCGGAATTTCACTTTAAAGGAAGTACAGAACCCAAGTTTTTAAAGGCTTTTTGCTGTGGTTTTGCTCTCTGGTTGGAGTCTGAGTTCTCAGGAAAACATGTTGGATGTTTTGCCCTGATCCCTTCTTGTGGTTTTTTCCAGGCTGTTAGTAGACCTGCATTAGGGAAAAGCCTAATAATCCATTTCATGATTTGGGGAACACCGCAGTGAGGATATGTCAGTGCAAGGCTTCGCCAATGTAAACAACATTAACTGACTGACCTAATGTACCCACTTAGCAATGATGTGCTTCACTGGAAAAGAACCTTGCTGCTTAGCGTCATGCTGCAAGCCTGGCCTTAGTCTGCCCAATGTCGCAAGTGGATGCACTTGAAGAGACACAACTTGTGTTTTGTGTAAAAGCTCCCGTGGGTCTCCACACGTCAGACTGCTTTTCAGCCAATATAATGCACATAATGTGAAAGGAAATGGAAATGCATCTTAACTTAGAAAATGTCTCACAGGTTGTTATTGAGGAGGGAGTGAATTCTTACTTGCTTGCGTCTGATAGTGGGCTTCAAGGTTAATTTGATCCTTTCATTAGAGTCCTGAAATCCATTGTAGATCCTGTGAATGAGTACATTCCACAAAAGAAGCTTACTGAGAGCTGAAGCTGTGCGATTATCCATCTACCTGACTCATATCTGCCTTTCTTCTAATGCCTTTTCAAACCCATCTCATTTGAACTTTGCAACTGTTTCATGTCTGCTTTCGCCACAATTTGTCAACTGTGCCTGTTGTCTCCTGTTATCAGCATCCGGATGTTGGTATGCTGATGAAGGCAACTTTAGAATTAAGCCTGTAAAACATGCAGGAACTAGTTAGTGTCTTGTAATGAACTCAGATGCTCTTATGTTGTTAAACTAGAAGGCTAAAAACAAATGTAATTTGGTTGTCTAGATATTTCACTGGAGCAAAGTGCTGAAACAATAGACTGACAGGGGATGTATGAACAGGCATCTCCAGAACTGCCAGCAAGGCAAAATCTAATGGTGCAGCCCACAAAAGTCGTGAGAAACTCCAGTATTTATGATGAAGGAGAACGCTCCACAGCAACAACTGTTCATCACCCAGAGACCAAATGAACAGAACAGCCCTTTCACTTGGAGAAACAGTGTGAATGATACTTGCAGAGGAGGCTTTTTTTATGCCCATGTGGGCGCAGGCATTGTGTTTTCAGGATGTTCATCCGTCTGTCCGGAAAGTGATAACTCAGAAACACCTCGGGGAAAGTTCTTCAAATGTAGTATTGGACTCAGTGATGAATTCATTAGAATATGGTGGTCAAAGGTCAAGGGTCAGGGTCCTTAAGGCCTCACACACCACTTTATGGTGGTATATTATATCCAAAAGGTTGAATGTCAACTTCTCTGTGACATAATGTTGTGTAAAAACATGTGCAGCCGTGGCGCTGTCACTCAGGAACAGATTTGATCGGCCATATTTTCTGCAACTTCTGTGTGTTTGTGTTCGTTGTAGTTCTCAGGACATGACTGAGAGAGACTGCAGAGCTGGTGTTATTACTGCAAGCCTGTTGATTTCACACTGTTATGAATCAATACTGACGAACTGGCTTCTCTCTGAATATACAGTAACTGAGGAAGGCAAATCTCTCAGTTAAGGCTCAGGCTGTTCTGGATAATTAAACCAAGTCTCTAACGTCTGTCTGCAGACAGACAAAAACAGTCATCACGTCGGCCATGCATATGCCCTCCTTTATTGGTAGCTGTGCCTCTCTGCCCACTGTGTGCTCAGCCACACAATATCCTGTGTGCTTATATTGTGTACAAAACACAGTGTTAATAATATTTTCAGTCTGGAATAAATTACTGCCTGCTTCATGCACGCAGACACTGATGGTGCTTTGTTGTGACACAACATGCTTTCCTGAAATTCAAAAAAAAATTGACTAATTAACAACAATGCAAAGATGGAGTTGTGATTATTATCGTGAGAATGTGCAATTAGCCATTCAGAAAGTGAGGACGCCCGGGGGCCTGATGACTGCAATGAAACACTAGCATAATAATTGTCGCAGAACAAATGGAATGGGCCAATAAAACAAACCAGGCGTCTGCCTGCTGCTGGTTTGAGCCGGACGGCTCCTCCCCCCTTCAACCTCTTCAGTTAAAGGAGAAAACTGCCAACTGTGGACATCATCTGTGATCGTGTCCACCCAACAGATTTGAGTCCAGAGCAACATATCTCAGCAGTTAGTGACCAGATTGTTGTCAATATTCATCACATTCTTTAGGATGATTCAGACAATTTGATCCTCGCAGCAAAAATCTGTGTATTTATTAAAAAAAGGGTAGGGTTAGTTTACTTATATAAAAGAAAAAGGATGATTGATACATTGATCTGACTTGGGGAGATGCTGTGTGTTCTTCAATCTGCAGAAATACACAAGGACAGAGTGTCACACATAACTTGGACTCATCACTTAATTTTGAAACTTTTATTTAATTTTTCTGAAAATAATTTGTCTCACCTTCACAATACTGAGTTTTATTTTTTATTAGCTTTTAATTATCAAATCTGATATCTATTATTCAGTGAAAACAACATCCAACATCTGTCCAATGTGAATGTAACGGAGGTCCGCAGGTATAGTCACAGTCACGAGGTACCAGTAAGGAGAAGTGACAGTGTGTGGCGGTTAGCGATACTGAAGTTAAACTCACTCACCCATAAAAGACGTGCTGATCCACTTGCCAAGTGGCCATTGACCTCTTGGCAAAACGGTTAGCATCGTCACCCGCGATGCAAGAGACCCGGGGTTCGAAACCCACTTGGCAGGCCAGAACAACATCGGTCACATGAAGAAAAGCAACAATACCCAACACCTTAACACAGTCAAATTAAGATGTACTTCCTCCCATGCACACAAATAGAGATTGTTAAACAATAATAATGCTGGTGCTACATCTTACTATCAGACTATACAGGTGCACTTACTGGGAGCTCCCAGCCTTACAATCATGTGAACACATTGGCTTGAACACAGTGCTGTAACAATAAAATCAAATCCTTGTGTCTCAGTACTGACTCTACAAGGATGGTGAACACACAGCAACTGCTAGGCACATTGATTAACTGTTGTTAATTCAAGAGCACACTGCTGCCAGTTCTAGTACCAAATATTGGCCTTTGAGAAGAGAACGGTGAGCTGCAGAATAATCCAATATGCACATCCAGTGTTTCCTGGTGACTGTCTTTTCGCCATCTTTTCTGCAGTAATATAAACATCGATTGACCATTTGTCTCTGTCTATTGGTTTTTGGATTTTGCCGTCATTCACAATTTCCTCAAAGGCTAGAGGAGGTCAGGATGCACACCTTTTCTTATCTCCAGCACTGAGTTTGGCTCACTGCTCCTGCCATCTGCTGCTCCTGCTAACACTCAGCATCTTTGCTGATGAAGAGGTTCTGTACATTCGCTTTGAATAGACGCCACGGCGTCACAGACAGTGCTTACATTTTCAAAAGACTTTTCGATGCTTTTCCTAAAATGATTTAAATGCACCTTTGAAACTTTCAGAACAGTACAGTTATTCCAGCCGTCTCTGACAAAGTTTGTGCTTCAGGAAAACCTTGGTTTCTGCACTCTGTTCATTTGACATAATTCGTCACTGACAAACTGTGACAGGTGTCATATCTTTTTTCAGTGATCGGTTTGAGTCTTTGTAGAAAAGGTTGTCTCCTTAAATCTTAGAGAGTAGCAGAGCAGGCATAGGTTTATCTGACAATGTGATTTGATAAGCGCGGGCATGTGCCTTTTAGGTTGCGTCCACATTTCTACATTTTAGTGTTAAAATGCATCACCTTTTGCTAAGTTTACATCTGAATCTGTCCATTATATGTGGGAATATGATATCATTTTTCAATACAATAATGCTATTATAATATTGTGATACATTTCAGTTTATTAGGTTTTTGCAACTGCAAATGGAAAAATTTGTCAATCTGTTTTATTTGATAAGTAAAGTTCTTAGTCTGTTCATCTCACTTAAATAATTTTTATTTGTAAGCAGACAAATTGACCAACGCAGTCATATTTTTAATGCCAAAATTTTCAATATGTATTTGCAATTGCATAATAAAAGATCAATATTTGGCATCTGTACATTTATTGATACAATATTGTCACACAATGTTGTGATATTATGCTGTATTGATTTTTCCCACACTTCTAGAGTCCACATAACTCTTTTAATAGAGGCAAGGCCCTTTTAGTTTAAACACCCCAGGTTGTTGTAGTTGAGTTGTAGTCTGAAAAGGCAAAAACAGAGAGCTATGGAAACATTGTTGGTTCCTTCTTGAGTGAGTCTCACCTGCCAGTGGGAAAAGCAACACTGATAACAATACTTACAACAATTACTTACTTTGTTACTGATCTTTTTGTCTTTGCTAGCAGCAGTTGTGTTCTAAAATAAAAACATCTTAGAGTGGAAGCAGCCTATAGAGTTTGTCTCGTGTCTCAGTAGGAGGCCTCATTGAGGTTTTTGCATTTTCCTGCCTGTAAACCAAGATGCCGTCACCTCTTCCCCCCACTCTGATATTCTCTCAGCTTGCTCTGAAAATAGTCATTAGGCTCGGTCGAAGAGCCTCATTAAGACCCACTAAAGAGGTCATAAGTTCTGCCTGCACTCTAATCAGAAGTGAAGTTTCACGCTCTGCTGCAAACCAAGATCATGATTTCATCTCATATGAGACCACAATCAAACACAACCAAATGCCTGTAATTATTCCAGATTAAATTGTAGTTTGTTGACAGAGATTAAACACTCTGAAATTATGATGTTTTCATAGAACCACAAGGTGAGGAGGTGGTGCAGGAGACACATTTGGCTGACAGTGGGTACAGCAAATATACTTTTTTATTGACTTTCAGCTAATCTGTTTGAGATGATGCTGACATAAAATTCTGCACACTCATTGGCCGATACGGTAATTAAATTACATCACATCTGATTGTTTTTAAAAACCCAACGTTTGTCTTAATGAAATTGACATTGGACTCCAAAATTGTTTTCTGCGTATTGCATTTTGTAATAAACCACAATAAAGGCAACATTTGAGGAGGTCACAGTAAAAGAGAGTCGGTGCTAAAATGTGATTGTTGAAATGGATTCCCCTGCACACCGACGCCGATTGTTTCTCTGTTTTTACGATGTCTTTCAAATGAACTTTGCGTCTTTTCATTATGGAAAATGAATAGTTATATCTCCCTAACGACCATTTCAAACACTCCATTGAAGTCAGAGCGACAAAAGGTTGAGGTGACACTGATTTTGTCCATCAGCACTAAGAGGTCACTGTGATGAGCTGTCCATCAACACAAATTAAAGACTGCAGTCGGCCATGATGGCAGGTAACATTCAGCTAATGTGACGTGTTTAGGTTGTGGTTTATTCTGAGTTTGGCCTGTGATCTTTCCACAGTATTTCACACCTTATTAACAGAGGGACTGAAACAGTGAGTGGTGCCACTGACCACAACTCAGAGATGTTTCTAAGCTGAGAGAGGCTGTTCAACCCGAAGCGATAACCAGCCACACCAGTTTCAATCCACCTTGTGAAACGGAAACAAAAAATAGTTTTCCACTTCACTCAATTTAAACAAAACAGCTGAAACTTTGACCGTCGCAGCTTCCAAGTGTTCGACAACACAGCTTGAACAAGCTTCTGGGATATGCAGGAGCCAAACGATGCCTGAAAACACATGGGAAATGTGACACCTACAGAGGCAACTTGAGGAAATAAATAACCAACTTGAGGATTTAAATTATGTGCAAACACACCCACAAGCTTCAGGCTCACAAAAGATTAGAGACTGTCTGTTTGAATGCACCGTGAGCCAATGAAATCACACCCTTACACGTGCTCTGTACTGGACAGGATTGTGATTAGCTGCCTGTCATACTGCTCTACGCTGAGCAGTAATATTCATGTTCCTCTTTGTGAATCACAGATCACATTTTTGATAACTATTTTTATCAATGTCGATTTTTAGATGATTAAAACCTAAAATAACTCATCTACTTTAAAAGCGTTTGCTTATTTGCCATTTTTTCTTTACCAGACCTAATCTTAATTGAATTAAACATATTTCTTTCTGCAACGTCAATAATTAGTCTGTGTTCATGAAACAGTGAACAACCTATAACCCCAGCAACATTTTCTTCAGTCTAAGCCATTTCATGTAACATATTTAGATTATACTTGAATATTAAACATTTGCAAGTCCTCAGTTAGTTAGCTTTGCTTCACCTCAGAGATCTCAGATTTATAACAGACTCACTTTGGTCACAAACTGGAGACACTGACTGGGTGCGGTCATTTACCAGGCAGGATGGGTCTAATGAAAATATGCAATGAAATGCTCTACTGTTTTCGTATTATTAGAAAAAAAAAGTCTCACTCAAGTATTTTTTGTGCCAAACCATGATAAGGAACAGTAAGTCTTTGGCTCCTTCTGCTTCATTCAATATTTTCACTCTGTCTTTTACAAGTTCACCAACTATACAGAAGTCCAAAACCAGTTGGTGTTTAATTGCTCGGAAAAAAAGTATTTCATAGCACTCTGATTGTCATTTTTACTGCTTGGCATGCACAAAACTAGTCTCAGCAAAAACAGATTATTGTTTTTGCTTGATTTGTTTTATAGAACAAATGACACAGATAAGAAGGGTTTGCTCTGATGTAAATTAGGGTTCTGAACAGTTTAAGTCCACAGCGCACCGGCTCACCCTCCTACACAACTCCTCTCCTTCAGGTGTGGGAGCTTTTTAATCTGAAGCTAGTTAGAGCAGGGATCCAGAGGTCTGTGCAGAAATGGTGGAATAATTGGGTTGAGAGCAATGCTTTTTAGCCTCTGTAGTGGAAATGACTGGAGACACAAGTTGTTCATTTGTAGCGCGGCCCTCGACAGTACCAGTGAGCAGGAGCTGCAGGTGGTTCTAGAGCAGTTCAGGTTATTGTAACCCTTGAATACTTGTTGCATCACACCATCATATGACTACACTGAAGTGACAGCGTGACTGCTTTTCACAATCCTGCAAACAATCCACTTATCATCTGCAAGAAGTGTATGTTGTAAATGACCAACCCTCAGGTAGCCAGATTTTTTTGGTCGGCCAGTTGTTTCTCCAGCAGCTGTCAGACCATTTGAAATGATGCACAAGAAAACATTTGCAAGTTGCTAATCTTTGTGGATTGAAAGGACGGGGTGGGAGTCTGTACAGTTTGAGTTAATGTTGCTGTAAATGGTGTTCCAGAGATATTTTACTCCAACACAATCAAAAACCTGGAGAAACCTGTAATTTAGGGCAGAACGATGGAAGAGAAGACATGAATAATTAATGAAAATCGTGCAAGATTCAAATTTAATAATTTAATTAAATTATGGAGTACAAAATGTGGTTATCAGCCTTTAAAACACTGTTTGTGTGTGTACTGTATGTGTGTGTGTGTGTGTGTGTGTGCGACTCACTTCCTGTTGGAAACAACCACTGATTGGGGCAGAAGCAATCAGCAAGAGGCTTATTATCACACACAGAGGCCTGCCATCAGACTTGCAAATGATCACAACAGCTAATTGATTAGATTCTACAGGATCACATGACTCAGAGCAGCAGCACCGTGATCTTCATGGTCCGGTCCATGTTTACTGGTGTGCTCTGAGGACTTACTGTACATTAGGACATTATTCCTCTGACAAACCTGTGCAGCTTGACACAGTCATTGCCGTAACCTTGCTAGATCGAACCAAATCGCACTTTGATATTGATGCAGTTCTTGCCCAGTAATCCACTCAGTGACTTTTCTTCTATCATACCCAGGAGGGATCCTGTTCAATGTAGAACACAGCAACACAACATCCATCTGGACAGTAAATCCTGATTTTTGTTTTCCTCTACAAGTACAGTTGATCCATTTAGTGTTGCACAACTTAAACTAATCACGTTTTTTTTTTTTTTTTTTAACAGTGAAAAGTAGCCCTGTGGAAAGTTATTTGTCTATGCCGCCACTCACAAACCCGGCAGTCCTTATTCTTCTAATTACTTATTTTTGGTTAATTTGATAAAGAAAAACTTGAAATAGCAATCAGATGATCATTTGCAAAAGCTGTTTCGAAATGCAGCAAGATTTGACAAGACACACACATTCAGTTGTTACAATAAAGTAGGTTATTGAGGTTAAGAGAAGTTTAATTCTAAACATGTGTGTGGTATCAATCTCAGCCCTGTAAAGAAAGAGGATACGTTTTCCTTTAAAGTGCTAATTTTGAACATTGTATCTTGGTTGACTGACTATTTTAGGTTTCTGTCGTAGTCTTATTAATTTTATGATATGCACTTTGTCATATTGTATGTGCACATACTCCTGTTTTGATCCAGCAGTATTGCAGCCTCATGTATTTGGTTCCAGACCTTGAATTTAATGCGTGATGGAGCTCTGACAGAAACATTGTTCTCTCTGGTGTTGACAGAAACTGGCTAAACAGCCAGAGCTGAGCCATTGTAACTATCTTTTAACTTCAGAGAATTCGACACATTGTGCTGTGTTTTTTATTCACTTCCTGCATTGCTTTGATAATGGTTGTCGCTCGTAAATGTGGTCCACTGTTTATTCTCTGTTCCCGACAGTGTTCAATATGCAGCAGCGAAGCTGGGTTCGCATGTGTGCCACCGGACGTCAATGTATTGACAAATTTTCACCAGGGCAGAGAGGCTTTACGCATTTTCAAGGATGTTTATATAATTCTGGCAGCATTTCAATGAATCTGACACCTGAGGGATGAGCCCTCCTGAGCTGTCAGACAGAGACAGTGGTTAGTCAATGATAATGTCCAGGCTGTTCAATGACAGCGTCTCTGTGTTTATCTTCCAGGCCAATAAACTTAGAACCAAGACCCTGCACAACACACTCAACCCTGTCTGGAGTGAGACCCTGACCTACTACGGCATCACCGACGAGGATATGGTCCGCAAAACACTCAGGTATGCAAAGAAAAGAGAATGGTGGAAAGAAAAAGAGACTAAGGAAGGTAATTGAAGCAGTTGAATCCGTGTGCCCTTCGTTCTTTCTTTTTCCGTTTCAAAACCAAATTAAAATAACAGAAAAACAAAGTTGTTTTTCTGTTATTCTGTTTTAAAACCAGAATGGAAAAACAGAAAAACAGAATAACACAAAATCAGTGGAAGGGGAGTAGATGAAAAGAAGAGGACCCAATGTGGGGGGAATTACTGTAAGACTGGAGGAAAAGAGAAAAGTGTATTAGATGTGAAACTATGGGAAAAGACAGATGGGAATAAAACCAAATACAGTAAGCAATATAATGAAAACAATTGAAGGAAGAGAATAACACAGACTAAAAGTAAAAGGCAAATAAAAAAAGGTAGAAAATGACTTTAGGAAGGAAAGAAACAAAAGTAGGATAAGAGTGAAGAAATAAATTATTAAATTGGGGAAAAAATGGGAAAGAGAAAGAAAGAAAATGGAATGAATTCAAGACAAAGCAATATAAAAACAAAGAACAAAGGAGGGGAGAGAGGAAGGAAGGAAATGAAAAGAATGCAAAAGGCAAAAGAAAAAAGAGGGAAGAAGAGAAATGTTAAATAAGAGCTGCTGCTGATTTGTAAAGGGTTCAAAAAGTCAGTTGTCTCTTCTTCCTCAGGTAAACCGTGTTTAACTGACTGAAGTTTTTATTTAACCTGTGGACTCCTCCTCAGTGCCAGGGTGTGAAGGTGTGATCGCCTTGATGAGAACAACAGGCAGGAAAAACCTTTTGTTTGTGTAATCTCCAAACAGCACTTCTGTTTGTGTGAGACGAATTCCTGTTCTGTTGGTTTATTTGTTTTCACTACAACAGCCGAGAATAGACTAAAACCTGGAGCAAAAACTTCTACCTCCAATGGTAAACACAACACTGTTATGCAATGGAGGCGTTACTTCACTGTTCTTTGTTCCTTTATTTTTACCTAAGTGTTAACACTGTGCAATCAAGTGGTGGAAGTAGGTTATATAATCATATGCATAATCATTTTTGGGCCCATTTTTAATCCGTCGGCAGTCGGTCCACCACTTTTATCCTGAGCTATTCCAGCATCCAGGGTGAAGTCGGCTGCTCTTTAGTGATCTCCTGATACCTCCTCCAGCACAAAATCAAAAAAAAGTGCTAATCCTGTGAAATATCACAGCATCTACTGAATGAACTAGCGTAAAATTTTATGCAGATTTTCAAAATCTCAATGGAAATGGCTTTTCCACTCATGCCTCCACAAAGTTCACATTTGTGGTTTTAAATGAAATTTCTTGAGGAATTAAAAGAAGGAATTGGCAAAACTAATGGCATTCTCATTAGCATCACCTTTACATTTTACCTGATCAACACATGAATGTCATTGTTAGCATGTGTCCCAAGGTAAATGATAATAATAATATTAATATATATTTGTTGAGCACTTTTACAGGTGTTCAAAGTCACTTAACAGAGGTAGAATTATAAAATAGATGGAGAACAAAATAGACAGAAGACAGAATAAGTGAGGCTCAGAAACAGAACTAGACTCTCGAAATCATACATTAAAAGCTAATTTAAAAAGGTGAGTTTGAGGAGAGATTTGAATGTAGAGGATAGATGATGCTATTGCGGCAGTCTAGGTGTTATAAATGCATGGATGATGGTTTCTGCAGCAGAGAAGGTGAGTGGGGGACGGAGACGGGTGATGTTGTTAAGGTGGAAGAAGGCAGTTCTACTGATGTGATTGATGTAGTGGTCAAACTTTAGCTGGCTGTCAAAGATGATTCCAACGTTGTGGATGTGTGTGGGGTCAGAGTGCAGTTATGGAAGTTGGAGGCTAAAGTTGTGGGTGGTTTGGTGTGGGATGAGGGGTCGATGATGATAATGTCCAATCTCTCACTGTTCAGTTGGAGATAGTTTGGAAGAGGAGGGGACCAAGGACTGACCCCTGGGGGACACCAGTGGGGGAGGTGCAGATGTTTATGCTGATGAACTGGTGTCGGTTGGTGCAGTAAGAGTGGATCCAGGAAAGTGCTGTGCTGGTGATGTGGAGAGATGATTCAAGTCAGAAGAGCAGGATGGAGTGATTGATTGTGAGGTTGAGTACGCTGGAAGTAACAGCAGTCGGTTTGAGGATTTGCGGGATGGAACTAGAGCTGAGGGAAGGGTTAATAATACCAGTGATGGGTGAAGAGATGACAAGGAGGCAGAACTTAATGAGTTTAGATGGCATGGGGTCCAGAGTGCAGGTGAAGGTTTTTATCCTGGCCATGATTGTTGTTAACTGTGCTGGGGATCTGGGAGAGACCTGGGACATGGGCTGAATGGTGATGGGTGGTGAGGCAGGCCAGCCTTACAAATTCAACCCCCATTTGATATGAAGTAGTAGTTCCCATAAAATGTACACAACCTTTTGTTACCATCGCATTTTATAGATGCAAAATTCAATAGTCACACAACATTAAAGTTAAAGGTGACAAAATGATCAAGTGTTAAAAATCCATTTTTTACTTGATGAAGCTGGCCAGTTTCTTTCTACTCCTGCTACTAAATTGGATAGTGAATCACCTTAAACTTTGTTAGATTAACAGCAGAGATGATCAGAAAGTGTGTTGATAATCATGTGATAAAAAATTATAATTCTGTCAAATCTGATAATCTGTTTTTCAATCATTTGAAAGAGGGCAGCACGTGCTTTTTTCTCAGCAGCTCCTGGATCCCTGGTATTGATTGGCAGCCTAATCAATTCCCTGCAAATATTTTACTTTTTATATGTGTGTTTTGTGTGAAACCAACAAAGAACGTCAGTATTATCAGCAGCTTGGCACAGGTGTGATCTGATGGACACTTGTCTGTGCACGCACCAAAAATCTAGTTCCACAACAGTGTCTTGATAAACCACTTTCCACAAACAGTCGACTGAGAAAAGGTCATTAAAGGTCTCACCATTTCCAAACAATACTGTTCATTCAGACCTTCTACACAAATACAGCATGTAGTTATTTTTGTAGTTATATTTAAGTTTATCGTGATTTTGGTTATGCTGCATCCCATACATTAATAATAAATATATTTGATTTATGTAGTATATATGACGAGTGTACAGTATGTACTTACAAAATAAAAGCTTACGTAAAAATTACACCTGGACCCTGATAGAAATTGGAACCATTTCCTATATTGACATATACAGTATGTCTACCCTATACACATATGTTTATGTTTATGCATATATGGTTGTAGACATATTTTTAATAAATATATATCCAATTGAAAAACTGTTAATATACAGTTGGTTCTAACAGTCTGTCTCGTCCAGACTAGAATGAGAAATTAAAAGAAAAAAACATATATATGTTATTTTTTATTAACTTACATATATGAATTGATTTACATGTTAACTTATTTCTTCATATAATTAGAGGATGTACTGTATATGTGATAATAATAAAGATGACGTAAATGGCAACATCACTTTACATGCAGTGCATCATATATCACATTTCTTTATGGGATGTGAACATGTTACTCATGTCTTGGGCTGCACAATAGCTGCATGTTGACCTCCATACATCACGTAATTTATGCAGCGGAAAGCTTTTGAAGACAAACTCGACTGCACAACATGAGCTTGATGTGGTCATGAGCATGAATCATGTCACGTCAAGAGATAACATTGGAGCTGCTCTCTGCATTTATTGAAGATATAGGCTGTGTCCACTGAGAGAAATCCCCCACCATCACCAACAATAATTGACTTTCATAATAAATGAAATGACATGAGGGAGAGAGAGGGAATGCAGATCTCCAGTCTGGAAAGTAAAACCTGGAGCTCAGTGAACCTCCTGCCTGTGTGCCTTTTGTCCTCACTCAGTGGTTTTGAATTACTATGGTCTGCCTCTCAGTTCACCATCAATCATTATCTTTTGTGAGCGGTTACACTGTCGGATAATGAACCTTCTTTTTTCGTTTTTATTGATTGGAAAATACGCCGGCAAATATACAGTAATGTTTACAAAGGATGTTGTCATGCATTGAAAAGAGGACGTGTGTTTACGTGTTCAGTGGAAAGAGAAAATGGGCACGTAATACAAATCAGTAAACAAGCTGAATGCACCATGCACCAGGGCACAATTCAATTCAAGCTGCAGTAATCAAGTAAATAAGATGTGCACAGCAAGGTACTGTATGTTCAAGTTGAAGAAGTGATTTGATTTAAAATTGTTTTGACGTGAAGAGGAACAGTGTCATTTGCCTCTGAACTTCAAGAGTTTCTCCTTTAATTTTAGTCTTTTGATCCACACATGCCTGAATGGCTCTAAATTTTAATTATCCCATCATTTCCTGTAGTACTGATTGTGCCTGACAAAAATCTTGTGAAGCTCCTCTCTACAGAGCCACCAGGGTTTTACTTTAGAGGCCAGTGGCGACTGACAGATTCAGAGGGACCAGCTTTAAAGTGAAGTGGGGATTTTTAGTGATGGGAGATGGTGGGCTTCAGGTAGAAAATTACTGGTTTTACGGTTTTAAGCCCCCTCATCGCGACAAAACCTCAATCCAAGCCTGACTTCATTTTGTATCCCACTCCACCTACTCTGGTCTTCTATTTGCAGGATTTCGGTGTGTGATGAGGACAAATTCCGCCACAACGAGTTCATCGGGGAAACGCGAATTCCCCTCAAGAAGCTGAAGCCCAACCAAATCAAAAACTTCAACAACTGCCTGGAGAAACAGTTACCTGTAAGTCTGCCGTGCCTCACACACCTGTGGCGTAATGTTCATCATATCACACACATGATAATTATCGCGATCGTCATCCTCAGACTAGACTATACTTCATGCTACATTGCACTGTAGGGCTTACTGCTCTTTATGATGATGAAATCTCTTATATTTTATATTTAAATGCAGCAATAATTATTTCAAATTGACATTTTACCTTCTGATTTATATTAGACGACAAAATGAACAGGAAACTAGAGGAAGCAAACACTGATTACATTTTATATTTCATGAAAAGCTGATCTACCCAGAATATTGTGTACAAACTACAAATGTAATCACCATTATAATAGTATGTTCATTAGTTAATCTTAATAATATGATGAAATGTGACCCCCCTTAGAGGAAGAATTCAGATAATAACGGATGCAATTATTTCTTACGCTGTTCTAAAGTTGAGTTACAAACAATGACCAGTACACTTTGACTTTTTCCAGAGTCAAATGAGAAGTTAGTTCTGCACACAAGCAGATAAAAGCATGATTCTTGCTTAAGGTGAGGTGCGTCATAACAACAGTCTTTCCAACTGTGGGCTACATGTTGCTAACTGCAAGAAGACTCAACAGTATCCCTGAGGATTTAATTTAAACCACGGGACAGATTAGAGCGCCGGGTTTTGAGGCCATAAGTGGGGTGCAGGAGTGGATTATGTGTTTTGAGAGCATGGGAGTGAAGTGGAGTGTCATTGAACTGCGATTGAATATCCCTTTCAAAGTGCCCACACAGCTTATGGTTTAAACAGAATAATACAGTGTAATTCTGGCCCATCCATATTTGGAGAATAGAGCACTGCCTTGGGTTTGGAGAGACAAATTCCTGTTGCTCTCCTCATATGCTTTGTTCTCTATGTGGGAGTGTGAAATAGCATCCAAAAATACAAAATATGCCTGCGCGCAACTGGTATCGAACATCCTTGGTGCCTTCATCGCTTAGGGCTACGATCTTGTCCAGGTTTGTTTGATGTTAGTAAGCTTTCGAAATGACCACTTTTCAAATGCCGTACAATAATTACAGAGTAACAGAGCATCGTCTTGATCTTGATTTATTTCTTTGTCTGAAATCATGACTAGTTGGTAAAGCAGTTTACAGTTTGCGGTGTTACATCTGTGAACCTTTGATACGTGACTCACAAGTATTTTCATAGTGTGTTTACACCACGAAAAAGCTCATCGTGACAGTGAATTACATGACGCGCATGACTGAATTTGTGCCTTCACTGTGACTAAATGTGAAAAAATGGTTTGGAGAACTGAGGCCAGAACCTGCTTGAAGCCACAGCCAGAAGCTTTTTAACAGGTATCTACTGTATAAAAGGGATACACATGTTCTTTAATTCTTATATCACTGCTTTTTCTTTTTTTTAGTAAGAAGAAAAAGAAGAAGAAGGGTGTTTCAGTAGGTCTTGTAGCTCAGAACGTCACAGCACGCAGGAGCTGTAGAGCAGATATATGTGTCAAAGTCAGTAACTGTTTTTTTTATGGGTTGTCTGGTCTGTTTCAGTCAGGTTGTTTTGCTATATTTTGGACCACCCTGTCACACGTCTCACGCCCGCAAGAGAGAGTATTAAAGCACAGTTTGGTCATTTTCTCATAGAAATGCTTCAAGGCAAAGTGGAGCTGGTTACAGAGAGAGAGCTCAAGGCAGGAAGCGTTCTGCTCTGCTTGCTCTTGAAGTAGTGGATAAGGAGTTCTGTTTGAACACAGGATGTTGTTTCGCCGTGCTGGGGAGAATAGAGCATCGACCATTTAATCATCTCATCCAGCGGCTAGCAGGGCCCCCCGTCTTATTGATGGTTTTGGCCTGGCAGAGAAGCACTTTGATTGGCTTGCTCAGCTCATAAACAAGTCAGTTGGCTTATACACCTGTGGATCAGACCTGTCACAAGCTGAAGTATAGTAGCTGGAGAAATGCAGGAAACAGATGTAACCTGAAGACATTTCTACTAAATTTATGTCATTTTTTAAAATCCATTTATTACTCAAACCTCTCTGAACCCTATGATTTTTCAAGTTTATTCATGCACCACCCAGATGAGGACCGATTAATTTGCAAAAAAAACGCATGTATGAAGGGACCAAACTCTTAAGAAACAGGCTCAGACTCAACCAAGATACTGTCTCCATTGTCACTATAGTTACCAGCATAAAGGTGAAAAGTCTACACATGCTGACACAAAGGCCTTTGAATGTCAGAGGAACTGTTTGTGTGTTTTGGTAATCCCAAGGTAATCCCAACTTGCCCGGACAGCTGTGTCCTTGCTATCACTGTGGTCACTCAACCATGTCTATCTAATGGATGTGTCAGCCAGTCTGGACTCTGGATCCGCCACCAGCACTGGCACCACAAAACAGCAAGTGGGCCCGAGCAGTGTGAGAGCCAGCAGCCATCTGGGGATAAATCTTGGCTCGGTGTCACACTGTGTATTACATTTCTGTTTCCAAGGCTCAGTCCGACAACGGGAGGTTTAGATGTAAAAGATGACCGCAATTTTATTACTCATCGTGAAAACGGTAGCTTTAGTTTTTGTTTTGAAAACACTTGAATTATAATGCGTACAGGGCCGTGTTGTTGTTTTCTTTGCCCTGGAAGCCCAGCATCAACAATAGCATTACTGTGCAGCTGAATAGTTCAGGAACAGCCCATAACAGGTTATTGTAGTGTATAGGTAGGGTGATGATGTTGGTCAATCCATCTAAAACTTCCAGAAGGTCCATAGAAACAAAAGTTGGCAAGTAATGAAACCGTGAAAGTATGGCCCCCAGATAATATTTACAACAATAACCCCGCAGCTTTTATTTAGCATTAGCAAAAACTTCTCTTAGGCCTAGGTCCATTGAAGATGATCACCAGGCCAGAAGCTAAAACATAAACCCGTTATTACCATATAAAGTGCTTGGAAGCCGATGTTTACACATCCAGCAGTTACAGAACAAAGTTAGCAATTATCTGGAGTTGTGGCTCTGGCCTGGCTCTCCCTTCAGCCTTTGGTTGGGCTCCACTAACTCGTGAGGAAAATATCTGATTTGTTAGCTCCTTAATGTTTCAGTATGTTTACAGTACAGTACCTGCAAGTCACCAACCTTGCCTCTGGCTGCCACTTGGTGTCGGGCAGATTGCATACTGTGGTTATTTCTTTGCTTTTTCCTCACTGAACAGTGAAGATGAACCAGAATAAGCGATGAGCTCCAAGACACCATAAATCTCCACAGAGATACAGGGTGATCATTATCTCTAGGTTTGTTGCTCTACGTGACCACTTTTTCATCCAAGTAGTTATGTGATCAATTGATTATATAGAGATAATGATTCTAGCAGCTCCTGATTATTGTGCTCCTGAAGTTCTTCATCACTGGTATGTGAAAGGGAGTCAATGGCAACTCCACTGCTGTTAATAAATGTAGTGCTTCATTCAAAAAAGTTTTGCCTTTCAGTGTAATCCACCCAGTGAAAACTTTCCTCACAAAACATATTCATTGTTGCAATTTAGTTGTAATATGAACATAATTCCAAGGAGGTAGGGCAAAGTCTGTAAAACAATGTGATGCCAACCACTGACATTAACATTCTGTGGATGATGCAGAAGTGTGACATTAACGCCTGATCCCATTTCTTATTCATACTCCTCTAACTCCCCTATGATACGAGACACCATACTGTCATACGTTATTATCTGCACATTATATGCACTGATAACAGACAAGTGGTGAAAAATAAAAAATAAAAAAAAGTTCAATGAATTCGTTGCTGCAGGACTTTTAAATGATGGCCATCATCTGCTGCATCATGAAAATGTGTGAGACTGTTGGTAAAATCAACAACACTGATGTAACATTAGCATTGTATGTGTCTGTACACCATTTAAGTTAAGCAGTGCCAGAGTCACAGTGTGACAGACCTGATGAATTGATGTTGTTAACTTCATTCTTACCTTGACAATAATATTTAATATTAGATTTCCAGGGGTTTTAAAGGTGCAAATATTAAACAAAGCTACTCAAAAGAAGTTGTTTGCTCCATGTTTTGAGGGCTGTAATAAACATCTGAGCACCCACAGGCCTAAAACTTGAGTTTTATTTGTGTTTTATTTGAAAACAAGATGGTGATGCTGCAGCGATATTCTTTCATAGAGCCCCCAAAAAGTCCTGAGCACCTGGTCCCCTTATCTGATTTAACCTCCACTGTTATCAGCACTACTTTTTCTGTCTCCTCTGTGTGGGATATGTTTGTGAGTGAATGCCAGTGCCCTGTTAGCCACTGCCTCTTCCCTTGCATCAGCACAACAGTCAGATCAACACCTCTCAGACAACGGTGGGGCACTCGGGAATCCCTACCAGGCTGCTGGCAGGAGATGCGTTTTGGCCCAGCTTACTGTTTTGTATCTTGAGCCGCCCACGCGTCATCTCATAGCGACTCAGTCATGACACAGGAGAAGACGACCTGTGCTCCTTTGAGTGAGTCAGGATTTTGTATTTCGCATTGTTAGGCTTTAGCACTCAGATGAACAAAGACAGAGACACCTGTGGCTCTAAGTGAAGGCTACGCACTTTGATCTGTACCTTTGAAAATTAGAATTGATCAATGGCTCAGTAACCTGGACCAGTCAAAGGAACTACCCCCGTCATCCTGGGATATTACCTGACCTTGCTCCTGGTAATGTCACTGTTTTCATTGTAAGCCCCCTAAGGGGATGACTAATACCTGGAACCGAGTCAATACATTTGGAATAATGTTAATGTTTGTTTGCTGCCTCTGTTGTGAGCAGAAAACAATGAAGCAGGCAGACAGAGCGATGTAGATCTCACTCCTGTCTGTGACTGCATTCATTCAGAATGATGTTCAGACAGTCACATCGCAGGTGTCCGGTTGTACTGTGCGCTTAATTTAATTAATGGACATCCTCTAGCCAATCTTAATTGAGTTTTCCCCCAGGCAATGGTACAATTAGCTGGAAAATGTTAAGCAAACACTACTGCGCAGTAGTGTATTTGCTTATGTAAGTTGATTTTATGTTGATGGAGATAGGAAAAAGAGAGCAGGCCTTGGTCTGTGACGAGCTGAGGCCATACGGTCGCAGGCAATTTATGTCTTTGTATCCGTTGTTGATGATGTTATGTGGTGATCATTTGAGTCTTAGTCCCGAATGTGTCCCCGGTTGATGTATGTTGTTTACATGCCAGTTTGAAAAAAAAAATCTGCAATTAGAGAAGGAAGGCAAGCTGGGGAAAATGAATGGTGTATAGAAAAGAAGGCACTGCTGGCATTGCTGTTAGGAAGTCTGCACTTGTCAGATACGCCGACCTTGATACCGTGCAGGAAGCCTGAGGTTTCTACTTCCTCGCTCACTCTGCATCTTCATACTCTTGTTTTCCTGTCAGCCTCTTGGTTTGTCACACACTTCCCAAAGTGCATCTTGTTAAAGGAGACAGAGGCAACAGAGGGTTGTCTCAAACTTGGACAAACAGCAGACGAACAGACACAACTAAATAGATTTGACACTAAAGTGAGTGGGCATCTGAAACATGTCGGCATGCCAGATGAAATGGACGGCAAGTCCACAAGTCCAGTGAGACGTCTTGCAAAAGTCATCTGTGATTCGCGTAGAGAGAGTCGGCTCCCTGTAGATATCTGATTAATACCCTGCTGTGGACACTGCTGGACGGAGAGTTGAGCCCTGTTTTCGACAGACAGTGCAGGACTGTGAAGGAGACGAGGAGACGGAGTTCTGTTGCTGCAGAGGCAATTTCTGCATGTTTATCGTCTTCATTTTGTTATTTGAATTTTGTCTCTGAACTTTGAGGGTGTTTTTAGATGTTGCTGTTTTACAAAGAAGTATAGGCAGCTGATGATGATTATATGAAAGAGTAGATTGTGGTACAGCAAATCATAGGCCTCCATTCATGTATATGGGTATTCAGTCGGTTTGAGGTGTATGCAAGTTACAAACAGCAGAATACCTGGCATCCCTTGAACTGTTTTTGGCATAATTACCTTTCACAACTAGAAAATGTGTTTTTGGCTTTAAAAACTAAAGAGGATGCTGTTTTGCAAGATCTACGTATTGTAACATCAAGAGAAAAAGACCGCCCATATTGCACCTCTTGATTACATTTACCATTTTTCAGCATTTTTAGAAAGTACAACTTCAGTGCTGCAACAACAAAGTTCCCAGTGCAGTTAAAGAGGTACATTATCTCCTTTTATGGGGCCTCCTCTATAAAAGAGACATAGAGACAAGTTAATTTCCCTTTGGAGATTGATAAAGTAATTTGTATCATATTGTATTGTATCGGATATATTGCAGTGCATATATCCCTGGGCATGTACTAGTTCCACTGGTGCTCTCAAGACCTGATGGGAAAGTGTTAAAGACCAACCAGTAGATTGTGTTTGTCTGGTTGGTACTGGTATTCTACTTTAGAATGAGATTTTCTTTTTTGCTCTTTTTTGGGTCTCTACCAACTCCTGAGGGAAACATCAGGCTCATAAGCTGCTTAATGCTCTACTATGTTCACCATTGCCCACTACCAACTTCTCATAACATATCCAAGGATGCAAAACATTGTATGTTTCCATTTCCCTCTTGTTATAAATGGAAAAACCAGGGTTGGGCCAAACCCAAGACATACAGTTTCAACTGCACTGATTTTACACATCTCAAAATCTTTTTTCAGATCTTGGTGAGAAGTATAGCATGTGTAAGGGGAAAAAGGTTATAAAGGCTTTTGTTACACCAGAGCGAGATGTGCAAAGACTGATAAATTGTCTTGAGTGATGTGTCTGTGGTGGCTGAAGAATACAAGTTTGAGAAAGATTATAAAAAAGAAGTGAGCTGTAGCCTGCTTCTCATTTCTGGTTTTGCTGCATCGATTTTGATTGTATGCCCGTTGTGAATCTAACAGTGTTGTAATGCTAAATCAGTGCAGTACTCTTTTAGGCTACTGTACTGGTGCTGAAAAACCGTGGGGTTTGGCACCATGTTCAGATCTACTGGGATTAAGGCAGCCCTTTCTCCCACTGGGGGGCCCAAAGTCAGACATGTTTAAAAATCTTAAAAGGATTATGTGCTCTAACGTACAATAGGAAGTTGTGGGGGAATCATCAGTGGTATTTTTTGAAGTCATGTCTTGCTTTATAACTTTGCAAATCTACATCAAAACAAACTGAATTAACCCACTTTTCCTAGTAGTATATGTCTCCTAAGTTTAACTTTATAGTTTAGCTCCAATGTGAAGTCATTTGCAGTTTGTCATAAATGAGACAGAGGAGACGAATGAGACAGAAAACCCCAATGAATATCAATTTGAAACGGCACAATCCAAATTGAAAGAACTCTCGGTCCTAATGCTCACATTTTCACTGGGCCATGCATTTCCAAGTAGCCCTTCATAAGCTTGAAGTTGTTAAGCCTCTGGGCATTTGCTATTGCTGATATGGGTGGTCTATACTGTATAAGAAATGAATGCTGAGGCATGGGGAAAAGCCCAGTGCATATTCACGCAATCAGCAACTGCAGGAGAGTTGCTGGTAAATTGCATTTATAAGTTGCAGGGCACAGCAGTGGGAAAAAAAAACACAAAGCTCAGATAGCTCAGTGGCATTTCGTCACAATGAGCATGAATAAAAATAGACGTCAATTAAACGACACTGGGGTGGAATCAATATCTCTCAACATCTGATGCTCCTTGTTTGCATGCATCTTCAGTATACTGACCTCTAATGGATGCTAGCTTGACCACCAGCCATTGCATCTGTCATTGTTGTGCTGGGCATGACCGTGTCTTAGCAGCCATTTTTGGATGTTTGCACAATGAGGATAATCCTGTGATCTTTGATAGGTGACTGGCTGCGGCTCCCTCCAACGCTGCGGTATCAATAAACTGTTTTGACTTTCACAGCATTTGTTTAAGGTTAGGTCATGATCATTATGGTTTGATTTTTACCTTGGCTTCAGGCACACAATGTTTATTTATTTATTTATGTGCCCTAACCAGTGCTGTGCATGAATGCGTATGTGCAATTTTAACCAGGTTATATAATAGTATATCTAATAAAAGTCCATAGTATTAAACTTTTTACCTCGATTATGAGTAATGAACGATTATATACCGATATAACCAACACGGTAGAGAAAAGTAACGTGAACTGCTTCGTTTTTATTTATTGTTTCCCTTCACATACTGTAATCCAGACAATTGCTGTCTCACTTTATCTGTAAGTGAAATGTACTTGGGCTCTGTTGTGACATCACAAAGTTACAGGAAGTCCTGATTAATGGTTTTAAGGCTCGGTTTCTGAATACAGGCAGTATGCATTTCTCTGTGGACTGAGGCTTTGATACTTCCAACAGTATTGATATAGCACCTCAACCTTTTTTATAATCAAACTACATACTGTATGGACATTTCGCTTTACACTGTAGGGGACCTTTAATTTGAGTCAGGTCACATTCAAACAGAAAGTTTGAATTCACCAGTCAGGCCCTGAACATCTCGTGCAGCTGTTGCATTTGGAAGGAAAACAGACTTGTGCTCTTGACACACGGTTCTTGTGTCAGTTCAGATGTTTATCTTGTCCCTAAAGAACATGGCAAATTAATTTTGATGAGACTATTAACTCTCCATCTACAGCGGAGGTGGCATCAATCAGCCAATCAGTGTTTGGCTGATTTTCAAGACACAACTGCTGAGAAGGCAGAAAGACGAAGCAGTGAAGCTTCAGCAGACTTTAATGACACCCACAAACTTTAACACAAACAGCACAAAAGACAGCACAAAAACAAACATAGTGGGAATAAAATAAGAATTTTTGCTGTCAACATGGATTAATATCATTTTGCAAACTGAAGCGTTGGTTATCTTCCAAATGATAATGGTGATTAAGGAGAAATGTCAGCTGAGATTGACACTCGTGTGTGTGTGTGTGTGTATTAGTGTCTGTGTGTGTGCGCCTGAGGGGAAGCCTGGACATCAGTGTTGGTTACAGGAGCTGGTCATTATTCCCATACCTTGTCATTTTTGTCACTGTAGGTCAACAAGACAGAAGATAAATCCCTGGAGGAGCGAGGACGCATCATGATTTCTCTCAAGTACAACACCCAGAAGTCTTGCCTGGTGGTGGGCATCATACGCTGCGCTCACCTTGCCGCCATGGACGCCAACGGCTTCTCAGACCCCTATGTCAAAACGTCAGTATTGTACGCAAAGAAAACACTTTCAGTAACAGAAACAGATTGGCCCAGCCTGCTCTCCTCACACTAAAGTCAGAAGGCGATAAGTATCAGAGACACAAAAACAACCAGAAAGTGTGCGCAATAAAAAACATGTTATGATTATCTGAAAACTATTAGATCTCCGTCAAATGATTCAGAAAATGTTTAGCTTTAATAGGAAGTAATAGTTATGTTAGTTAAGTAATTAGGTGTTTAGATCTTTTATTGCTGTTTACTACAAAAATTTACAGGATAACAAAACAAAAGTCTGTGTAAAAGAGTTCTTATTTATTGAGGTCTTTATTTAAGAAAAAAAAAAGGCATTGGTTTAGATTTTGTAAAAGGTGCATAAACCCTGAACATCATCACCTAAAACAACCTGTCCATTGATTCCTCTCAACGGACATTTCTCCTCCAACACAGCAAATGCTTGTCATAATTATGCTATTTTTAGAGGATGTACAACGCGATGCAAAAGTGCTGAAATGGATTATCTGGCAGGGCTGATGTTTTAGCAGAAAGGAGGTAAACTAACTGTGATTATCAGCAGCATGAAAGACACACAGCACAGGAGGCCATTCACGCGCCTGCAATTTGACGTGAGAGTGTCCTATTTATCACACCTGAACATTTCCCAAGTCTTTCATCTGGCTGAGCAATGAAAGTGCAATTAATTTCTGACTCTGCTGTGCGCACCTCGAGAACAAAAGCACAACTCGTTTTGGGAGGGAGAGGGGCTGGCAACAATTTTCCAACAGTTTGAGGTTGAGAAAATCTCCCCGAAGCTTGAAGGACACGCGGACAGATAAGAGATTTACTGACTGGCTCATGTGTGAAGGAATAAAGGAAGTGTGTACTCATGTCAGAGAGACGGGATTGGCTTCTCCTCTTTCACCAGCCCATGTCTAGCAAGACTCTATCTGATGCATCGAGTCAGAGCTGTCACCTGAACAGAAAAATGTTTCGCTCTATTGTGCTGGTAATGTCAGGAAGATCTTAAAATGCATCTACCGTACGAAGAGACACATTAGTCAGAGGATGGTGGTGAAAACGTAAATGTAAATCCCCTCCTTAATGGCTTCGTCGTTCATAACGAGTGCATCAAGCTTAGATGTAAAGATCTCTATAAAGATGGAGTATAGGGTTTCAGTGCACAGCTGCTGAATGAAGGCGACACAACTGTGATTCATGCAGGGAAATAACATTTGAAAACACAGTTTCGCACAATAGGATTGTTTGCATCCCAGGTCTTGCCTGGAGGTCAGTTGTCCTATTACATGACAACAATTAGGTTCGCCGCAATATCCTCATCAACCACAATCGCAGCCCCCTCCCCCCTTGGGGTAAGTTTCCAAATAACAACCCACTTAGCCCCCCTCTAAGTCTCTGCATTACCTTGGGTAATTGAAGCCAGTGTGGGTCCAGCGAGCACATAAAAAAAAATGAAACAGGGGTGTAAGGAGTCACTGTAATTGCTGACTGGATTGAAATATTTCACATCAGAATGAACATTATTGCCCCAAAACTGCTGTGTTTTTTGTTTTTGTTTTTTTGCCAATGAACTGAGGCGCTGAACAACATCTATTACACTGGGTTTGATATACAGTAGGCAGAGGCTAGCTTCTGCATCTTTTATTAAGGCAGAGCAGAAACAAAGGTCCAACACACACACACACACACATTGGTTGTACATTCATAAGCACCTACTACTGTATGCCTGCACCCGGAGCAACAGCGGCACCAACAATATGTTTTCACCGCTGACTCACACACTGCAGTGAATGCAAACTCCAACTCGTGAAGTGGTAACTTGGACACATCTGTATCATACTGTAACTTTGCAAAGGTTAAAGTATATATAGGATATACACACACGCACACATACTTGATAGTCCATCCTCTTCTTCTGCTTCTTGTTCTTTATTTTATCATTATTACCGTACCACCAAATTTATATTATTTAAAAAATGTATCTATCTACCTTTAATCCACCTTTATTTTGAAAAGGACTGTGAGAGAGAGTGTCGGTCTGTCCGTTCATCCATCCATCCATCTATTGAAACAGCTGTAGATGTAGATTTAGGCATTTACTAAACTATGCAATGTTGAAATTCTTGCATTTTACCGAGAGATTTTTCTCAATCAATCCCATTTACACCTGTGTCAGTCAAGGTATTGACAGCCTCTCTGTATAACACATTGCAGCCCCTCAACACTGTAAATTAAAGCCTCTCAAATCATCATGAATAAAAATGAAATAAAAAGGGCACATTTGAACCACTGTGACCATAAGATGTATTGCAGGGCTGTAAAACTGCATTAGTGTGAGAGTCGTCTGACTCTGGCTTCCTCACAAATGTCTAAAATGAGAGCCATTAACAGAAAGGAGCACAGGGGAGAACACTCAGTAACTTTGTAAAGATAATAAAATTCGACTAGAACAAACCCATAAAACCTCATATTGACTAAAGATTTAGGTTTTATGTGAGCTACAAACTGCTTATCTGCAGCGCTGTGATGCAGTGGGAGTATCAGCTGACACTGGAAACGACTCACTGTTATGAGGTGAGATGTCTTTTACCTCTGTAATCTCATCAAAAATAGACAAAAAAAAAAAAAAGTTTATCATTAAACATGTGTATTGAACGTCAATCTTCCAGGAGAAGAAGCAATGACAGAGCAGCATCTGTGTGTTACTGACTGGAAAAGAAATGTCTTTAATAAAGGCACAGGTGAAGTCAGAGAAGGTGGTAATGTGATGTAGTGTGTGTATTGAAATGCAGCAGTGGCTGAACGTAGGGCTGTACCACAGCACCCTCTGGAGGACAGAACAATAACAGCTGCGGAGAAAAACTATAAATGACGCCTTTACATTGAAGAGATTCAATTCACATAATTTCCATCAGACGATGCAGAGTATTTTCTTCTTGCTGCCCTCTCCACAAAAGGTACACCGTAAAAACATTGAGTCCAGTGCCATTCAAGAGTAATAAGCCTTCCTCCTTCTTTTATCCTGCTCTGCTCTCCTACAGATACCTGAAGCCTGACGAGAACAAAAAGTCAAAGCACAAGACTGCTGTGAAGAAGAAGACGCTCAATCCTGAGTTCAACGAGGTATAAACCACATCTACTGTGCTATTTTTCTTTTTACCTACTGTAACTTGATGGTTTGTCTTGATGCTTTTTACGCCGAGCAACCTCCATAACCCCGGGACATACAAAAAGCCATTCAGAGGCCTCGGCTGTCACATTGAACAGAAGCACATTTTTCTTACTTCATCACTGGGTGGATTTTTTTTTTTTTTGGTAGAACATGTCACTAAAGTCGTCCTCAGCTCAGTGTTTGTCACTGTAGATGCTGGTCAGGCGTTTTGCCGCGCTGAGCTGCATCTTCTTCTTTAAATGTTACAGCCTAGCTCACTGTTCAGCGAAAGGAGAAGCAACTTCAAACCAGTAAATATTGATTCCTTTCTAGATCAGATTTTTTAATGTAGGTTTTTTTTTTTTTGCATTATCTTTGAAAACTTGTCCAGTAGACTTCAGTGTTAACTGGCCATGGCCCTGTTGTGACCAGAATAACAAGATGTCACAGGCAAAACATGAGAAGTCAGGAATAACAAATATGGAGGCATCAGATCAAACTGCTCTATTTCTAAAAACCAAAAGGATTCACAAAGCAGAACCTTTGTTCCTAATGAGTCCCCAACAATCAATACCAGCACCTCAGACGAATTCACACCAAATGTTAAAGCTTGCAAGAGGTATGGAGGAGAGGTGCAAATCTAAGCTGGCCAGGCTTTTTAATAAAGTGATGCAGCTGTGGACTGGCAGGAACATCTGCTGCAGCAATAGGGGGAGTGGAGTGAAGACCGGGGTGGTGAGATGTTGATAGAAACTGCCTTAAAAACATCTGAGGACCTATGTTAGAATGAAGCTTAAGATGAAATGACATCTTTTTAGTTGATCTCTTGATGAAGTCTCTACTAAGATTGGTGTGGTTCTATATGAACACACATATTTCCACAGTTTAAACAGCTGGTTTTTTTTGTTCAATGTTTCTGTTTTCTGGCATTTCCGTCACCTGGGGAAAGGTTTCTCTTTCTTTAACACTGGAATCAAAACATGACGATAGTTGTGGGGTTGTCTCTCATGTTGCCATGCCAACATCCAACAGACCGCACCCATACAGTTCAGACTGAGGAGATGAGCTGAGTCTTTGTCTCTTATACCTGAAGGTTTTTGTTTTTATCCTTGATTGATGCTCTTCCCTTTGTGAATATTTGATGACTAGTACAAAATGAAAAACTCTGTGTAGATTTCCAGGAGCATTAAAGCTGCAGGCATCAATATCTCACCTTTAACAATGGGAGGAGATTACCACATGTGATGTGCCGCTCAATGTGACAAACCCACCTAACTGCTGGATGATAAAATGCTAAAATTATCACTAACTATACAGAGTGTTTTAGCATCTTTTAGTTTCCAGAGCAGCTGAGCTTCAGAGCCAAACAACTACTTGAAAACAAAAATGATTGATTGTAAATATGTTGGAACAAGAAATGCACTGCCAGACTCCTCTTAGGACCCAGCCATGTTTTGCAGAGAGGATGCCAAACATGTTTTCAATGCTGTTCAGGCCCCTCGGTGCCTCATGGCACAGGGCAGCTTGGCTCGGAAGTGTCCGCCTGTATACGAGGGGATGGGCCCGGCCAAACGCTCACGCAGGCCAGCGGTTTGACATTTCCTCTGACATTTTTTGCACCCGTATTCCTCTGTCACCTCTTGGCCTTTCTGCCAGAGATGAGCAGCAGGGGGGCTTCCTCCATATCAAAGCATTGATTTCATTAAGGTGGAGCAGCAACCCTGATTGAACCTCAAATTGAAATGCAGAATAAATGCTTCCACTCTGCACACTGCAAATTGATGTAAAAAAAAAAAAAATGCTTGTTTGATTGCTTTATTGATCACACTGCCATTCTGCTAATGTACCCTGGATTGTGATTCACATTTCATTTCCAATCTTACTGTACTTCTGCCACAGGTAGTGAACTGAACGAGTCTGTGCGACGGTCCTGATCCTGATCTCAGAGAATGGGGAAACGCAGCAGTCATTAGCCTGCATGTTATTTTAGGCACCAACAAAAAAAATTAAAACTCAATGAGGCGCTGAGAATTATGTGAATCAATTACACTGGGAAATAAAACAAATGTCAGTTGCATTCAGGGTTGTAATGATGATTGTGTGGCAAACCCAAAAACCGTGCAGAGGGGTGTTTTGTTGTGAAAGTGCTGAACCAGAATCAGACTCATAATTCAACACGTTCAAGACCTTTAAACCTACAACAACTCCTTCCACCGTGGTGATCCGAAAAGATGAGATGTGTAATTGTAATTGTATGTGATCATACTGGAGAGAGGCACAACTGGAGCTCACATTTTCTACTGTTTCTCTTCTCTGTAGGAGTTCTGTTACGACATTAAATATGCAGACCTCACCAAAAAGACCTTGGAGGTGACTGTGTGGGACTATGACATCGGGAAGTCCAACGACTTCATAGGTAAGCACCTTTAAAAGAGAGAGCAGACACAGCAGTCAGGAGACAGACAGAATATATATACACCGGTGTATATATATGTATATGTATATGTATATGTGTGTGTATATATATATATATATATATATATATATATAAATTCTGAATCAATGCAACAGAAGTGAGAGATAAAAGAGGATTAAAAAGTATCACTGATGTTCCTTTTTCAGACGACATCATTATTCATTCAAAACACACCCTTACTTCATTACTCTATTTAATATCATATTAACTGACCTGTTGTCAGTGAGTAATACATTCATAAATCATTAAATGAATACATGCATTAAAACTGCTCTTTGGCTGCTGTTTAGTCTCTGTTGATACAACAGTCTCACCTGAGCTGATCTGAACACAAGTTCTTGCTCAGTGTTATGTTTTCTATTCTGAGCACATTTAAATCTCCTCATAAGCTCATCAATAATGTGTTTAATAATGATTATATTTTCATACTTGTTGATTGATTCAGCATTTGTAAATCGAGGCTTAATTACACAAACAAGGTTTAACTTTTTAAAAGAAACGTTTTTAAATCATAGTTTAAGTTGAAATTCAGCTGCACCACACCAAATAAAAATGGATGAAGATTCAACTCACTTAAAGGGATAGTTCAACATTTTGGCAAATTGGCCCATGGCCATAATCCCTATAGTTTTAGGAGTAGATTTGTTAGCTTTAATTGTCGGTGCAAGCTATTTTTAGAACGGTGGAGCAGAGCCACAAGCTGCTCAGAACTACGCTAGGCTAATGGGATTTCTTGGTTTTCCTCATCAAACTCATCAAATACACAATCCAACAACTCCAAAACGCTGTTGTGCACATTCACCACGCTATGAGATGAAAACGGAACCTTACGAGACGGAGTCGTTTTTGAGGCAAATTCGTACAAAACTGCCGATGCACGTTTCCGTCGGGGGCAGTTTTTCAGCAAGCAGTCTCTGCATTTTGCCTCGAAAACAACTCTGTCTCGTAACGTTCTGTGATTATCTCATAGCGTGGTGAATGTGCAGGTCACAACTTGTGTTTTGGAGTTGTTGGATTTTGTATTTGATGAGTTTGATGAGAGAAACCAAGAAATCCCATTAGCCTCCATGGAGTTAGCTGAGCAGCTGGCGGCTCTGCTCCACCGTTCTAAAAATAGCTTGCACCAACAATTAAAGGTAACGAACCTACTCCTAAAACTATAGGGATTATGGCAATGGGCCAATTTGTTGAACTATCCCTTTAAATTATTACTTTAAACCAAAATTAGATTAGATTTAATCTTCTTTTGTTTTACTATAAATAAAGCAGAGAGCTCTCTAATGTGCCATTTGTAATTGGATTCTTGTTTTCAGCAGTTTTCAGATATTACAGTGATTTTCTGAAATGACACAGTAAAAACCTCCTACGTGCTCACGTGCCGGTCTTTCTTTCAGGTGGTGTGTCTCTGGGTATCAATGCAAACGGAGAGAGGCTCAAACACTGGTTTGACTGCCTCAAAAACAAGGACAAGAAAATTGAGCGCTGGCACACGTTGACCAATGAATTACCCGGCTCTTTGAATGACTGAAAAGCCTCATCCTGTCCTGTCTCATTCCTCCCTGGCTGCACCAGATAGGACTCCTACCTTCATATTCCTGACTCCTCCCACTCGGCTCTTCATCTTCTTCTTCTCCTCCTGAAGTTTTTCCTCACCTTGGCCACAGCGACCTGTGACTCTTCTCTTCGGGAATCTGTTTCCTCTCAACAGGGCTCAACTAAAAAAAAGATCCAAACCTTTTTGCTTGTGTTCAGCCATCAGTCACACCCCCGCATATACGACAGGATTTTTCACAGCTGCACATTTGTTTTTCTTTAAAGAGAAATTCAATCAAATGTGAATTTTTGAGCTTTACAATGAAGTAAAGATAAAAGAAGCAAATGCTATCCATTTAATTAGAGCCTAAATAATTTATCAATTAGGTCTTAAAAAAAACAGAGGATCTAACAATGAATGTAGCAGCATTTCGTACCTCTGGAGTTTGAACAGTTATCACTCTCTCTAGACATCTCCCCACTTTCAGTCTGTTTGAAGTTAATATTAAGTGCCGTAGAGGAGCAGCTGGGTAAGTGAATTGAACACTTATTTTAATGATGTTGCACTTTTATCATGGCTGTAAAGCTGCTGCATACTCACTCATCGTGTTGGTAGGCTCCCACGGCAACAAGAAGTTTCTTCAGGAAAATCTCAAAGCATTTATCCTTCAGTTTCACTCACTTGTCTGGGTATGAATAAAGTCATAGGAACACAGAACTCCCTTAAAACAATTATTATTGATTAAGGCCACAAAATTCTTCAGACCTCCAGCAGCTGCACCTGTAATCACTCCTGTCCACCTAAAGCAAAGGCAACAATGACAATATACTGTAATGTCCAAACTAAATGTAATCATGGTGGTGATGTGGGATCAGATTGTATCAAACAGAATGTACAGTTGCTCTCACTCTGTGTATTTCCAATGTAATTTTGAAGGATCTGACCACCTCCAAGGGTAAAAGTGTTAAAGCTCTTTCTGAGTCTCCACAGCGGTCATAGCTTCCTCCTGGTTGCATCACACTACCTCCCCCGGTCCATCTCCTACAACAACTCAAACTGTGTCTTCTCCGTTTGTAGCCTTGACACCGTGAATCGTACAGATGCGTAGAACTTCTGCATGAATCGGCTCCATGAAAACGCCACACTGAGAGTTCGCCTTGTGTCGTCACCACAAAGGAGGCGACTACGTTTACAGTTTTACTTTCACTGTGACAGAGAGAAATTATCCTTTTGCAGAGGAGGTGTCATCACATGAGCCCCCAGATACAGTGAAGCCTTTAGGTGATACAGGCATTTTGTTTTAAGTGAACCGAGGCCTTCAGTCCTTTGGCACCGTTAGGCTGTCGCAAAGACACCAAACAACCACAAAATGGCATTATGGGTATGAGGTGTTACTCGACATAAGAACTGATGACTACAGGACCACGCGTCACCACCAGTTTCTGACCAATAAGCAAATTTTACCTAAACTCCTCAAGGCGACACACAACAACTCGTCACGACCTTGCGAACATCAAATCCCTGTGTGTCTCTGTGCAGACAAACTAACATTAACTCTCCTATTCGATCATATACTGATTTTTCAGTGTAACTCCTGAACCACAGAGCTGCCTGGTATGGTAACACCTGACATCAAGTGCTAGAGTGCAAAAAACACTGGAAAACAAACCCACATATGCATTTTGAAGTTCAAGTCAAATTTGGATGAATCAAGGCCACAGTATTGTATTCAATCGGCCGGCTGCCTGTCTGTGGTCACAAGTGATTTTTACACATTTTATGACAGGAAATGGAAATGAAAATGTTGTAATGTCCATGCAGGTTGATTTTACAAAGGACCAGTGATGTCACAAGAAAAGTAATAAATAATTTCCTTAAATTGATGTTGTAAGGCAGAAAAAAGAGGAATTGTAATGTAAAATTCATAAAATGTAAGATTAGAGTTTAATCTAATCAGCATCTGTAAATACACTGATTCATTTATTGACAAGTAAGGAATTTGAAAGACTAACCGATAGAGTTTTTTAAATGGGAACACAGTACATTTCTTGATCATTTCAATTTACTTTCTCTGGCTTCTTTTTCTTTTCCTTTTAGCTAAACAGTTCCTAATTTTTTTTAGTTTCTGTGACATTTCAGTGCTTTTAAAACCTGATATAACTGGTTAGATCTCCAACCACTCAGAGAGCTTGTTACATCCCATGGCCAATCGGGATGATTTAGCCTGGTTTTATCAGTTCTGAGTGCCACAGTGAGATTAAAAGGAGAAGCCAAATAAATAAGCTAATGAATCAGTAAATAGGGGAAAAGCAGCAGGAAACTGAGGAGGATATCTAGTTATTATCCCCATTTTTAAATTTTCTTTTCAAATAGTTTTTCAAAGTAAATGAATGTAATTTTTGTAAATCTGATTTTAAATCTAGGTATTCATTGATGCATTAATACTTGATTTATAAATTCATATTGCAAGTTCTATTAAAATATCAATATAAGTAAACACTTTTTTTTACTTTTGCAGTGACATCTCTGGGCCTCCATAGTTCACAGGGCACCACCGAGTCAAATGCGAAAAGACAGCGAGTGCAGTAAAAGCCTGATCCCGTAACAGCCTCTGTGAGCCTGTGTTTATTCAGCAGCTGAAAAGGGGTTTATGGATGTAAAAGCAGATCTGCATACACGCCTGGAAATTCATGTGATCTGTGGATAATTTCAGCAGTGAGGGGGAAATGTGGAGACAGCAACAGGAAGTTCAGTAGGTGGCCTGCCTGGTGAAAAACCACTTGTCAAACCACAATACCACAGGATTGGGCAGCTCTGTGGTGTGTGTGAGTGTGTGTGCGTGTGTGTGCGCAGCTTATTGTTTACACTACAGAAAATGAGTTTCCACAAAAAGAAAAAAAAACCTCAGCAGGCAGTGTTTTCAGCTATAACGTACTGTAGATGGAAATGCACCTGCTGTAAGTCAAAAGGGCAAAATTTTAAAAGCAGAAAGTTTACGTCAAATATACACACAAAATAAAAAAAATAAAAAATACTACTACTAATAAAAGCATGTATTGTTTACAACAACAGCCTGTTCTTGCTGGAGTTCAAGTTTGCTGCTGAAAGGGCAAAAGCAGGCCCTCGTTGGAGTCGCTGCGGTCGTTCACTCGTGCATTGATGCAAGCTTCGCTGAGAAGGGCCGAGGTGAGAGGGCCAGAGTTTTTAATATACTAGACATGTGCGTATATTGTTATACGTCCTTTTCTTTTTGTTTGGTTTTTTGTAAGCAGCTCCTAAGTAAATGTATGAAACAGAATGTACAAGTTTAACCCCTTGAACTCCACTCCAGTGAATCCTCTGAGTCGTCCGTGTTGTCGATATTGTTCATATATCCAATCTACACACACGTTTTGGAATAGAGTTGGTTGAACTCACAGCCCAGGAGTGAACTACTACTCAAGTCAGACACTGAAATGTTCATTTTAGTCTGTTGAAATATCTCTGTTATTTTATTTAAATGTTTTACGTTAAGGTTTATAAACCTCAGTCCTGATACACCTCGACAAACTGTTGAATCGCCCTCATGGACCTGTAGGCTGAGATGCATGTCATGTATTTGTGGTTTTATGAGTTCGATTCTGCGGTGTAACCTTTTCCGCATGCCCCCGCCCTTCACACACATACAAATACTCACCTTTCTCCTCGGTCTCCACCGTGCACTGACTGGTAACGCAGAAACGCCACAGAAGTCAGTCCAAGCGTAATTGTTCAGGATTCCTGTCAGGCACTGTCTCTGAGAGGCCAGGCATGCTTGTTTAAATTAGCACACAATTTAATCTCTCATTTAACCCCTGAATGTCTATTTTTTTATATCACTACCTTCTTTCGCCGTAGTTTTATTATTGATGTGTTATTTCTTCCTTCTCAACACCACAGTCCATTCACTTTGACTTTGGTAGCTGATATCACACCTTCAGAGCTTGGTAATGGGATGTTAAATGCATCATATCAGGCCTCACATCTTAGTTTTCTTTACATGTTAACAGCCTCTTCAGCCACATTGATCTGCACGGCACAAAGTGGCTGTGAAACCTTGTTGGCATCTCAATAAACTCCTTGACACGACAGTGATCCCTCTCTCTCTCTCTCTCTCTCTCTCTCTCTCTCTCTCTCTCTCTCTCTCTCTCTCTCTCTCTCTCTCTCTAACTGATGAATATGTAACGAAAACAACCAACGTGTGATTTTGGTTTTGTAATATGTCTGCCTTTGTATGCAAGCTCAATATTATGGGGAAAAAACAAAAACAAATCTGCATGCATATGTTCTTGGTTTTGTCATGAGATGACTTTGCCTAATGTTTGATACTGTTTTCTGTATTTAAGAGAAAAAAACAAAATACACGACTGTGGATGCTCTAAGATTACGCTATAAGTCGGTCTTTCTTCTGGACAACATTTTGTACCTTTGAACACTATTGCATTGCCTGTTTGGCTGCTGTATTGACTATCTGGACGCGTGACTTGATGTGAATTAAACTCTCTCCTTTGTTGTTTTGTTTCCTTTTTAACACTCAGGCACTTGTTTGCATTATTCTGGTTTGTTGAATGTATGACTATAAATGATTGTCCCAAATTATATTTTAGTCCTATGCCAAATTGACAGCTATCTGTGCCTTTCTTACTTTCATGTCTGCATTTTTTGCACCACACACCACATACTAAAAAAGCACGCAGCCATAGGAAACACATACTGTAAGGTGAGATTTATGACCAAACTACATTTGCTAATTTGACAGCACCAATGCCTGATGATATTGTGCACTGTTTGAGTTGCCTGTGACTAGTACGGTGGCTCTAAGGGCTCAAAACACTACAACTTCATAAAACCCATGCAAATATACAAACATTCCGCATATTCAGTTCCAAACGGACTCAAGTGTGGCGAGTGGAGGTGTGGACCATGAAGGCGTAACCCTATCTGCAGTGACCCGAAGTGATGAACCTGCTGGGTTAGTGAATCTCTTCATCTTACACTTTAATCAGATATCATGTATTTTATAATCTTTTCTTCTGCTACCATCGTTTTTGCTTAAATCTGTGTCGTTCCTTACAGTAAGTGGCAGTGGATTGATTGAGCTCTCTGGGCCACCGTAGGTTCAGCATTGTCACTTGTTGAAGTCTCATTTGTCTTTCCCCACTGTCCTAATTAATGCTAATGAGAGATGTAGTGTAAGGTTACAGCAACACAGATCAGATAATTAGTGTAGTTAAAGTTCTGCAGTGTGTGTGTGTGTGTGTGTGTGTGTGTGTAGGACAGGGTCCATGGAAACAGCAGGTGGTGCCTGTCTAATCAGTGATAAAGGTGTTCTGTATTTTGACTGGGAAGCAACAGGAAGCGACATCACTGCTGTGTTTTCTGCTGCTGCACAGGCAGGGTGGTCACGCACCACCAAGATGGATCCATCCAATTTTTTTAATCATGTGAGACCAGACAACTCATAATACATTTCTCATTGCCTACAGAGAGCTGAACCTTCATGGGAGGCAACATGTGTAGCAGGTAAACTTCACCATGGGAACTGTATTATTTGGGGGGCACATGTTAACATTTAACATTTTAGCCTGTTTGGTGGCTTTAGAGGAGAAGTTAAAAGATCCCTGAAATTGTTTCAGGTCATCCTGAGGGGAATCCATCCAACAGATGATCAGACAATTTAATTATCAGCTTCATGTGGTGGCAAATGATTAATTGCCTTTGACATCTGTTCCAAATTATGTGCCAATGTATCTGTTAGATATCAATATGTGAGAGGAAAAGTCATCAAAGTCAGCTGGGTTCATCCTCTGGGCACCATGATTGTCTGAGTAAAATTTCATCGAAATCCATAGTTGTTGAGCAATGTCATGTTCTTTTTTTTAGAAGCATTGTAAAGTAAAACTTGCATATGGGGGCCCATGAAAAAACAAATGTAGTAGGCTACAAGAGTAAGATAAATGGATGAAGCTTCACAGCCAATGTATTCTACATTAAACATGAAGTAAACAAAGGCGTCGGTGCGGTCGACCCGCAAGTGAAGCCCCATGTTTGCAGCAAACTCAACGTAATCTGTAAAATTGGATTTCCATTTAAAGAGCTGGCAATCTGAAGATAATTAATCTTTATTTCCGAACCACTGCTTTAACACTGACTGTACAAAATGAAGCATGGAAAGAAGTAAAAGCTCTGAAGCTACTGCAGCAATTAATGTTACATTACACAGATGTGCTCCTTTAGCTCAAGCTCCATCATAGCATTGTTCCTGTTCAGACTCAGGCTATATTGGTCTTCAAGCAGTCAGGCCTTCTTTTAAAAGCAGTATTTTTATAATCCAAAAGGATACAGATCTCTCTCTCTCTCTCTCTCTCTTATTTATTTATTTTGCCTTTAGCCAGGTTCACTCTTGCAGAAAATACTGAGGCTGCACAGCCCTGATTCAGATGCAGGGAACAAAGGAAAATCAATTAGCTGTGTGACTGCCTGTGTCTTTGTGCCCTTGTCCCCAAATGCAGCTCATTATCGCCAATCGGTGAAGGAGTCTGAACTCTGCCAGCAACAATCAGGTAAAAAATGTTCCCAGGTGGCCAGAGACCATTGAAACAGTTACCTTTAGCTAATCACACACCTCACATCAGCACAACCATTCTTGAAATTGATTAGTTAATTTTTTTTTTCAATTGATGTTTCACCACATGAACAATAAATCAAAGGTGGTAGCTGACTTACTGTATCAGATGCTTCAGTGATTAAGTTTGAGTGACCATCGCACCGTTGCAAAAACTAAATAGCCAATGGGAATGGATAAAATAATGGATTCCTATACTGTGGTAAAGAACACTTAAAGAAAAAATGTATTTTGTTTTTAATCCGGGACACCTCTGATCAATAAATACTATAAAGTATAATAATACACCTAAATTATGTTACATTTTGCAGATGTTGATTCCAAAAATTGAAATGAATCCCTTTTTTTTTTTTAAAACATAACTTGTTTTTGTATAATCAAGACTTTGAGTCACTATTCAAGAAGAAATTTGATTGGTTCATTAAAATATTTTGCCCGTTAGAGACAGTAATTAACCAACTCACTTTCATCAGTTAGGGATTATGCTTTTTCAAATCCGACCAAGAATACAGATGTCTAGGTACTCCCAGGGATCTTTTTGTGGATTTTCTTTCCAAAAAATGTGTTTATGTAGGCTACTTGTTGATTATCTTTATTACATCTTAATGTCATACTTACTTAAAAGGAAAATTAGACCTAAGACAAAATTTATCCGTACAACCTTTGTTCTTCCAGCTTTTCATCACTTTTATTTTAGGACCTGACAGAGATTCAGCCCACTTCAGCCACATTAGATAGATACTTTTTTTTTTTGGTTTGCTGTATATACGGAACCAAAAAGGGGTTAGGGCTATTTCCCGTCAGCAGTATCTGTTTCAAAATGAAGGATGAGCAGCTCTGGTGGCTGAACTCTGACGACTCCGCCTCCACACGCGTAAGGTTCTCGAAATGAAACATGTAATAAGTTCATTTTCTGGACAATCATCTCGCAGGTTGTGAGTGAAACGTTTCTGCTTTGACGAGGATCTATGACTAATCGACACCAGCAGGGCGTTCTGTGCGTTAGTGAATGACCATGGCAGCAGATGATCTGGTGAGTTCTGCTATGAAAAAAAAAGCACTGAATCAGGTGTGACTATGACAACCACAGAAACTGCACTCTGCCCATGTATAGGCTATATCCTAGTCTTTTTTCTCTTTACACAAGTTGTCGTTCACATCAGTAAAACTATAACCCGATGAAGGTCATAAATATGAAAGACAAAAAGATATAGAGGTATAAATATAAACAGAAATAAATAATTAAACCACCAAATAAATATAAAATGAATTTATTTGGTAATGACGAAAGCTATCTCTGTTTTTATATATTAATTTTAGTTTCCACATTTCTGCCACGAAAAAGATAATTAGAAAAACATGAATGAATGAATGAATGAATGAATGAATGAATGAATGTGAACATAAATTAAATTTTTGTCATTGCTAAAATACAATTATTTTGTATTAATTGAAATATTAAATTAGGCACTTTAAAGAAAGATATTTATATATTATTACTTTTTTTGGGTCACTTTTCACTTTTATTTTGACAGGGGCAGTGAAAGAGTGACTATCTGTCTCTCTGTCAGTCAGTACCTATAACTCAAAGATGAACTGATTCGATTTTTGGGGTCAAAGGTCAAAATCACTGTGACCTCACAAAACACAGTTTTACTCTTGTAAATGCAAAGTCACCTTGAGGGAATTGGTCACAAACATTAACTAGGACCAGAAGATGAGCTGATTAGATTTTGGTGGTGAAAGATCAAAGGTCATGGTAACCTGGAAGAAAAGAAAAACCTTTTTACAACTCAAGACTTCACACAGCAGTTACAGCTTTTATATACCACTGGATAAACAGGATGTAATGTGGAACTAGTCTGAGTGACAGAAGCAGTCGAGCATGAGGAGGTGACTAGTTTTGACTGAATCTGGCCTCAGTGTGGAGCAGAACAGGCCTTGAAGTGTGACCATTTTAAAGGAAGTTGATGGTGCAGAAACAGGCAGAGTGTTTGGAGGAGAGATTGAGGATAAGATTATGAAGAGTCTTCCAGTGTCCCGGCTGTACATGCTTTTGAAACTGCGGCCGCATTGTTAAACTGGAACCAACCACTGATGTCACACCACAGTGTGTGAGGTGTAAAAGTCCAGTACCATCCCAGCAGAGCCAGTTTAACATTCATTCACTGGCTGATTCATCACTGATCCTCTAAAGGTGGTGTGGAGGGTCCCAGCTGACCCCTCACAGCACCATGGGTCAGGGTTCAGACCTGCTGCAGCTTCCTGTGTGGAGTGAACATGTTCTCCTCACACCTGTAGGGGTTTTCACTGAGTTCCTCCCACAGACCAAAGACCTGGACATTGAGCTGTTTGTAGGTTTGTTTTCGTTATAGCTCAGTGTGTGGCCATCATCTGAGAGAGTCCCATTGTTTTTGTGTTCAGGATCTTAGAGTAAAAACATGAAATAAGAACTGTACGCTGTGGCACAAAAAACAATAACAACTATTAAAACTTTAGTTAATTCACTTGTCTGTTGTCTTGACTACGTCACTTTGGCATATTTTGATTAATAGTTTCTCTTTGTACTTATATAACCGGTCGGTTAAGACGACAGGCTTTGGTGGTTAGTGTTCTTTGAGAGTGAACAAAGTCCGTTCAACCATGAGGAATGGTGTTTGCACAGATCCCAGTTGTGTGTGCGGTGGTGGAGGGAGGTACGTCTAAGACTCGGGCTGCATCCTGCCAACACCCTGGTTGTTCTCAGGATTTCATCTGGGTCACGAGGAGGAGATTAGAGCTTACCCTGCCCCGTCCTCCGTCTTACATGCCTCTGTCTGCCTCTGTTCGCTTCTTACTGTAACTGACTCCCAGCAGCTGCACAGAAACTGCCACACTTATTCAAAACTCACTCTGTTTTTCCATGGCGCTAGAACATGTTCAGATGCTTTTTTCCAAGGAATTCAAATGTCACTCTCCTATAAATTCATGTCATTAAACCCAAAACTGGAGCACATGGTTGTTATAATCCTTGAGCAAAGGCCAAATCTCTGATGCTCAGCACCTGATTATGTTATTTCTGGAAAATGTCTGATGACTCAGACGTTCAGGTAGACTCACACATCAACCATAGATAAAATGGTACAAAGCTCAAAACAAAAGCTCGGCTCATTAGAAGCTGTGAAAGATCAGCATTGCACAGATGCTTCAGCAGAGGATGACGTTTTGATAAATGTCATTGAAGTGGCAAAGACTGGAAAGTCAATAGGAAGAGGAAAGTCCCACTGCAGACGTGGTGACAGATGGAAAGAGAAGGAGAAGGTGATGTTTTTGGAAAAATCAAAAATGAATTTTTGGTAGATGTGGATGTTTGAGGTCTGGTGACATTTTCCAACATGAACTTTTTTGTGTTAATCCATCTGAGAGAGGCTTTAGTCACTCACAGGGAGGAGCCTGTCACTTTTAAGTCTCTGAGGCGAAACTGCTTTCAGCTCAGTGTGATGTAGAAACATATTAACCTGCTGAACAGAAGTTTCGGTTAAAGTTGTTACACTTATCAAACAAACTAAAACTAAAAATTGGATTTTTGCTCCGAAATAAATCATTTTTCTCTTCTCTTATTGAAAACCCCCTGTATAATATAGCTCAGTCGCTCTTTGTTACGGTGATATCGTGTATTTGCATGTTTCTCCCATAAGATGACTCCCACAGGTTTAACTGAACCAGCAGGTTCATCGCCAAACCTTCCTCTGACAATAGATTTGTAAATACTCTACATATTATTTCCTTCTACTGTGTCCACAGAGCTGCACTGTGAAAATGTGCAAAGGTATGAAAACGATGTAGTGAGATAACAAATATTCACTGAACATGGGTTCAAGCCTGAGAGGCTATAAGTGAGTCACGATGCGTAATGTACTGTGTGTACCTAAATGCAAATTTCTGATTCCAGAGCCGTCATCAGGCTAACGTCATGGTCACTCTTCAGTCTATAGTATATTTAAATTGTTTTTTTTATGTCATCGTCTGTACATCTAATAATAATCTAATGAAAAAAACAAGTGTTGTTTTTTTCTTCTTCTGCAAAGATCATCAACTAATTAATTACTGATAATTTGGCTACAGCAAAAAAAAAAAAGAAAGAAAGAAAAACATAAAAGAAAATCAAGAAGAAGGAGAATGAGTCATTGCTTGTTTCAGTTGAGATCAAAAATAACCACGCAGGTTGACAAGGCCTCATTATAGCTCTGTTTAATGTAGTCTACTTGATGAGCCTTGTTGAATCTCTTTTGTTCATTATATTTCAGTGTTTGAATGGTCACCGGCAGCAGAAGTGACCGCCCTAAACACAAAATCCAATCTGTACAATTTGAGATTCAATTGTGTGTGTGTAACCTAGTCTTACCTAGTATTAATATCATAATGTTATTGTGTTAATGTTATGTTGGAGACAGATTATACACTTAAGACTACTTACTTGGGGGACTAAAGCTGAATTAACTCTCGGGAAAGGGGAAAATGCTGAATTTTTGGTTCAGTTCAGTGTTTACTATTACTATTTTATTATTGATTAAGTAACGATTTGTGATGGTTAAAGTTTATTTAAGGGGCTGGGTAATGTATTATGTCAAAGGGTGTCCTCACAACTTAAAGCAGAAGTAAGCGATATTTTTGTGTTAATATAAGTCTTAAATAGTTATATCTTCCGACAGCAATCACTCACATAGAGTGTTTGGACCGAAACACGGGTCTCTCAGTCACTCTGCTCTGCTCTGAGCCGAGGAGAAAACTTTCCTCGTATCCTACAAGTTTTATCCAATGAGGAGAGAGAACGGCATGAAGGGCTGTGTGTGCAGCCAAGGGATGCACGTGAATGTGGTGACGTAGGGACGAGGACCAATAGATCCATGACGAGGGCGGGGGCTGCTAACTCCATCGGCTGACAAGAGGTTATGGTGCGTTCAAGGCAACCCGTAACTCGTGTTTTTCCGACCTGTGAAGTCGTACCAGTTCGATCTGGTACGACTTCACGGGTCGGAAGTTACGAGTGGCCGTTATAGTGACTTTCACAGGTAAAACAGGTGCAACACGAGTTACGGTTTGCCTGGAACGCTACAAAGTCGTAAGTCATGACTTGAAGCTACTTACGGTTTCAAAAGCCTGCCTGGAACGCAGCATTAGCCGAAACGACCGGATCGCTTACTTCTGCTTTAAGAAAGACCAGTATGTGTGTGTGTCTGCGTGTGTACATTTCTTTATAGACGACTGTAGTCATCAGAAATCCTCTTATCTCCTGCTGTTTGGAGCTGCTGATGTGTGAAGCTGTATTGTTCACCATTAAGGACGACTGTATCTCAGAGTGCTGAGTCGGCTCAGGAACAAACCGTGACTCAGGGTCTGGAAGCTGCAGAGAATCAGTCAGTCGGTTCAAGGATGATTTGTCAGAAAGTGAAACATCTTTTTGACAATTTACCTGCACCAGGACAGTTTCCATGCTGTTTTTTTTTTTATCTTTGACCCTAATATTTGTTATTCCATCTGTGATTGTGTGGTTAGGTTAAATTAGGGTTAATGAAGAAGATTAAGTCAGAATTAAGGAGGAAGTGTGTAAAATAAAATTAGGATTTAGGGGGAAGTGGTCATGATTAAGTTAGAATTAAGGGAGAGTTCGTTAAAGTAAAATTAGGGATACAGAACAAGTGGTTATGATTAAGTGAAGTGGTTCTGTGACCACAGGTCATCTTGATCTCTGACTTTATAAAATGAGTCTCTGTATGATAACCTGAGCCAGGTGAGTTTTAGCTACAGATTTTCACTCTGTCAGCTGTCCATTTTTTTTATTTTTTTTGCAATGGCTCCCTCCTTTTTCAGTGAAACCATCACATCACGCTGCTGCCAGAATTTAAAACGGCCCATTGCCTTCCGGCTCTGATTTCAGCATAGTGTAATACTCTCCACCTCCGCTCCACCTCCTCTGGGTTAATTCTGCTCCTCAGAGGAAGATCCAACTCAGGGAATGAGCTTCTGCCTGAGAGGATTTCCATTCTCTTTGTGTGAGTGTGTTGTTGTTATTTTGTTTTTTTTGTTTTTTACTTTTCATATTCTGACTGATGACTATCCAAATATGAACACTGTGATAACACACACGACTTTCTACACTCAGAGAAGCAACATGGTGAATTGGAAGAAAACTGGTCTGGATGTTGACAGAGGAGTAAATGTGGAGGAGTCGTTTCATATCTCATGTCCCCTGAGATGAAAACATCCCGGCTGCCATGGAAACCAACGAAGTGAAGCATCATAATGATCTTATGTCCTCTGCTGCTTTAGAAACATTTTAAATGAAGATAGATGTAAATATATCCCTACACCAAATGGCCATCCAGAGCCATCAAGTGACTCACACAGCTACTACCATGTCAACACCACGATTGCCTTGAAGGAGTCTTTGCTGTTGTCTCCCTGAAAATGGGCCCAGTTGTACGTCGCAGCACGTTGACGATGGAAAGCCTCACAAAGGACAGAGTAAAATGGAACAAGCTTGACGATCAATTTGACCAGGATTTTGTAAAATACTGGAAGCAGAGTGGGGGCAGCTCTGTGTCTGTCACAGCAGGATTCCCACCCACCCCACCTTCAAATGTGGCCATTAGAAACTCTTTTTTCCCCTCTTAGCTGCCCAAAAGGTACAAGTGTTAATACCTGTGTTCGACATGTAGGCAGAAACCTGCAGACTCCTGCAGAGTGGAGAAAGCACCAAGTAACTCAATGTAGAAATCACCATCAATGGCTGTATACAAACCACACAGGGACTAAGGCCAACCTATTAATGCTTTGAAAGTGCAACCTGAAAGTGTTCAGGTTTACATCTATTCACTTAGAGACTCAAAGCCATAAAACCCACCGCCAAATAATCAATACATAATCATACATGGAGAGTCAGTGGATATATATATATAGTATTTCCATTCTATCCCATGTGATGTAGACCTATTTATATGCCCCTATGTTACCTCTAGATTGTATTGCATAATAAAACATATGAAATACCCATTGTATATAACTTATCACTTTGAGTGATAGCCTACATTATATTTTTTCTCCCCTAAAATAAAAGTTCATACCATCCAGGGTTAAAATGACCTATTAGCACTTTCAAAAATATCTTAACAAGTCATAAATATTCGTAAAGTGTCATGTTTTGTTTTACTCTATAGCGTATTTGTATCAACAAGTATGAAATGGCACTTCAGTGGTCCTTCCAAACTCATTTGTTCCCACTGCTGTCAGTTTTTGAGGCAAGGTATTCATGCTGGGAGGAGAGTGCAATAATCTATGGTGATTTTGCTCGGTCGTGTCTTATGGGTTTTATGCTTTTAACCCAGTTGGTTTTAAACTTGTTTTGAAACCTTGTAACTTGTTGACTGTGTCTGGCTGCTGCATATGCATGTGTATTTATTTATTTAATTATTTATTTATTCAAATATGTGAATTCACTTGAGTCCAAGACAAATTTCTCCATGGGGACTGTCGCTACCCGATCCGCGACGCTACCGGATCCGTGACAGCCACGTACGGCAACTCCACTTGGACAAACTTAGTTGAATTGACTTAGGATCACTGCCCTATGTGCGTCGCCACAGACGGTTTATCTTTTTATTTATTTTTTTAAATACTTTATTAGTAATGTAAATTGAGGGTTGGTTGTGGTGGTCTGGATCTTGATGCTCAGAAAACAGGAACACAGGCGGACTTTTAATGTTTACTGTCCTCTTTTCTCGCCGGCCTCATCACCATGACAACCACAAACAATTACAACTACCACAACACTCACTGAATAAACGAGTCTGCCGCGGCTGTCTTATGACGGACCTACGCGGTTTTTATTTTATTTTATTTTATTTTTTTAATCATTTTCACAGTACCGTATTTTAATTTCACAGAACTTAAAGCATGTACGCAAATCGGGCAGTGCCCAAATGAAGTTTGTCCAAGTGGAGTTGCCGTAGGCAGCTGTCCAAGATGGCGGCCGGTCTGCGCATGCGCAGACCAGTTTTGTCACGGATCCGGTAGCGTCGCAGATCGGGTAGCGACAGGGACAATAAAAGTATTCTATTCTATTCTATTCTATTCTATTCTATTCTATTACTACATTGTAAGTACTTGTGTTATTGTTTGTGTGTTTATTTGTCCAGGGACCTATTTGCTTCTCAATTCTCATCTGAAGATTATCAGTATTATTGTTGCCCAACAAAAGGGAAATCCTTTTTGTTTGTTTTTTTTAAAATACAATTATCTCTGTTGCTGTAGCAAAGCTGTCTTTGTTTGCCTAATTAATACATTGTTTTGTGGGCTGTTACAACTAAATGTTATGCAATTAGAGTGCTGGCTGGAAATGCTGCGGCGACAGAGGCCCTGGGCCTGAGACAATTAACACCACAGTGCTCCTGTGATTTTGTGGAGGCAAATATACTTGCCAGGGAAGTGTTTTAGGACTTTCAAATGAAATGCAGAAAGGTCTCCTTCGAGGCAAAGGGGATGTGGTTAGGAGGGAAGGAGCAGCAGCACTGGCATCTGTTTACATGATAAAAGCCATCCAGAAATACATTTAAATTGTCCGTGGGACTGGGTGAGATAAATTCAGTCTGAAAAAGCTGAATTTTAGTGAGATTTGGGTTGCAGTGTGTTAAAATTCAAAACAGGATTAAGAAGCTCTTGGAGATTGTTCGCTGTGGGGCTCGACATTTAGAAGCAGGGCTTTGAGGCTGGTGGACATCTTCTTCCTCTGAGCCAAAATACTCAACACATGACGGACAGGAAGCAACTTGTTTAAACCTTTATTTGGAAACACGCATTATGTGTGCACACAGAAATTTAATATGACAGGACACATTGTCTCTCTTGAGTGATGATGCCATGTCACTTCCTCTGGGTATAGAAAGATAAACAACATATACCCATAGAAAATTTGTATCTGTACATACAGTGATAATATCTATCTTATGGTATTACATAGTGACTATATTATTAATTTAAAGTTTACAGGTAGCCTACATGTTTTTACTCAGTTGTAAACACCTCTCTTCACATCATGGGGACGTCTTTGGGTGTATAGGCTATGTCAATATTGGCAGGCTTTGGTGTAGATTCATATGGATTTATTGGATTAATTTAGAGATTTGATTTTCGAACAACAACAAAAACAAAACTGACACCAAGTTGTGAATAGTAGGCTATGTGGATGAGAGAAAAATAATTTCACCTTGTGACATTGTGAATAGGCTACATGTTTTTCCCACTGCAGAAACAGAGGCTATTATAATGTTGTAATGTTATAAACCGGAGCCACTGCAGTAAATAACATGTCTAGACAACAGGAAGAAACGGGCTATAGACAAAAATAAAAAATAAAATAAAAAACATGGTGGACGTGTTTTGAGTTTGTTATGTAGGCTATTTGTCAAGATAAGTGCACCGTAGGCTACACATGGATGTATTATAGCCTATATTATATTATAATAGATCCATGACAGTACACCATACACATTATGCTAAAATACCACATTTCCCACAACGCCTTGCTCCGCTGCGGACCCGCCCCCTTCGTTTGAATGGCAAGTTGTTTGTTTCACTCGGACCAGCTGCTAACTATTCCAGTCTGAGAGCAAACAGGACCAGCGCTGCGCTGCTCTCCCATTTAAATGTCTGACAAGCCGCGCACAGCTGCTGACGTAGGCACTTCCGCCTTCATATGTCTTATTCAAAATAAAAGCAACGGGATTTTAACACTAATAACACCATACTCAACAGGGATTCTCATTCAAATGTATGTTGTTCAAGCAATGATTTTGTATATCTGTGTAACCTGAACTTAGTCAGGTTATTTTTGCTCATATTTCTGTGTGTGTGTGTGTGTGTGTGTGTGTGTGTGTGTGTGTGTGTGTGTGTGTGTGTGTGTGTGTGTGTGTGTGTGTGTGTGTGTGTGTGTGCCCATAGCCTCCTAGGCCTAGGGGAGACTGGGGACAGTTGCAACAAGGGGCGGTTGCATCTTAAGTCCTATTTCTCTGATCAGAAACATGAGTGATGACACTCACACTGCACATGCATAGTTAGACCCTCTGCCGGCCAAGAATAGAGAAGACATATTCAGCATCTGCTCCTGCTTGTACTGAGACAAAGTTGTTTTCATGGCTGATGGGGACGGTTGTAACAACTTCTTGCAACTGTCCCCATGCAGCCATATCAAAACAGACCACACAACAGTTTTGTTTTTGAATTTCAACAATTTATTTAAAATGTGCAAGTGCATAAGCAAACATAAATGTATACATAGCCTATACATTTTTTTTTTTATGATGAACAGAACAGCCAATTAGACCATGAGAGACTAATACTAAAAATAAACAAAATAATTCCCAAAAATAACTATACATAATTGTTGTTCTATGGGACAAAAGAGTTAAATTTATTTGATTAGTGAAAAAATATCTAAAAGAAGAATACATGTTTAATTAAAATATTTAGTTTGTTAATTGTTCCACTCTTCTTGTCTCACACTAGGTTTTAATACCAGTAGCCTAACACCTGCACATTGACTCAAGGCCTATACGCAAAGCAAACCTCCAACTGTTCTTTGATAAATATTACTAAATAAATAAATAATGCTATAGTATTATTGTAAAACAATGCATACTATGCTTACTGAGACAAAAAGGAAAAGTTAATGAGTGAAATGTAATGTGTGTTTAATATGTTGCAACTGTCTCTGATCCGTGTTGCAACTGTCCCCAGGTTTGGGGTCAGTTGCAACGTCTGAATTCTTCCATTCACAGATATTGTGATTGATGTGTCATGTAATATATATATCTGATTTGCTCAGGTAGCTGTTAGATGTCACTGACACAAAATAACTAAACTATTTTCCCCCCCATATTTTTATGTGGTTGTTACCATTTAATTAACCAACACGTCCGATCTTACAACAGAATCGATAGGCCTACATAGCCTATCATTACACAAGGGTCATTTCAAATAATTGTATCCAGATGGTTATGAGTCTAAAGCTGCACAGATAGTAGCGTTAATCATCATTTTATTGATTATAATTGTTTAATTTTTTTGGTCGATAAAACAAAAATCCCTTAGACATAGCCTATTTGTTTATTTATTTGTATAAAAATATTCTTAGCTCTGCCGGCTTTTATTTTGAAATCGTCCTACCAGAAGTGTGCATGGTTCCGGCGCAGGTTTGACAGCAGGTCGTTTTTTTTTTTTTTTTTTTTTTTTTTACCTCTGCTTTCTTTATTCCACCCTGCCTCCCTCTTTCTTTCCCTATTTAAAACGCCTTAGCCTGCCGTGCGCGTATGTGTGTGCGTGTGCGTGCGTATAATATTTATTTATTTATGCATCTTATCTGAAAGTGTCTCTAGGTTTTTTTTCCTTTTTAGTTTTTTTCCCCTTTTCTTTTTTTTTTTTTTTTTTACATTTTAGTCGCTCCTCAAATGAGAAGACGTAAAAGATGGAGCTTCATATTTTAGAGCACAGCTTGAAAGTGGCGAGTATAGAGAAAGAGGGGATCCAGATTTGCACGCACGGATTAATTAAACTCGCTTTCCTGGCCTCCAAAACGAGGTAGGTAACTTCCAACACCTGATATCTGTTTGTGGGAATAACACGGTGTCATTTAACGCCGCTACCACCACCACCACCGCCGCCGCTGCTGCTGCTGCTGCTCGGAGCCGGACGTGTTTACTGTCAGGACACCGCTGTTGTTAACACCACAGCAAACTAAAACTGCCGGCTGCTGCTGCTGTGTGTAGTGTTAAAACGAGTGCAAATGAAAACATATATATGAATAAAGGCATTGGTGGTGTTCGTGTTGCTTTCGAGCTCCAGCCGCCGGCTCCAGGTGGTATTTTGAGAGAAGCCGACTGTGTGTGCTCGCTCTCGGCCACCGGTTTCCAGGCCTATCCTCGGTCCGTCCGTATAGTGTCATTTTGCAGCTTTGTGCAGTCTGTAGCTCGACCGACGCCAGCGGCTGTGTGTGTGTGTGTTTACAGTATGTTTGTGTGTTAGCTGTGTTATAACTATGTCATAAAGTTGTGGGAGGATATTCACTCTCAGTCCCCCTTCAAGAAACTTTCATCTGAACAGCCCAAGCTGTCACACAACAACAACAACAACAACAACAACAACAACAGGCCTTATTGTGTGTTGTTTTTTTTTCTGCACTTGTCAGCTCTGTTGCAGTCTATTAATATAACACTGGCCTGAGCAAATTAGTTCATTTTACTGGCTGTTCTTCTTACAACAGGCCAAGTCAGTGCACTGGTGATCAACCCTAGGCTACTTACTGATTAAACACACTCATTATGACCTGATGTAATCAAGTATATGGTTTTGACTATTGATAGATTCATGTGCACAGGAGCCCTACAGTATATGAGTGGATAATCCCATTGAAGAGGACATTTGACTTATCAGTTGATTGTTTCAGATCTTGAATGCATCATAATCTCATCACTTTAACCTCCTCATTATTTTAGACCAGGTCATCTGAAGCTCCAGGTGTTTTTTTTTTTTTCATGTGACTGGGTAAACACATTATGTGGTTTTGTTTTGAAGCCAACTTGTAAGCCACACTTTTTAAAAATGCATTTCTTGATTTGGGTGCTAATTAGAAACCTAGGCACTTTGTAAACAAGTGACTTAGTTCCTGTAACTAAAGCTTTGCCTCTGAGCCAGTTAATCCCCAAGAATATGAGCATCAATTCAGACTTCAGATCGAAGAAGGAAGTTGGAAATGTCAGGAAATTTCAGTGTCACATCACAGAGAAGTAAGAAAAACAGATTAAAGGATCCCTTTGGATGAATTCTTACGTCTACTCTTCCCAGGCTTAGCTGCACACAAGATTTAATGTTTGGGGGCAAATATTTCTGAGGTGGTGCACCTTGTTAGAGGCTGGATGTTTGCGTGGTCATGGCAGCCATTCATCAATGATTACGTAACTTCACATCATTTGACTGCAGAACACGAGTGTCCCCAACATGATGCTGGTTTCTCCACCACATGTTGTTGAAGTCACAGCTTGTATCACAGTGTTTTGTCGTGCCTCTTTTCTCTACCGAGCAAATAACATGTGCATGTTTAAGTGTTGATGTGGCATGTAAAGGGGTTGATTTGTTTTACTCCAGTCTGTCTTTTCCCCTTGCTCTTTCAAATCAAATCTCTTATCTGTCTTGTTTCTATTTCCAACTATTTCTGACAGAAAATGCACAAAAACAAGGCTGAAAAATCATAAATACTGGAAAACCTAATGCTGTGGTTTGATCATTCGTGCATAGGTGTAGGCTACAACACAATGTAGTGAATGTACTGGATACACTGGTACAAATATAATATTACTTTCAAGACCTTATTTGAGGGCCATATTGATTATGGACAAACTGATTCCAGGTGTGCCTGACCATTGTTGTGAGGTCAGACACACCTGGATTAATCAGTTGGTCCAATAATGTAAGACAGGAAATAAAGGAGCTGGCTTATTTCAGGAAGTAGTGGAGCTGTGCATAAAGCCCATTAGACTGAGAGTAAATATGCTTTTAACCAGTACTGATCATTATCTTAATGTCTAAACAATGGATCATATAGCAAACCTATGGAGAATTATTGACAATCTACTGTATGAGCTTTACTAACCGTTTTAGCCTCTTTTAGCTCATTGTTTTGGTTTTCTGGCAGCTCATTATGTAAAGTATAGTATGTTGCGTGCTTTAGTATGACGCACTTCACATTTCTCCTTTAGGGAACACAAGTTCAAGTTGTAACACTTCAATTTGCTGACGTGAAGATGTTTTCCACATGACAACACAATTATTAAATCATTAACTTCAACATCAACAGCACAACAACAACAAACTATTAAATAACTGTGTGATTTTGCTGATAATATCAACTCAATCTTAGTTAATTTCTCTGTTTTGTCAAGTACAGGAGCAAGTTTATTCCAAAAATCATGAACTGTATCTTCATGCACTTTCATAAACATAAACCCAGTGAAGGGAAACTGTCAAAGAGTCAATAAATCTTTAATGACACGAGACAAAGAAGGCAACTCTGGCGTTCATCCTCCTGATGTCCCACCTCCACCAAACCCCACTGTGAAAGTCAAAGTGACACTTGACAGCTCAGTTTGCACAGAGAGAGTCTTTCTGTTGTTCGCCTGCTGCCGTTCACACCTTTCAGCCAAATTGAAGTGTGAGCATTCGGTGGCTGGCCCGTAAAGAATGTGATTATCACAGGAGTGTTGTACATGCTGTTTTTCCACCGCACCGCTTTGCTTTGTGCTCATCAGAGTCTGCTGGGCTTGATTTAAATCTCATTTATTTTACCTTCTTAGAACATTTCTGGTCTGGTGATGGGTATTTCAAAAAAGGGAAGTCTTATCAAAATGGATTTTGTTATTCACAGAAGCACTGTGCCTCAGTGACTGACATCACCATCATGAAGTCTTTAATATATGGGTTGCATAGTACCATGTATAATACTGTAATACTAATGCTGTAACGCAATGAATTTTACTATCGTACTGTATCATATTATATTATGAGAATGTAATTTGACATTTGTGTCAAACTTTAAAGCAGAAGTAAGCGGAATGTTTGTGTTAATATAAGTCTTAAATAGTTATATCTTCCGACAGCAATCACTTATATAGAGTGTTTGGTCTGAAACACGGGTCTGTCAGTCACTCTGCTCTGCTGTAAGCCAAGGAGAAAACTTTCCTTGTATCCTACAACCTTTATCCAATGAGGAGAGAGAACGGCATAAAGGCGCGGCCCTCTCTGTGTGTGCAGCCAAGGGACTCCATCGGCTGACAAGAAAAGACAAACAAAACGACCGGATCGCTTACTTCTGCTTTAATCAAACGTTACATATTTAAATGATGAGTGAACACAATGATGATACAATGATTTAAGATCTGAATCAGACACATGTGACAGATCTGACCACAGCTGCTTTCTATACTTCATGTGTGTGCACTGGAAGCTGCTCAGCAACACTAATGCTGTTACATTCAGTGTCATCGGGGTAAGCCTGATATCAGATCCTGTCGTCCAGCTTGGTGTTTGTGTATTTAAAACACTCTCTCGATCTCTCAGATGCCTCTCACAGCGAGGGTCGTGGAGGTTTATGTTGGAGGCAGAGCAGCAACGTGCTTCAGCATGAGTCTGATACATAATAAAATGATAAAGAAGACATTTACACAGATTTGTTGTTCCATGCACTTTTCATTCATTATGATAACGGGCACTGCGATGTCTGTTGTCAGTAACTGTTTGACTGAGCTTTGTCCAACTTGGAGCTTTTTCTCAGTGCAGAGTGATACATAAATCTGACCTCTCTCTCTCTCTTTCTTTTCCTCTTTCTCTTCTTCAGATGTAAGTTCTTCAGTTTGACAGAGACCCCGGAGGACTACACCATTATCGTGGACGAGGAGGGCTTTAAAGGTGGGAGCCTCTCCTCGTGGGTCTTTAAAGTCACTGTGGTAACCGGGAAGATCACACTACACAAAACCACGTAGCTTCTTCGGGCGCTAATGTTTGAGCACACTTTGTCGTTATGGATGTGAGGCCAGGCCACCGCTCACTGTGTTTTGTGGTTGGCTGAGTGAGTGAGTGAATCCATGTCATTACACACCCTTTTCCAGGGTGACCCTCCTTGGTTACCCTGGAGACCACAGGCTATTTGTTGCATAACTGGCTCAGGTATTTTCTACTGGTGACTGGCTCTCAGTGTGTTACAGCCTGTTTTCTACTGAGAAGACCAGGTCGGATAACAAGTTAAAAACTTTCAAAATAAAGTGAAAATACATTTTTCTAACTTTAATGTAAATCCACATGCATGTTTATAAAGCACTACTAATGTGTTATAGTATACTATATTGGGTATAATACAAGGGCAGCTAAAATGTTGTTGGTATCAAAGACATGTCATACACACAGTACAACACAATTAGATGTCATTTGAGATTGAAATCATAATAAGCGCAAGTGCATTATCCAAATTGCAGGAGCTGCAATTTTTTTGATTATGGTAAAATGTGTCACAACACTGTTGTGCATTGTCAGACCACAACCTGTGTTGCTACAGAGACGCCCTGGACAACAAATCATGTTCTCAAGATGTAAAGGGACATGTTGTCCTCTTATTTGAGATTTGTGGTGTTTCTGCTTGAAAATGACTAAAACATTTAATTATTTATCAAAGTAGTAATTATTATTCACCCACTTGTTGCAGGTCAAACTAACCCAAACAAGTGCTTCTGTCTGTGATGTCTCTGCACTGAATTCCCCAGAGGTCATTTGTCAGTAAAAAAAAACAATGATGATGAGTCATTAAATCAGTCAGCTAACTCTGAATATATATGTTACATTAATGTCAAAGATTAGCAAACATCACCACGAGCTGTTAGTCATACCTCCACCGCCCTGTAGGTCTGTAACAACAAAACCTCAGAGTCTGTTGAACTGAGCAAGGTGCATTTTTATTTCTTATTTATTATATTTTTCATTTGTATGATGAGAACAATATTCTATTAACCGGTGAACACATTTATGTGTTAAGCCTCTTAAAGCTGACAAGTCAAAGTCAAAGCTCTTGTTAGATGTATTGTCTTTTTTCATTTCAGTCAAGACAAACAGGAGTGAGATCCAGCATCTAGACAGGAATTTATTAGGACAGGAAGAAAAGCTTGTTCCAATCCACAGTCTGAGACAGCTGCTCTGTCTCTGTCTGCAGTAATAATGTCGTATTTCCTATAACTCCAGGTATTGACAGCATCACACACAGTAGGCAGCATTTCTTAAAACAAAAGTATCAGCACAAAATGATGAAAAACAGGAAGTGGTACAGTTTTAAAAAAAGAGGAACAGTCATTATTAGTCACCGCTCACTTGAACTACCCGGTGTCTTTTCTTGTTTTTTCTAAACTTCATCGTCACCTGTGCATTTTTTCCAGGACAGAAGCAGCAGACATTTCAAATATAGTCTCACGCACTGGCTGCAGTTTGATGCTGCTGACTTTGTTGTTGTGTCCACTATCAGTGGACATCAACTCCTCTTCAGACTTGGTGCTTTTGTGTGTTCGTCCCCTCCACCTCTTTCTGACACGTTGTATCTTCTCCGTTCCCAGAGCTGCCGCAGTCGGAGCACATCAGTGTTGCCGATGCCACGTGGTTGGCGCTCAACGTGGTGTCCGGGGGCGGCAGCGCCTCCAGTTCGCAGCCCATCGGAGTCACCAAAATCGCCAAATCAGTTATAGCGCCTCTGGCCGACCACAACATCTCTGTTTTCATGCTGTCGACGTATCAGACGGACTTCATCCTGGTGAGTGTCAGTGACGACGACCCATCTCCCACACTCAGCATCAAAGCGACCATCTCATACTGGACCAGGTTCTAGAATTAAAATATCATTAGTCTCAGTGTTTCCTGTTGGCTTGGAGGACAAGACAACGCTGGTTCATATGTGTAGAGTCTCTTGTACAACAAGTCAACTCAAAGTGCTTTACATAGCACATAAAAGGCACTGATTCAACATATTTAAACTGGATTTGAAATAGAAGAGACTGGAAGGAATATGATAAATTAGAATTAAAAAGACAAAACCAGGGAGTGCAGCTGTAATTGAAAGTTTATGGACTCATCCATTGTCCTCTCCACCGTCTCTCTCTCTATGTTCTGTGATAACTGTGCCTCACAATAGAAGAAATAAAACAAATTTTCCTTTGGCCGCTTCACAATAAAAGCCACCCGGTGTTTCTCAAATTGAATGCTTTTAATGTGAAGCTCTGGTACAGCTGCAGGAGAATGAAGGGCAAACTGTGAAGCTTTTATCTCAAAGATAAAATTACAAACAGTATGGTTAGCTTATGCGTCCTGTAAATCTGTCTAACAGACTAATAAAAGTGCAGAGATTATAAACAATAGCAAACAATACAATAATCAGTAGAATGCAGAACTTCAAGCTACGTTTCTTGCTTTGTCTTGCTCCACATGTGTCGTTCAGTACTTGCATTAGATGCAGTGAGGAAGCAAATCCTATTCAAGAGCTAATGATTGATTGATTGATGCTTCAAAAGTCGCATTCTTTGTCTATTATGTAACCACTGGAAACGCGCAAACTATGTTTACGTCCACACATGCCTGACATGAAAAAGCAATAACCTTGGATGTAATGTCTCCGCTTCCTTTGGTTTAGGCAGAGATCCTGTCTCGCTCTGCAGCACATTGGGGCACATGGAGTCTTTTTCTTTTTTATTGCCTCGCTTTAGTGGAAAAACAAGGTCTGCTGAACAGCTCTAGCATGTTTATTAAAATGAAAAAAGAAAAAAAAAAAACCTGTGTCGATGCCGGTAATCTGTTACATAAAGAGGATCAGCCGCTCAGCCTCTTTCTGGAATTCCAGGTATCGGGCTCAGGCCTGTTTCCTGTCTCGACATCGGCCGCTCCAACGCACAATCCTAATTATCGGTGCATCAGATAAAACAAGGCGAAAACCCACTGCGCTCACCCAGTCGCCCACACCCAACACCCACCCTCCTCTGTTATAGAATCTCTGAGCAGAGCTTAGATGTGTGTGTGTGTTCTCACTGTTAGGATCTTTTGTGTTGCATAAAGCTAGTAAAGCCTGACCCAAATGATGAATACACTCATTTAGATGGAGCCTTAAGTATCCAGACTGAGACGAGCAGCTACACACCAGTAACTTTACACACATATTAATAATGATTAATCTAAAGTAAAAGCTGTCACCCCGGATGAGGAAACACTGATACTTTGATGTAAATGTACTTCACCCCTGTATCAAGAGCAATAGATTTGTAGAGAGACAACAGAGGCTTCATCTATTGATTCAAGTCCAAGTGAATCTCCTGTCAATAAACTCGGCTCCGTCACCAGGTACTGAGCTGCATGACAACTAAATAAAAATCCTTATCTTGGTTTGAAGCAATGACTGCTCACAGTTTTATTGCAGCTTCTTTTTTTCTTTTCACACTTTTAACAGGGTTTTTTTTGTCATCCCGATAGTGTTGCAGCACAGTTGTTACTGATCATGATGTGTATCTCCCTACCACATACATCTGTACTGTCAAGCACCCATACACAAATATAAACATATAGTACACACCTTTGTGTACAGAAAGTATTTTTAAGAATGAATAGCAGTTGAACTAAAAAGGACACTATAATGCAAAATGATTTATAATGTTGTAATTATGTTTTTATTATGACAAGTTAATAATCAATCCAGTTTATTGAATGTTATGAATACAAGTGAAGCCTAGTTTACTCAAAGGTTTATTAGACAGAAAGATTGTATGTAGGCAGATTTTTCTCTGCTCTTCATGTCACACATTCAGTGGCACTAAGATTTTTTTTGTTGGATATTTTCAAGTAGGCCACTTTTCATATAACATTTTCAGAGAAAAAAAAGGAATTTCATGGAAATATTTCTCTAGTTCTGCTGTGACTGCTTTCTTCTGAGATAAGCTATCGCCAAAACCAATTTCCATGAAATAAAACTCTTATGTTAAAAATCTCTCTCTGACCTTTTGATCTTCAGTTTCCTCTTGTAAACAAGTTAAATTAAAAACTGTGATACATGCAAAACTACACAAGTTTCCCAATAATGAAAAAAAGCTGATGGAACCAGATAATATTGTGATGATCTAATCTGGCTGCAAATCTAAATTAAAAACCCTCCTGTTCATTACAGCACTGAAATGACATTGTTTTGTTTTTCCTGGTCTGCTTGTATTTAAATTTATTGTATTTGGCTCTGTTCTGCTTGAAAAGATCCTATTTTCTTCTTCATTGTGTTCTTTAAACATTGGCTTACTGCATGTAATGCGTTTCATTGCCACTTTGAATTAGCTCTGTGTTTGACAGGCTCTACATAAATGAACTTGCCTCGCTGTATTGCCCAGTGCTGTTGAGGCGGGTGTTGTTCTGTTTGCAAAGACCCTGAAGGCCGAGCTCTTGATTAGCTGCAGGCTGCAGTAAACAGTCTCTGACCTTAAACCAGCCAGAACATGAAGAAATGCGACACAGGCAGATACTTTTATTATCCTCTCCACCTATAGAAAACTCACAATGCAGCTACTGGCTATGTTGAGAGTAAACAACCTCTTTCAAACTGGATATGCATCCTTCTCCTCTTCTATTTGTAGAGTCTGAACCATCCAGGCCTGTTTTCTTAAGGTTGTTAAAAACTATTTTGAGAAAACAAAAGTTTTTTGGCTCGACAAAAACATTGTGGTCGATATCATACAATTATTAACTATAAAACTATTAAACTATTAAAACCAAGGAGCCTTAAAAGCTCAAGATTTTGTGAAAAAAAAAAAAACCTTAGGTAATGTTCAGATTGTTAGGCGACAGTTGCTGCGTTTTGCGGCCACAGTCTGGGTTGTTAATCTGGTCTTGTTTTTTTGTTGTCAGGTTCGAGAGCGAGACCTGCCGATGGTCATGCACACGCTGTCTTCCGAGTTCACTTTGCTCCGGGTGGTCAACGGGGAGACTGTAGCGGCGCACAATCTCGGAGTCACCAATGGATTTGTAAAGCCAAAACTTGGTAGGACTGGTAATATTTATTTCACATTTTGTAATAGCGATTTCAAGTTTTATGATTCATGTCTCTGGAAAGTACTGCTGAATTTATTTTACCTAAGATTTACATGTGTATTTACATGATTACTACATCCAACTACACTCAGCACAAGTAGCATTTATACTTTCATACTATTTCACAGTAAAGTTGTATACGTTGTTGTGCCATATAATAATTTTTTTGTCATTTGCGTTTGTCAGTGCCCCGTCCCATCATTCACCCTCTATCAAGTCCTAGCAACATGTTCTGCGTGACGAGCCTGGACCCAGACACTCTGCCCTCTGTAGCCACTCTGCTCATGGACGTCATGTTTTACTCTGGAGGGTGAGAATCAGCTTGTAGCCTACTGGTTTAAAATAAAACTGCGGCACAGTGTTGTGCACAATCCTGAGCTGAAAATTACAGTATTTACTTTATGAAACAGAGTCATAAATGTGTGAGTCAGTCGTTGGACATTTTCAGCAATGACCTGATAACCTGAACACAGTTTAAGCACAGAAAAAGAAAAACAAACTTGTATGTTTTGCTTGTTTATAGCTATTTTCAGACTTAGTTAACGTTAATTGATGGCCTCTTAGTTGCATTAGCAGTAGGACTCCAGTGACGGCCCCAGAAAATAAACTCCCACTGATTTTTTTTTCTCTAGAACAATTTAATAAAAGTTCAAAATTTGCATTTAATGTGTCTAAACCAGAATTGTTGGTAAATCGATCTGCCTTTTAGCTGTGACAGCTGCTTTACACTGTGTGAAAGTTTTCTCTCATTATACTAGGTACAATGAAATTATGTGTGTGTAATTATCTGTACGAGGCTAGAGACACAAATATAGAATATAAAAATATAAATTGAAAACAGAATCAGAAAAGGTTACAAAACGTGAAACTAGAATAAAAGATTAAAAGTTAATTTCATTAAATCCCCGCAGACATCTGAAGGCAGCAGGACAGAGGTGTTTCCTCACAGCGCGGTGCCGTTACTCGTGCCTGTCCACTGAGGTTACCTTGTTTAAATCACATGGAGGTGAAACCAGGCTGCTGCAGAATAACCACACACTCAGTTCTGTGTTGTCCAGCGGGAGCCATTGAATCGTAGCAACTCATTAAATCTGTGAAGTACGGCTTAATGTGGCCATTGATGTTAATGAGATAAAACAAAAGTCTGGACTGATGTGGTCCTAAGCACAGGTTCATCACAATCTGAAGTAACGTAAGAAACCACACCATCATCCTGAGGCTGCAGATGTGTGTTGCTCTGGTCGTGCTGCTTGTTCACCATCCAGTCAACATCAGCTTGATTTCCTGAAGAGGCGTCTTTTCCGCTTGTTGAGCAGTTGCTGTCATGCGTCTCCGAGCTTTGAGACCAGTGATGTGATCGGCTGAGAGTGTATTTATTGATCTTTATCCCACCTCAGTCTCAACCTTTTGCACTTTGTGCTGCTGCACCCACATGAACAGAAATAGCAGCAGGTGGAGATGCCCACACAGCCCTGACGCTCTACCTGTCATTGTGTTTCTGACGTTAAACAGGAGTTCACGTTAGTTAATAGTAATTATAATAAAAACAAGAGCTTACAAAGTGTGGTTGCCATAGTGCTCTAGGGATAAAAATGAAGATGTCATATGAAACTTGCCTGCATTTGAAATCTTAAATCTGTATCTGCTTTTACTTGACTAAATAAAACCCTGCACAACTATAAGTGTGTCTGGTTGGAGGACACAAGAAGTGTGATTTCAGCATCGTCACCCCATCCACACTGTGCTGTTGTCTGTTCCTTTTCCAGGCCGAAAGAGCCTGGAGCATCCAGCGAGGACTCCAGCCACATCCGCTTCTTCTCCTTCTCTCTGATCGAGGGCTACATCTCTCTGGTCATGGACGAACAGACAACTCAAAGGTAGAGTGGAAGAAAACACCTTTGACACCACAACAGCAGCATAAGCACAGGATTTGGTCTCCTTTTTTTAGAAGAGACAAGGCCGGGACACGATGTTCATGCAGGGGAACAAATTTCTGATTGTTGTTTGAGGGAGCGATTAGTTTGTTGCCAGGCAATAACGGAGCAGTTGGGTATGTACAATTTACTGAAGTCACAGTGGGCGACACCCTCTCCCCCTCCTTCTTTTTCACAGTAGACTCTAATTAAGCAGAAATGCTCTGAAGAAACCCGAGCACATGCAGATCCCATGTGGCTGCTCCTCTATTAGCACATCTGATCATACACGGTCCATTCATAACTGAGGTGTCCCTTTTTATATGGGTCAGTAGTGACTTTAAGCCATGAAGAGGTGAAGTCATAATTGGACCAAACTTTCATTATGTTTTTTCAAAGTACATATTTTCTTGGTGCAGCATGTAGGTCAGCCTGGTCCCCACGTTTATGTAAGACCTAATGTGTTGCCTTAAAGGAATAGGTCACCCGTTTAAGTCTTATTCAGTGCTGCTGGACGGAGGCAACAGTATTAATGGTCTCCCTTCTTCTATGTTTGACACTGAGTGCTGGATGGTTAATAGGTAGATGGATTAATGCTGCCGCCCCACACAGTGTCTGTGTCACCTGTGCCAAGTGTCGGCCATTTCATTAACTGCAGCCAAACAGTCAGGCACTAGATGGAAGTCAAGATGGTAACAGTCTCAAAAAATGTTCTGTAAAAAATTGATGATTTATTAATTTAAAGGTTGACTCTTGGAATTTAAGTCCTGTTGAAGAAAACTACAGTGGCCCATAATTCAAACTACAATAAAACAGAAGTTAAAAAGAGAAATGTCTGTTTTGACATTTTATTATTATTTTTTTCAAGGTTTCCCAACAACGTCCTCTTCACCAGTGCTTCTGGTGAGCTTTGGAAGATGGTTCGTATCGGGGGACAACCTTTAGGATTTGGTGAGCAATGATTTTTCTTTGTTTTGACCATTTTTTCCAGAAGGTTTGTCGGATGTCGTTAATAAAAGATGTTTTATATATATATTATACTATCATCTCCAAACAGTATATAATATTATATCAGTAAAACAAACACACACATTACTGACAGAGCAGACGTGCATTTACGCCGCCCATTGTCACAGACTGTGCTCGATGTCTTCATGTGCAGCTCTGATCCCACTGTTTACAACCCACTTAAACACAACTGAATACAAAGACTTCATCTCCCAGCAGCGGTTAGCATCAGATTAAACATCTGTTCTCAGCTGTCAGGATCACAGGGAATCTGAAAACATCTGGTGATGAATCTGTTCAGCTCGTGCTGATTTTCTCTGCCTGTCTGCTCCAGAGAGGTAGCTGAAACAGTGAACACATAATACACAGGTGTGTCGACAATATTTGTTTTTTCTTGCAGGAAATTGGCAACAAAACTATTGAGAAAGACAAAAAAACTTTTCTCCTGTTTGTGCAAGTGTCACATAAGTTTTTTTGATGAGATATCTCAAATGTCTCATTGTTTACTGTACTAGCAGGTAATCTCAGTTTGTACTTGTATGTAGGGAAAATACTGTGCCATTTCCATCAGTGTTCACCAACACAAAACGGGTTGATGTAAGATAAGGTTGACATTTGCATAAAGCAGTATATTTGTCCATTATTTAACACTTTAACACATCATGATCAACTATAAACGCTCATGTGATTAATCGTGATTAAATATTTGAATCGATTGACAGCTGTTGGTGTTCACCTCAACTCGGTTGATGACGTGTCATATTTTCCACATTTAGATGCCTCCTGACACTGAAATGGAAGTTCCATGACTCACCTGAAATTATTATTTGAACTTTTTCCCGTCTCAGCGAACACTAATAAATAACATCCAGTTGAAAATCAATTGGAAAAGATCACATTTGACAGGTGGTGTTGATGAGGTGGGAGCCACTGCTGCGCCGCCTCAGCACTCTTTATTCAGCCAGTGAAACGCTGACTGAATCACAATATCTAACGATCTGCGCTGTTTTTGTTTCTCTGCAGACGAGTGTGGCATCGTGGCTCAGATCTCAGAGCCTCTGGCCACGGCCGACATTCCAGCTTACTACATTAGTACCTTCAAGTTTGACCACGCCCTGGTGAGAGATAGTATTTAAACGATTTTTTAAACGATGAGAATTTGCTGTTTTTTCTTGTTATATACATATTATTGAAAATGTAATATTTTTGGATCACTAGTTGGTTATTTGAGTTATTTTGGGGTTGAGAAAATTTAAAGGGATAGTTCAACACTTTGGCGAATTGGCCCATTGCCATAATCCCTATAGTCATAGCAGTAGGTTCGTTACCTTTATTTGTCGGTGCAAGATATTTTTAGAACGGCAGAGCAGAGCGGCAGGCTGCTCAGAGCTACGCTACGGAGGCTAATGGGATTTCTTGGTTTCCCTCTTAAAACTCATCAAATACACAATCCAAAAATTCCAAAACGCTGTCGTGGACAAGTTGTGACCTGCACATTCACCACGCTATGAGATAATAACAGAACGTTACGAGACGGTGTTATTTTAGAGGTAAATTCATGCAAAACCGCTGATGCGCGTTGCGTTCAGTGACAGTTTTTCAGCAAGCAGTCTCGAAAAGGGCTCTGTCTCGTAACGTTCCGTTATTATCTCATAGCGTGGCGAATGTGCAGGTCACAACTTGTCCACGAAAGTGTTTTGGAGTTTTTGGATTGTGTATTTTATGAGCAGCCTGCCGCTCCGCTCCGCCGTTCTAAAAATAGCTTACACCGACAAATAAAGGTAACAAACCTTAACCTACTGCTAAGACTATAGCGATTATGGCAATGGGCCAATTTGCCAAAATGTTGAACTATCCCTTTAACTGGATGATGAGTCAATACAAACTATAATTGATCAGTTGGTGCTGAAAAAGTAATGAGTGTTAATTGCTGCTTTGTGTGTCCTAAAAAACCCTTGTGTCTCCTTCAGGTTCCCGAAGAAAACATCCAAAGTGTGATCGGCGCTCTGCGGACCGAGAGCGCGGCACAGTGAAGGAAACCCATGAAAAACAACCCTGTTCAAAGTCATTTCGTTCAAACGTTGTATCATGTCCAAAAAGTGCCAAGAGCTTATTAGCGGACTACTCTGGACCGGCTCTGACAGAAGGAAGGGATCTAAGCACAGAGTGTGGGCGGAGTTTGGCGTGGCGTTGTGTGGCGTGGCTTGGCGTCGAGGGGCAGGGTGTGACAGTGTGATAGGGATGCCTTTGTTACTTGATCATTTTCTTCCGCTGCCTACTCTGGTAGTCGTTGCTTTAGTTTGCCAGACTGAATATGTTTCTTTTCCTCTCTAAAGCTGCTTCCTCCCACGCCCTGACCCTCATGAGCACCATACTGTATTAGTTACATAATCCCTCTCATGGAAGGATGACGAATGTACGCTCGAAAACAAAAGAAATATTATATAGATATATATATCAAGCTCTCCTCTTTGTTTTATTTTCTCAGTGCCAAGATGTTTGAATGCCTAAACCGATGCCTTTTGTCAATATACTCTACACGTGTGCAATTGAAGGAGACAATTTTGGCCGTAGCCAGGGACGACAGGCAGCCTGGTGGCGTCATATGTTGTTTTGTTTTGTTTCTTTTATTAGCTTTTGAACGCTTTTTGATTACAGCAGACAGAAGTGAAATTTATATGCTTTCAGTCCGGTGACACATGAAGTGGAATCCAAAATGATGTTGTTGAGAAAATTTAATTTTTGATGCTTTGATAAGTTGTTGGCGTTCACACACTGTGAGCAACCTGGTCGACAGGTCACGCAAAAAGTCAACAGCAACAATTTCCGTGATACTACAGTATTATTTAATTTGTTTTATCACCTAATTTTCCCATCAGCCCCCAGCTACTGTAAATCTTATTCAACACATTAATGTACCAACACTAACACTGCGTTAGAGACAAGTCGAAACTCGGATCTTTCTGACCTCTTACTTGAAAAAGTGCAATCGAACACCACCTAAAGTTGGAGCTTTTGAGCTCCCACTTTGCGAACTTCACCGCGAATCAGTTGTGTGACGTCACACAACAATATGCACCCGTGCAGAGCCACACATCAATTAAAATGCATTTAAATGCCAAAATACATTAAAACGTTTTTTCTGTAATAGTTTTATTGCCCTTTGTAATGTTTTAATGTCTTACGTGAAGCACTTGGATGGCAAAGTTTGTCCCGGTCCGCTATGTTTTTGGTTATTTGGGCATGGTGTGTCTCGAACGCTTTGAAGTCGAAACTCAGAGTTTTCAACTTGGAGATTCCGAGTTCCGTCTTGTCTCAAACGCAGCACATGCTCAAAACATTACAGACATCAACGCTGCTTTTGTATCGCAACACTGCACTGTTAGCATGTTAACAACCACTACCAGATCAGCCACTACTATTTTTACAATTACTTCAGCTCAACTGAAAGCGAGGATCAAAAACAAAGTGTGATTTCACCTTTTCTCCTTCATATGATTTAGTTCTTCTTAAATCGAGCAAGACAGCAAACACAAACACTAGCTCTGCTTTACACTCTTGTAATGTACTGATTAGTCAATATATTAGCAACTGATTAGGGTCCTTCATCTGCAAAGAAAAAAATAAAATGAAACATTAATACACTGGACTTAAACATAATTTCACATGGTGAAATAACTTGAATAATATAGTAAGAAAACTGTCAAAATTATATTAAAATGTTATTATGATGAAAAAGACATGAATACAATTCATGCCATCATTCAAAGTTTAATGCAGATTCATCAATGTGAACAGTACAAACTGTTTTCTATAAAAGAAAAAAGTTATGGCCTGTTTCGTCATCCCAGACGCTGATATGTTAAGATGCGAAATTAAAAAATTTAGAGTATGGATCATTCAAGATGTTGCAATTTTGACCAATCCAGTCATATATTTAACATGTAGATGTATTGATGAATAAATTATTAATACTTTAGAGTTAGCTGTCAACTTCAATATAATTGGCTGCCAATATTTGATTCGGTTTAGTTTTCTTCAAGAAATAGGTTTATTTATCACTCTCATCAAGCTCCTGCTTAGCTTAGCATAAAGCCTGAAAGCAGAGGGAAACTGCTTGTCTGGCTGCGTTCCAAGTTAAAAGACACACAAGCAGATGTAAACTTTACAAATTAACGCGTTCACCTTGTCCGTTAAGGCTTGATGCAAAACAGAAATATAAAAAAAAATCAAGTTTTAGTCAGAGTTACATGTTCTGGCATAAATAAAGAGTTAACACTACTAAGTTCGTCTACGACCAGATGATCACGTTGCTCACAGTGTGAACCCGCAGTAAACACCTGGCGATAATGATGGAAACAAGAAAATGGTTTGCATCGGCAGTAGTAATGACTTACTGAGCCACTTTTTGACAATGAACTCCAATAACGACAGTGCGCTGAGCATAAGCTACGGTTCACACAGGGGGGAGGAACGTTTTCCCTCAGAGCCCTGGTGTCCATTTAGGTCTTGAAGCTGCCCCCCTCCCCTGCCCCAGTCTGCACTTTAAGGCAGGTCCCGCCCCCACAGGCCTGCTGTCATGATGTGAAAACGGGGAGGGTGTTTACTTTAGAAAGATCCTGTCCAGATGGGGGGATTTCTGTTGGTCTTAAGCATTTGGTGATAAATGTTTTTCTTTTCTTTTTTTTCTTTCATGATACCTTGCACCTAACAGCAACCTTTCTTCTGATCAGTCTTGATTAGTAGAAACCCTGTATTTATCAGTGTTAATACATGAGGAAGGTGACATTTCTTCTGATTCCATTTCAAAGAAAATCTTAAAAGCTTTTCATTTGGAGCTTCTTGTGTGGAAAAAAAAAAATAAACAAGCTTTTTTTTGAGCTTGAGGCGTGTTCAGTTTTTACTCACCGCTCTCCTTTCACTTTTATTTTATTCCTGATGAGTTTGTTAATCAATTAACCTGTGACATCGTCTTCACACCATCCAGATTATCTGCGATTCAGATTATCACATTAAACAATTTGGTATTGAATATAAACAAGGCCTTAATAATCTGCTAACATCCGTTTCTATTGGCCATAAACAATTAATATCATCAGCTATAGGCAGTGCTGTATCCATGGTAAGGGTTCACAATAGGAGGTCAGATTTGGAAAGTGACACACACAAACACACAAAAATACAGCACAATACAAATTGCAAGTGAAAGATCATCCGCCCGGTCGTCTTGTACCTGTAATAACCTACCAAGAACAAACAGCAGCAGAGATGACGCCACTGACAGTGTTTGTTACACCAGCACTGCATCACAACCAACAGGGACTTGTTTTCTTCCTCTCTCTCTCTCTCTCTCTCTAAGGTGTGATGCACTCATGATATTTATAATCTGTAAAACATAACCAAATGTGTCCTTCATGACATATACCAGTCAAAAATACTCATTATTTTTGAAAAAGGTGCAAAATATTGTAATGACATGTTAAGAAATGAAGCTAAACCAAAAAAAGAGTAAGGTTTATGTAGTGGAACAGGAATGAGAGATCTGTATGAAGCCAAACCTTACGTCCAAACTAAAGATAACCACACAGATACCATATGTGTGTTCAGTCCTGTGTGCTCTGATTTAGGGAAATATTTGTTTAACAATCTGATGCTGTTCTGCTGAGTTGTTTTCTTTTTTTAATGTAGAGCTTTAAGGGTCATAGAAGTCTGGCTGTCACTGCATCCAATGTAACTGAGTTTATCATTTCATTTTGGAAGCAACAAGTGATGTTGTTGATCAGGGCCATTGTAGGTTAGTGGAAAACAGCGGGGTAAATTTAAATTTTGACATCAGAGTTTTCAAGTAAAATATGGCACATTTATGAGGAAAGAACTTGGATATTCTTTGAGAATGTTTTTATGTTATGTTTCCATCGATGAAGGAAACACATCAAAACCCAATTCAGTGAGAAAAAATTCTAACATTTTTCTTTTCTTTTTTTTGCCACGGAAGGAAACACGAGCATAGGATCCATAATTATCCGGCATTTCTGTACTAAAATAACAAGTACAAAGGTAGAGTTTGATAAGATCTTCCAATGGTAATAATATAAAACAAGCAACATCTGTCCAACCTCACAAAATGTAAACATGTTTCCTTTCTTGGTAGAAAAACAACACTTAGATTTAGGTTTTTTTTAGGATTTAAGTTTTTTTTCTTGCAAATCTTTGACTAACAAATGATGGCCCTAATACTGTGAGAAGTACAGAAACTGAGGATACAGTAATTACATGAAGCCGTCTGGTACAAGTTAAGGTGGTTAGGAGGTAACTGGTCTGGGATACAGCCAAGATGACTTCAGTGTGTGGAGTCATACAAGAAAACACTGGGTACATGTTTTGATACGTGTCGTATGCCCCTGGTGTTTGTTGGCTTGTTTCAAAGAAGGTTTGCAGAGCTGCAACTGAATCCAGAAGCATAGATCCAGAACAGAATTATATTATTATAATTACAATTATTATAACAATACCAAATTACTTCATGATGATAAAGCACATTTTCTCTTATGAGCCATTAGCTTCTGATCATACTGAAGCAATTGCCTGTAGCTGCAAAATCCCTGAGTCTTCTAAAGGTCGATTTATATTTGCAAAACATTAAATGTGCAATTTCTTCTCTCAATAGTTCAGTAGTCTTGATAATTTCAGCAAAATATTCAAACAAATAGATGAAAATCTGCTGTTTCACTCTCCCATCTCTTTCATATTGTGCAGTAGTGTTGTGATTTGAACTGTAGCTGTGAATGTGAAAACACACATTCAGCACACACCTTCTCTTCTGGCCTGGACTGGACCCTGATGATCCCCCTCTCACCAGCTCCAGCCTACAGCAAAGGGACGACAGCAGGGAAGACTGCAGGTATATCAGTTGTCTGTATTATTTGACCTGAGTAAACAAAGCAGAGAACAGCCAGGTCCTTGTTTCCCTCCACACGCCACCTTTTCTCTGCTTCAGCTCACTTCAGGGAGGAGTACAGCCCGCTCCAGCTGCAGAAACGCTCTCTGCAGAGCAGGGTTAAAGGAGCACACATGGTATGTTAGTGTTTCCCCTTCTGATCATCTTTCTTCTTACATAATCCCCCCACAGTTCCACTTCGCAGCTCACTGGCTTGTCAGTAAAGGTCTTTGCTTACGTCTCAGTTCCCACTCCCTACAATTAAAGTCGCAAATCAAAACCCTCCAGCGGAAAGAGGAGCCTCACTTCTCCCTGTGCCATCAGTTCAGAGATAGTGGGATATCAGCAATAGCACATTTACTTGAGTCAGACTCCAGTCATATTGCACTGCTCACAGGAGTCATCTGACTATAGATTTCTGGGTATTAAAGCTTTAAATGTTTGTCACAAATGCAAAAGTTCATTTGTGACCTTCAAGTCAGTGATTTAACAGCTCAATGTCGATTTACCTGCCTTCTCTGGAGCTTAAACTTCAACAATAAGACCTTGAAGTGCTGTGGACAAATTCAAGTTTGCATTTCAACCTTTATAACCTTTACTGCTTTATACAGTCTATGATTTCAACACATGCTTCTCCATGCTTCTGCTAAATTAATTAATCACATTTCCAGAAAAAACTGCAGAAGAAAATGCAAATGAATGTGCATTTCTATCACTGAAAGTGTGGCTTCTCCAGCCAGGTACCATCAAAACATTGCAAAGGAAGAGGGAGCAATGTGGAAGATCATTAAAGGTGATTTAAAGCAGCATTCAAACTTCAAAAGATTGAAAACAAAATAAAGAAAAAATGTAAACATGTAACATTTTTGTTACTTGTATTATTGTGAGACATGTTACAGACCACCTACGTCACAGTTTGCAATAGCTACAACTTTTTCACCTCAGCCAAGTGTAACAATCAATTTGTGAAATTCAAAGATTTTTCTAATTGTCTGTTTCCAATCAGGTTTTCTGATGTGACAATGGAGGATGGAAACGTCTCTTACCGTGGTTCAACTGAAAGCTCCAGATAAATCCAGTAAGATGGCCTTGAATTGGGAATGAGTCAGAAAACATGTCTAATGCAAATGATAGGAATGAGGCATTTGGGTGTAACACAGGGCTTGAGAAATGATTCAAACATCAAAAGGCTTTGTTGAAAATTAATTAAAGGTGCCCTGTGGAGTTTTTGCATAAACAAACAAAGTGTTAATATTCACACTTTCTGTGTGTGCATCCCTGAGGTCTGAGAGACAGTAGGCCTATGTCTTACTCTGCAGCAAATATATTGAAAATCGTTTTAAAAAATTTGAATTGTTAAATATTTATATTAAAGGTTCCATATTATACATTTCTGAAGAAATGTGTTGTTTTTAGAAACCAAAAACCATCAGTGTAGTTTTACATCTCCTCTCTGAGGCTTCTCTCTGCAGCTCTAGTTACTACAGTTTGTCTCAGCCAACCAGAGGGCAGGAGGCTCTGAGCCTCTCTTCTGATTGTCTGACTGTTTTTTTGAATGATCTAATAAAGATAGAGCAGATTTTAGGTAAAACACAGAGAAACCAAATCCCGCAAGTGTTGGATGGTGGGCGGGGCTGATTTGTTGTGACATCACAAAGTTACAGGAAGTCCTGACAGCTGGTTTTAAGGTTCAGTTTCTGAACACAGGCTGTGTGAATTTCTATGTAGACTGAGGCGTTGATACTTTCACAGTATTTATATAGAACATTGTGCCGCTTTTTAATCACACATGGACATTTACCTTACTGTGTGACCTTCATTGATTGCTGGCTGTGTTGTGGCTGTAACCTCCACCGATTATTTATCAGTGGCATGGCATGAAACCCACTTTGGAGCTTGAACACATACACAACAACCTGTCAAAATGTAACTCTGTAACACTGCTAGTGTTACAAAGTTACAGAAAACTCAGGGGGGTTATTTACTGTAACTTATTTGTTAAGTGAGCACATCAGAGTAAGCGGTGAGAGTTTTCTTTGCTCACTAAAATTCAAAGAGAACTGAATAAAATGCTTTAGGTTTGACCCAAAAGTTAAGCTAAAGCCAGATTCATGAGATAAAATAGCCCCTTAATTACCCTCCAATCCTCAAATACTCTGTGCCGTGCAGACTTATCTCAGGTTGTATGTTTTGTGCTCACTGAGTAGTTTTGTCATAAATACATTTCCATACTCTCAGAGGACTCCACTTGTCACAATGATGAATGGTTCAAAACACAGGAACTCAATGGAGAGAGAACAGCACAACAGCACCGACCTCAGCTACAGTCACTGTACAGAATCAAACTGTTCAGGTTAATATCAGCAAATCACAGTTACAGGCAGCACAGCGTGGAGACAATTCAGAATAATAATAGGGTGACGCTTTATATTCCAGGTCCATTTCCTAATTATTTATTAACAGTTACCAATTAATTTGATGCTAATTAGAAGGAAAATAACACCACTGGTCCGAAAGCAGTTGTTGGTTTCCAGGGGAGTATCACTGACAGAAATACTCAGACTCTTCAACAGCAACACATAGGAACTAATTTAACTGTTTCTGAAATTGTGTTGACTTCATTTCCTTTTTAACGTGCAGACCTCCTCCTCCATGACAAAGCTCAGTCAACTCACCTTAATTCTTATTCTTAATAAGAAATGCAACACTAAATAATGCACTCAATTCACTGTACTGCAGTAATTACTGCAGTTAACTCACTCTCATCATCTATATTTAAAGCAATACAGTCATTCTTACACTGTAATTGAACTTATCAAACATGATAAACCACTGATGTAGCAGATAAAAAATATATTTATTTTGATAATTGCATATTTAGTTTGACATTTTCTCCATACATACACCGTATTGTGAACACCAACAACACACAATGTAACACTTAGAGGATTAAAAGTCCTGCCTTCATCACGACAACTCTCAAGTCACAGTTGTAAAGATGAATTTGACCGATAAATGTCCGAGCAGTTCTCTATCCTTTCAACCATCCCACACAATGATGGCACAGGTAGGTGTTGTAAAACTTCTTCAATACCCGTTTCCTCCAAATGATCCAGCGTTACCCACCCGTCGACTATTTCCATAGCTTTGGTCTCCATTTAAGTCAGTTTTACATTTTTAACTTGTAACGCTGTAGTATTGAACATTTATATTTGGTGACACTTTATAATAGCTACACATTATTAAGCTTCTTATGACGTACAGTACTTAATTCATAATTTACAAAGCACAGTTGTTTAACTGTGGATTAAAAAAGTGATCTACTATCATTACAGTGTCAGTAAATGATTAATAAATAAACATTTATGCAGCACTTACACATAAGATGATTTAGATTTAATTAGTATCAATGTAGGAAGAATTCTTTATAAATGATTATGAATCAAGTATAAAGTGTGTAGTTATTATAAAGTGTTTGATCATTCAGCTTCATCTATAAACTCTCAGTAAACAGTGAAATGTCAAAATGTGTTTTGTTCAACAACAGTCCGATAGTCAGAGAATCCAGTTTACAATTTGACAAAAACAGCCGCTCCAGACTGTTTTGCATTTCTTCACCAAATCTGCTTAGAAGATGGCGAAACTAATTCATCCACTGACTGACTAATCGTTTCTGCTGTGGTTGTGATGATACCTTCCTTCGGTATGTGTCCTGTGTGACCGTCATGAACCGTGTCGGTGACTCTCTGCTGCAGGATCGACTGCTCACCGCTTGACGTCACCGCAGGATGGAGGGACGCGAGGGTGCACCGCCTGTGGAGAGCAGCTGGCTTCAAGACTCCAGAGCGGCCCCTGATCAGCTCCCTGAGGCGCCCGGGGGTCTGCGGGGGTTAGTGAGGAGGAGGAGGAGGAGGAGGAGGAGGAGGAGGAGAGGGCTCAGCCAAACATCCAGCCTTTTCATGTGCGGGCTGAGAAGGACGGGAGCTCACAGGAGGGACTTCACCAGCGCCACCATGTGGTCAACGCCACAGGCTACATCCACCACCTGACCCGGCACCGTCACCTGAGAGACGACCACAGAGAGAAACAGCTCAGCTCACCTGGTGCAGTTCCAGACGCAGTAAACAGGAAACCGGGTGCATTCGTTTTGTTCCTGGCCCTGTGAAATTGTCTAAAGGTGACGAAGAAATTTCACACTGTGCTACACGGAGGACAGAGAGTGCAACACCTCCGTGTCCTGTTAATATGTCTTGAGGGGACGTGCTAATGTGAGTCTGTGAGACTTAGACATGACTGACAGGAAACATCCACAGGGGACAAACAGGTGGAGGCTCCTCACACACTGTTTTGAAGAAATGTACCACTCAGCACTTAACACACAAATTCACAAATATTCATATGTCTAATAATACATATATATGAATATATATTAAGTCTTTCACATATCACCTTTTCCTGACATATACACATACATTCACACACTGAATACTTGGGGGTAATTCTGGGTTCAATATCTTGCTCAAGGACTAGAATCCAACCAATGTGGGATTGGATTTAACATAAGACTTTCTTTAGTATAATAGATATGAGAAAAATCAACTACAGTATTTACAGTGTTATGGTATAATGGCCACAGGCACTCTGTGGTGCATAAACACACATTTACAATCCCACAAATATGATTCAAACACTTGTGACAAATCTGTATTGGACGCTCTGCATTTTGCCGTTTGATTCTTCAAAATGGCCCAAAATATAAACTCTTGGAAAATGTAAATAAAATATATAAAAATTACTAGAAAGAAGGCAACGTTTTTTTCTATTATTAACACATATACTGTATGAAGAAACATGGTCATGAAAACAGTGTGAGCACTTTTTTTTCTTTGAAAAAACAAAAGCTCACAAACTGCTTCTTTTTCCTCTCCACAGCGCATCAGCCTCTGCGTTTGACTAATATTGAATCAGTGTTGTCTTACCCGCCATGGGAAGTACTGGTCATCTCGGCTGCCGATGCCCAAACAACCTCTCACGTTCTTCCCCCAGACGAAGAGTTCGCCACGATCTGTAACGCAACCATCAATCCATTAGCGCTCTGTGAGGCTGAGCACTCGCTGAGTGTGAGCACAGAGCAGCTGCAGCCTCATAGGGTTTCTACCTTTTAGTAGAATGAGTCACAGAATCTGATTTTAAAAATGTAATATTATTATTATTATTAACAACCCAGATTCATGACATCCCTGCTTCTGTCTCTCTTTGCAAAAAATATTTTTGTCAAACCAACAGAACAAAATCTGTTTGGGTAAAATCTGTCACAAGACAGTAAACACATACATAACCAATAGATTTTTTGACATATAGACAATACAAAGGCAATAAGGATAGAATTACATTAAACAGTAACATAATAATAAATTGTTGTGTGCGTAACTTAAAGTGATACCTTGGCTACTGTTATGACGGCTGTGGCGCACAAAAGAAAGACCAGAATACCTAGTCTAGTTGTTTCTAAAAATAAATCTTTACATTAACCTGAAAGGTCCAAATGGAAGAAAAATATTGTTAAAAAATGTGCAAGAATATTTTGAATATTATCTATTTTTGAATCTAAAAAGGCTGTGGCCCCACAGTGCTGGAGAAGTTAAAGGCTGGTGGTTGCCAGGTTTTAGTTAGTGATGATATAGCGGTGTAAGAAAGACAATATTTCCCCCATGAAATTCAGCGCAAGTATGAAGAGGGATGAAATAAAATCCACTTTTCACCAATGACTAAAGCCCAAAAACAATTATTGATTTCAGGAAACAGCACATTCAAAATACAGAGAAGAACAAACAGAAGTCCAACTGTGACTGAAAAATAGAGGCTTTTCAGTCACACCTTGACTCTTCACGTCATCCTCTTTCAGTCCTGATGAAAAATTGACTTTTTCGCTCAGTGCCATAAACAGTCTGAACTACCTGAGTCAACAGTAAATTGCCTCCTGTAGCTCAGCTTTAGAGCTTTAGACTGGATGAGACTGAACGACTTGGTGGTTTATGACTTTCATGTTTCCATCTTTTATTCCAGATGGAAAGAAAAAATAAAAAGCTCAGGAGAGAAAAAATAGAGACGATATCTAAAAAAGCTGAAAGCGGTGAGTGCCATCAGTAACCATGGTGATCTGACACAGAGATCTCATCATTACGTGCGGCTTTAGATAAGTGGAGTTATATTAGGAGTTTGTTCTGCCTGAGACAAACATCCTCACCTGTTACTGCAGCAAAGTGGTGGAGTCCACACCTGACCCTGGTGACGGCCACCGAGGGGTTAAACTCTGAGCGTCCGAACAGCGTGGGGGGGATCATCTCCGGGTTGGAGGACTCTGAGAGCTTTGGCCCTTTTCCCAGAATGCCATATCCCCAAACAAACACCTCTCCTTCCTCTGAAAACATGCACAGAGTCAGGCTGATATTTATACGGTGAAACAAAGGCTGAAGTCATGAATAAAAAAGCTGGATAAAAGCAGAACAAAGCTGAGGCTGCAGGGAGTCTCATTAGTTCTGCAGGCATTAAGCCACACACTAAAGTATTGGACAAATCGCAGTTTGGACCAGTTGATGGTTCTAGAGAGAAAGTCAGAGGATGATCAGTGTTATTACAATCCATCCAGAGGGGGACATAAATGTGTGCAGCTCATTTTATGGAAACCCATTTCATAGCAGTTGAGATATTCCAATAAAAAAAAAAACACACACACAATAGTGTCACCAGAGGAAAAGCTGATAATGAAAGATTCGTCCTCTGGTTCAACATCTTCACATCAGTCCATCCAGCAGATGTTGAGAGATTGAAGGAGTAAATCCTGACCTGCTGGTGGTGCTACAGGGAAGTAGGGTTCATCCTCTGCATGATTAGTTCTGGAGCATGAATATTAAATAGCAGATCTTTGTGTGGGGGTCAAAAGACTCTGGTCTACAGTATGGTCAGATGAGACTCAATACGACCAGGTTAAATGAAATTATATATTAAAAAAATTCTGAAATCTCATATTATTATAATCAGAAATAGTACATATTACAATTAGAAATAGTGTACAGTATCTTGATTCAAAAAAATAGAAGCAATATTTGCCACTGAGACGTTTTGGTCTGTTAGAAGTAATTTCCTGCTCTGAGACACTGGATTACAGTAAGGCAAGGCCCTTGGTTTCTTTGGAAAAGTAAAAATAGTCCCTTCGATGACTGCAGAGGCTGTTCTGTTGTTGGAAATTAGGCTGCTGGTTGACTCATCCAAAAAAACACCATCATCTGTATTTTCTAATTTCACTCACTTGTACCTGGAACGGTTTGTGATTTTCTTGTTACTGGGTCAAAAAGGGTGAATTAAAAAACAAAACACTTTCCCAAAAAGCTTCTAAAGAAAAAGTATGAGCTGTGATGCCACCATGAGGCAGCACACGGACTCACTTTATGACTCACAGTGTCCACACACTGCTGTCAGGTGTGTGTGTGTGTGTGTGTGAACTGACCGTTGAGGATGGCCACCTGCGACCCTCCACACGCCGCCTGAACCACCCGCCCACAGCCGCTCAGAGGGAGAAGTCGAGGAGAGTTGATCTGAGAGGAGAAAAAAAGATTGATGTGAGTTTGGTGAATAACTGTTGCTGCTGCTGCTTCCTCTTTAATTCTCAAATATTATGCATTTATCTATGTTGTTTGCTCCTCTGCGATGTTGGGACTGTCTTCATGCAGGAATTCATTAATGCACTGGAAATTTAAGTTACATCCACAAATCTTATCATATTCATTTGTTTCATTTCGAACTACTTTTTGTCATGAGGATATTTTTTGTTGATTTTAGGTATTTGAAATAAACACTTTCAAATCAATCTATATTTACACTTAAGTTACAATTGCTCCAAGAATGGGGAATATGGAAAGGATGAAGATAAAAGATATACAAATATAAAAAAAAAAATACAGGTGAAAAAATATATGGTAAAAATAGGAAACAGAGATGTACAAGTATTATTAGTGCGCATATACAATTAATGGTGTGATTAGGGGTTGTAGGGGAGTGCAGTACAATTATCATTTTATTTATATTATCTAGTTTTCATAATCATTGATAGCCAAAACGAAAATTAAATTAAATTGGTCGCGCAGGCCTTACGAGCTACATAAAATGTTGAAATATCATATCTTATGTGTCTTGCGTCTGTTCCTCTGTGTTAGTATCAGCTCCCTCTCTCCACACGTTAGTTCACTTCACCTGTGTGGACTCAGTGACCGAGGCCAGCTGCAGGTATTCGGAGTTGCCCCACCCAAACAGCTGCCCCTCTCTGGACACGGCCAGGCTGCAGTCACCATACGTGCTGATCTGCTGCACCGCCACGCCGGCCAGGTCACCGCCCACTTCCACCGGAGTGGCGCTGATGCTGTGGTGTCCCAGACCTGGAAGGACACAGAGACACAACAACAATCAATACAACCACAGGTTAAATTCAAGATAAACAAAGTAAAACTCACATTAGCTAATTTCATATAAATTTAAACACTCCTCTTTGGATCATCTCTTCAAATTATTAGGAGTAAATCCATTTCTGACATTGAGACATTTAATTGCATGTCATAAAAATGTGCGGTTAAAAAGAATTTGCATTAATGCATTATTCAGTTCTGAGTTAATTATTACGTTAATTTTGTCAATGAGATTAATAACACATTATCTGAATAAGGAAATTAGATTTATTCGTGTGTGTATGATTGTATATAAAGCTGCTTTCAGTGCTTGTTTGATTTATTTCTTCCAGCTGTCGTCAAATCTCTGGCAAAATATCTCAATCACACTGATAAAGGTTTTATATAATTAACTAGTTTGGTATTATTAACCCTACACATATAGTTGGCTGCTGCTGCACTGTGTCTGTGTAGTTGAAATGGTTACTGTTGTGAACTAGAGGACATTTTTCATCTGTCTTTCAAGGTTAAGGGGTTGGGGATTGGTGGTTGGTGGTGGTGGTGAGGGGGGGGGGCTGACTCTTCTCTGAAGTGCACTGACCCGTCTGTCCATCTGCTCCCCATCCACACGCAAACACTTTCCCTGTCTCAGTGAGGAAGAGGCTGTGGTCCTGCCCACACGCCACCTGGAAGACAAGAGGAGCATCTTCAGACTCCACATTTACACCTCAGTACACTCTATATTTACATGTATACATTTTTTAAATCATTTCTAGTATGAACATTTCTCCTATTTTTAGCTTTTTATTGTTAAAGTTTGATCTTATCTTATATCTATATACAGCCCCATCTACACTGCAGATTCACCAGCTCTCACATCTCATGCTGCCAAGAACTTTAACAGATCACCAACATTGTAAAACAGCTGAAAACCTATTTATTTAACTTGGCTTTTAATTTATTCTCTCATATTTTACTATTTTTTCCTAGTTTCTGTTTTAATTGTTTACATATTTTCAACATCAACAGCCGTAAATGTTAGAACAATCCAAAATCCAACTGTTCAACTTTTATGACGACAATGTGCAGGTGTTAGCGTGATGCAGCTAGACTGTGTCTGTATATAATCTGGGTGAGTACGTACCTAAAGGTCTGGGACAGGAAATAAGGAAAGAGACAGAGAACAACAGAAAACATGTGTGATCATCACAGTTCAGAAAGAAGCTGCACTCACCTGAGTGACCCTGCTGCCGAAGCCCTCCATCCTGTGAATGATGTGACTGCCACTGTTTGAACATGAGACAGAGAAATAACCGATCCATCAGCGGAGGACAGCAGCGTCTCCCAGAGAGAGGTCACATCCTTCTCTCTCAGCCTTCACTCAACGCTTTGCAAGAACATAACTCACACATAAACAATATTCAATTCAAAACGGCTGCAAGATTAATCATCTTTTCAGGTTCAGGAGCAGCGACCTGAGTGTCTGTAAATCTTCAATTCAGAATATGCATCACTGTGTTTGTGTTTCCAAGGTGAAGAAGAGCATCTGCACTTCAATTCAAGTGTTTTTCAGACCTTTACATGGAGCTTTGAATAAAGTTTCCAACATTCAATGGAGCATTTCATAAAAGAAGCAATTAAATATATATTTTTTTTAAATCGAGTGACACGATGTGAAAACACTCAACTTAACAGCAACAACACTGCTGTTGTGTGCAAACACCATTTGGACGCACCTGTAGACTTCATCTTCAACTATCTTCCTCCCACACTGGCCGTACGCATTGTTGCCCATGCTGAAAACTGAAGAAAGAGACAAGCAGAACAAAATGATATCAATCAGATATTTACAGTATATTAATTGATTGATGACTTTAAGTGGCTGTTTACAATGAAACTAAACACAGCTTACTGTAATACATAACACTGATGTCGGGGCAACATCACAGACTTACAAACTAGATTGGCTTACGTTTATTTTTGTTGTGACGAAGGGACAGTAGACCATTACATTGGTTTATAATGCTTGACATATTATGACAACTTGTTCAACCATTTTGCATGTAAAGACTTATGCGATGAACTAATGAATAATGCAGAGAATTGTTTAAAGAAATGAGAAACTGCTTTTTTGATGTGCACATGTGACACAATTATGTGAAGATTGAGCAAGTAGTTTTGAGATTTCAATTCTGATCTGAGAAATCTACCAAAGTGACTGAGAAAAACTGTAATTCAACCCTGTCAGAATATGTATTGCCAAAGAAACAGCTGCTGAGCTTCACCTGACCTATTATTCACATTTCCTGTATGAGAACAAATGTTCCCTTTTAAAGTCAAGGTTCTCACTGGGTCACAGTCCACATCTAGGTGAGTCATGATACTTGCCATTTCCTTCACGACATGCAATTTCCTTTTTTTTTGGAACAAACCACAGTTGGTAATCTGGTTATTAAATGGTACATCTGAGGTCAAAAATATGATAAAAACTCATTAATAAAATTTAAAAAAACAAAACAAAATCAAGCCTGTTCTGTGTTTTTTTTTAAGTTGAGATTTAGCCGCCTGATCATTAATTGTGAGTGGCAGGTGAGTGGAGGATGTCGAATGACACCAGGTGGTTTGTCACCAACACAATACCGGGTATTTTCTCTTGTCACAAACTGTGACGAACTCCCTGACCCTGTTCAGACCCTGACCATGGAGCTGCTGCTGCTGCTGCTGCTGCTGCTGCAGTACAGCGGAGTCTCTTACCTCCCTCTTCATCAGTGAGGACCAGGGAGTGAGCCCGGCCACATGCAACCTGGACCACTCTGGTCTTCAGGGGCTCGACAAGAGGCAGAGCAACTGGTGACGGCTCCAAGACATAGTCATAACTCTTTTCTGCAGACAGGGAGAGGGATGTTAAACAGGGCACATGCTGCTGCACGATCTGAGTTTTATATGTCTGGTAAATCTAAAAAAATCATGTTATTTGATGAACCAGTGGATTTACTGTGACTCTCTCTCTCACTACAGTCAGTGTGATATTTACTGAGGTGGCTGTGTGGACACAACAACCTATCTTTATACCGGCAGACATGATGACAGAATGAATGAAAGTATAATTTGATTTTAAACTTCCAAAAACACAAAAAAAACATATATCGAAAACACTGACTGCTGCAGCTTTAAATTACACATATCTAATTAGTTAAGCAGATCTCATGTGAGCACTATTTCTGTGTTTGTATCAGTGGTTTGGTTTTCCTTACGGCGGCTGTGCTGGGTGCGTTGGAAGCCAAGCTGAGAGTCTTTGTTCAGGCCCATGCCCCACAGCTTGGACGCATCTTTGGTGGAGGAGGCGATGAGGGTGAAGCCGTAACCACAAGCAGCAGAGGAGATCTGCAACAGAGGAGCCGCTCAGCCTCACAAACTATTTCTGAAGTCCACACTTTGTGGTACTGACAGCGTCCAACGTGGGTGTGATTTTACCTGCTCGGCCGTCTCCAGGCGGTAGGGGGTGAGCTGGTATTTACGGGGCTTCTTCCTGCCGCTGTCTGGCACTACAAAGCTGGGGATACCCAGAGCGCCAGTGAAGCTGAAGCCCCAGACAAACACCTTGTGGTTGGGCTTTCTGTGCTGACCCACATACTGAAACACTGGCTCACTGCTGCTCTTCTCCTGCGGTCTGAACGCTTTTCTGATTGTTGCATAACCACAGACTTGAAGCCCTGTCCTGATGTGTGGAGAGCTCAGTCGCACACTGGGAAAAGCCATCCTGTAGGCTACAAAAAACAAAATATAAGACAGGGCAGAACAAGGGCTTAAATCCATTGCAATTGATATCCATACTTAATAATAATAATTTAAAAACAACAACATACAAGCCCATGTACAACATTGTTAATGTAGTAATAACATGAATGGTCAATTTTAAAGATGTAGCCTAAATAAGAGCTCATTTTAACGGGGTGTTAATCAGGGTGAAACAAATTATAGAGATGGACAACTGCTTGCAAACGGATTGCATTATCTTACATACAGAGATAACGATCAAATGTGAAAAATACAAATGTATGACATGCATGAATTTCTTCGTTAAAATCTTTGGGCAAAAAACTTATCTTGCCTGTTATGGATTATGAAGATTTCTACTCTTCAATATTCACTTGGTCAACAAAGTGTAACCTCTGTGCAGAGTTTCACTTGACGAGTCTCAAATTTATGTTCGTTTTGTTTTGCAAACACTAAACATAATTTTGGAAGATTATTAAGACACTGCAGAGTGATGAGGCTCCACTGATAAACTCGGCATTTATCAAACCTGTGAACCAGCTGTGTACTTTAACTAAGCAGCGCTCACAGGCTTCATTCATCATGTTAATGCAGCTAACCTCAACATACGGAACAACACGGTAAACGCCGGGTGTAGCATGAAATTGTTTTGCCATAAATGAGGTTTGGTCTATCTAATCAATGCCGAATTGGAGAGCAGCTCAAAATTATCCTAACTAAACGATACCACCATGTCTACATGAAGCATTTTTGACAGTTTATCCAGCGAAACCTTAAATCGTCAGTGATGTGAACACAGTTTCTCCTCGCGCTCCCACATGCCGGACTCAGAACTCACCTCGGGTTGGACCAGAGGGTCGTCAAGTGTTGAACCGCCTGGAGAAGTTTAAAGGAGCTCAGACCAACCAGCCGACATACTACACATGTATCTCAATGTCATTATCGCGTGTTTGTTTACCTTAATGTGACACAGGAAGAGAAAACAATGTTCTTGTTCTGCAGCTCCTCCTCCTGTCGGTGATATAGGTACAGAGAAGCATGGCGCCACCTGCTGTGATCAGGTGTATGACAGCTTCTGCTTCTGCCGCTGATGATGTGTGACAATAGCCTACATCTACTCAACTTTTTTTTTAAGTTCAGAAATAAATATTTTACTTGTTTATACTATATGTATTTATCAATTTTCTTTCACATTCAAAATTACAATCAATTGCAATGATGGGGCTCAGTACAAACATATGTGCTGAAGTTTTGTCATAGACTTCTCAATCCTCTCCTCTCCTCATCTTCTCTTAGATTTGAGCAATTTCATGTAGCCTATTTGACATGAGAAAAAAAACAGTCACAACACTCGATGGAGTGAATATATCAGTGTGAGATTTAACTGTCCATGGTTGGCCCATAATCTGCTCTGGTGTCAGATTAGATCCACTGCAAGTGGGTTAATGCTGCAGGGCTGTCAGGTGAGGATCTGACCTTCGCTTCACAGGTTATTTAGCAGAACCAGAGTGGAGGGAAATGCAAACTTTGTTTAACCATACACTGTGTATATTCTGTCAATGTGCATTGAATCACTCACATGAAAGTTTATGAACATTCTTGTTTATTCGGTCACACACCTGCTGTCCTGTTTGCTTACAGGTGGACGGCTGCCCCCTGCAGGCTCTTAGATGGCCTGACATTATCTGCAGAGGACATTTTCTTCTTTGGCCTATGTCGACAAAGCTCAGGGTTTATTTCCAACTGAATAAAACATCATCATCATCATTTTTGACTGTTGATTCTGAGGAACTACATGTCCTTCTGTGTCCCTCATCCTGTTTCACCACCAATATTTTAAAACCCTGTCAGTACAGGGCTCTGCTGGTTTGTATTTCCTATGTTTGTTTAATTTGTAATTTTTAGGCATTGTATCCTATTTTATTTCTGCTTTTTAATTAGCTGGTTGTGTTTTTGAAACTGGTTTTGATTTGTTTTCATCTTTGCTTTTGTAGAACTTCACACTGCCTCGAAAGGGACTATATAAATAATGTTAATTCTGATTGTCTGTAAAAACACCCATCCTCACACCCATACACCTGTGACCCTATATATGGGTGTGAGCGTTCCTTTGTTCTGTTGGCACCTGAAGAAGACCACACATGGTCGAAAACGTTTGTGCAAGTGCTAAATAAATCACTGTGACCTCCTTTAAGAGTGTGCGGGCAACCCTCTCTTTTTCTAATTCTGATTGTCTGTGTCACTATTAGTGGTGGTAGTACTGGTGATCATGAGAGCCTCATTACCATTATCCTTTTTATAATCTCAGACTCTTTTTTTAAAATCCAAAGGGGGATTTGGAAATAAGCTCTGATTTGTGTATTTGAGATTATTAAAGACATTAGGGCTGTGATGTAATCAAACTTGAGTTTAGTTTTACTTGATTGTGGCACCACAGCTGCAGGTCTGCAGTCTCCTACCATTGTCCCGTCTAAAAGCAGGTATCTGCAGAGAAGTAGAGACTGTAATCCTTTAAGAGGATCAGGTCTGAGATCCAAGGGGAAGGGATACAGGATCCAATAATTGTCTATAGTAGCCGGCACATGGCATGTCTGTCATCCTGCCAGACTGAACATGTGTTTATTTGAAATGTGCTGAGCTTTGGTGCAGTTTGTTTTCTTTGCCTTTTCATGGAAGGTAAACAGTGATGGAGGCCGAGGCTGCGTTTGATTGCTGGAGTCGTTTTCTGGTGTTTCCTGATTCTGAGTGAGAAGAGGAGGCGTTCAGGTAATCCACAGTATGTGAGGGCTGGGGGTTTGCTTTGCACTGTCATATCTTTTGTAATAGTGTTACACACTAAGATTTACTTGGACAATATTGACTGAATTAAAGTCAAAGAAAGTCAATGACTTTTTTAATTTACAATTGCGAATTTAGTCTTTATGCCATTTCTAAATCTGCATGTTGGTGTAAGACTTTATTTTTTCAATATACACCCCTGAAGTGTTTTTGAAACTAGATCATTTGTCAATAATTATGATTTCCCCCTGTTGAGACATACCAAGACTAGCTTTACTATGCTACTGTTCATTACGTCCTTACACAACATTCTGCATTTTATGTTGTTTTACACAATAAGTAATTAACAGTTTGGGGGTAAAATTTGAACTTGGTGTGTTGAACATCGATTATACCAGTATAAGACACCATTGAGTTTAGCTAAACAATGTAAGACACAACTCACTGATACTGGGTAACTAACCTTGTGTCGCACCAAGTCAAATTTCTCCCAGTAAGTCATCAATAACAAAATAAGTTACAGTGATAATGCATTTGTTAACAGCTGTTTAGTTGTATATTCCACCTAAATAAACGAGCAAATGAGCATTAACACTGACATGATGCAAAAAAAAAGGACAACAAGCTGAGGATATGAGCTTGGTCTGTGATGCTGAATTCAGTCCGATCGTTCCTCACAGACGGCCATGCCAGTACTGGAGGTGATCTGCAGCCTGATTGGCTGGCTGTGTCTCTACTTTCTGTTCTGCTGTACCTTCTGTCAGCGGGGGCCCGAGTGGAGCTGTCGGCTGGTCACTCTGTGCCACGGGGTCATCATAGTGCTGCTGACGGCTTATGTTGTCTTCATTGATGGACCCTGGCCCTTCACACATGCAGGTCAGTGCAGTGGCATAAAATAATGATGGGTAATAGACACAAAAACAATATAAACTCACCTGTAGTCAGTAAATACACCATAGGTTCCTACATTAGAAATGCAAATGTTTTGACTGTATGAAATTATGTTGATTTTAAAAAATTCTGCAAGTGCTTCAAATGGACTACTAAATAACAGTTGGTGCTATTACTGGTCTCATTGAAGGTTAAACAAGCTCAGTAACATGGAGCTGTTACAGACGGTTAGGATCCTATAATGTATGAAGGTAGATTCACACATCTTCTTTGATTATAGATCAGTTCTAGGTTCTATATTGATACTGTAAAGGTATTAAAGAATCAATTCATGGAGAAATGCACACAGCCTATATTCAGTCTAAAATGAGCTGTCTGGACTCCCGGTAACTTTGTGATGTCACAACAAAGACTGTCACAAAGCCCCGCCCACCTGGACCCATCATCCAACACTTTTAAGATTTGGTTTCTCTGAATATTTTCTCTATTTATATTGCATCACTCAGAGAACAGAGAACCAAGCAGAGGAGACGCTCAGAGCTTCCTCTCTTCTGATTGGCTTACACTGACCTGTTGTTGCTACAGCTCTAGAGAGAGGACTGAGAGGGCAGATGTAAAACTACACTGAGAGTTTTTGGTTCTTCAAAATTCACATCAACATTCATTCACATAAATAAAATGTGTCTATTTCACGGTGCAAGTGGAGTTGCTGTAATTTCTGACTCCTCGCATGATCCTTCACTGTCCAGGAACAGAAAACACTGAGCTGCAGATCTTCGCCCTGGCTGTCTGCCTCGGCTACTTCTTCTTCGATGTCGGCTGGTGCGTCTTCTACCGCAGCGAGGGCCCCGTCATGATGGCCCACCACGCTGCCAGCATCCTGGGCATCCTGCTGGCGCTGCTCATGGGAGTGTCAGGCTGTGAGACCTGTGGGGTCGTCTTTGGAAGTGAGATCACCAATCCCCTGCTGCAGGCCCGCTGGTTCCTCCGCCAGCTGGGCCTGTACGACAGCCTGCTGGGAGACGCCGTGGACCTGCTGTTCATCTTGCTGTTCGCCACGGTGCGCGTGGGCGTTGGCACCGTGATGTTTTACTGCGAGCTCACGTCCCCCAGGACGTCACTGATTATGAAGCTTGGCGGTGTGGTGATGTACGGACTAGCCTGGGTGTTCATGGTGGACATTGCCAGATTTGGATACAAGAAAAGTAGAGCCAAGTATAAACGGTGGATAGAGAACCACAAGCTCAAAGAAATCAGTGAATGACATTCAGTGTGACTGAGGGAACAACGAGTCTTACGTTCATGGGCCTCAGCTTTAAAGGTGCTATGTACCACAGCATCATCACTAAACATTTGTATTTCTAGTATTCATGCAAAACATCCCTAGTTTAGCCCAAGGCTGCTTTTCCTTTAAACCAAACAAACTGTATATTTTGGTGCGTCCTTCAGAACTCAAGTCGGATTTTATGAGTCTTCAGTTGACTAAATCATCAGAGACGCACCCTTTAATTGGCTGAAGACATTAGCCAAGAATCAGGCTGCACTGGTCAAACTATTAGCTATAATGCCTGTCCCAGCTGTCATAGAGTCATGGCAGGGTATACTTATTCACTTATCATTCAGTTATTTCCTCCCTGGGAATAATAACCTTATGTGTACAGAAAAACCCCCAGGTCCAGGAATCAAACCCTGAACCTTCTCCACTGGTGTGATCAGACATAATTCAGTAGCCTCTGTCCATTGCTTTGATTAATCCACATTAGAGCAGTTTTCTCACAGAGAGCAATCACCATCACAACAACTCTGGAAGGTTGTTATGGTGATAACAGATGGGGAGGAGCATGCCATATGAGATGTGCAGCTGATGGCAGGTTTACATCTACAATCTACATGTTGAGTCAACACAAGTCGATGATACGCTGCAGCACAAGTTGAGTGTCACTGCTTACAGTCGGTAAAGTATAACTATAGCTGTCAGTTTGGTCTTTGACAGAAGTGACACCCTGCTGGAGTGTAGACGCTAAACATAGTTTTCATGGCTTATACCAACTTATGATCAAGAACTAATAGGCACCTTTTAGCGTTACTTCAACACCACTGTGGATGTGTGGACAAAAAGAAACACGTCAGATTGTTTTCTCCTTAACTCTCCTGTTTACCAAGTGTGTTGCGTAAATGTGCTGGTTTTCTATGATGCGTTGAAAAGCAAGTAAATAAAGTCCAGCGTAGCTAAAAGCTAAATGTTTGTTTATGCAGTTAAAATACCTGCGGCCTACATACACAGGCAGATGAGAAGGATCAGTGGAGACAGTTTTATGGACTGTCACTTTATACAACATGGATCTGAGAGTTTGTGATGCCTGTGTGAAAGGTGTCGCTGCCATAATGTCCACATACCTCAAACCACCAAACCTGTATTCATCTGTATAGTGTTTTACAATATTATGTTTTTAGCTGGAACACAATCAGCTAGTAGCTATACAGTAGAAGAGTTAATGTGTCACAATTCAGCTTTTGTGAGACAAAGTTTTGTATTAAAAACACAGAAGTAACAACATGTTACACTTGGTTACCTGAATGTTCATTTAATTTCTTTCTATCCATATTAATTAATCCATCATACATGCTGTTCTGCTCCTTCATTAGCTGTGGAATCTATTTCTCTGAGGTCGAAGTATCAGCTCCTTTACAGTGACACACAAAGGAACTGATGCTTTTCATTCATTTCAAAGTGGATTCTTTCTGTAATGTGACTTCTGGACATGCTGAAAATGTTTAGAGATAAATTAGGGGCCATCACACTCTACCCCTTTACACAAGACCGATCAAGATGAAATGAATTTTTTTTTTGCATTTTTAGTAAAACATCTTTCGGTTGGGTTAATAGCAATGTAATAGAATAACATTTTGCAAAGAACATTCCTAAAAACAAATTTATGATGTACGGTTACTTTGCTACGGTGGTCAGGAGAGCTCAACGCATGATTACTTACGAAAAACAAAACACATGAACATGCAACAAATATACACAACACAACGTCAGTGTTTCCAGGGAACACAGAAAAAGTGATGGACCCAGTTTGTGCCCAATTCTTGTTAAATATTTGTTGACTTTCAGAGTCAAAAAAGTAATACACTTTAAGTGTATTTTCAATGTGTTTGTATAAAGAGTTTTTGCTGCACATGTGTTGTCAAAATCGATGAAGATGACTGATGAGATGTCTGTTTGCATGTGTTGTAGTGTGTTGAGCCCTCAGGGCCACCGTACTTAATCCTTGTTTTAAGTAGTGTGTGTTAAAACATTACATGACTGCACTGTGTACAATGAAAAAACAAAACAAAACACACAAAACATCTGACATAGTCATAATTACACATTATATTCTTTTACATTAAAAACAGTCCAATACAGTCCTTTTTGTTTACATTTACCTTTTGGATTAGTCTTTTTCTTTTTTCTTTTTTCTTTTTTTTTTTTTAAACATTTCATTCTGTGCAGTCTTGTGGCCAGTGAATACTTTTGCATCATTTCAGTCCAACCATGAAAGTGAAGTGCAGGTGCTGATGGGTGAATTTTTGTATCATGTACCTAAAAAGGCAAAAGGAATGTAAAACGTCTCAACGAGAAGTTTGTTGCAGAAATAGAAATGATCCTGAAGAAAACTTCCATAGTGTTTGTGGGGACAAAAGTCACTCAGGTTAGTCAGTCACCTCACTCTGGAAAATAAATGCTACAACAAACGTTCATTTCATTAAAGTCACAAGTGCACACACTGTGGAGCTTGTATCTTGTACATGCTGTGATGTGACGTGCTCTTAGCTGCTTGAAGCACCAGGAAAACGTGGTTATACACAAAGTGAGCATTTCTTCTCTTAGCTGCAGTGTTGGCCGCTTCATTTGAACCACAGCGATTCTTTATGACACCAATATCCATGTTATGCTCTGACCTCAATCTTTCTGTGGTTGATGTTAATCTATGATTTCAACATTACTTGTTATTTTGTTTGTCATATTAAGCTACATTCAAGTGCTACAGGAAGTTTAAAACCAGGAAATTTAGTGATTTCATACATCCAAGGATGCTTCTCCTTCAGTCATTATGGAATGGCTGGAGCCTTTAATGTCAGATGCCTAATCAAACTAAGGAGACAAGAACATTATTGTTCTTTGGAAATATATGGATCAACTTGTAACCCTCAACGAAAACATGAGGATTTCTGTGCATTACAAGCTGCTTTAATGCTTCATTTTACTGGTTCTTGCAGGAATAGTTCACAAATTTGACAAATATGGTGATTCTTTCTCACCAAAAGTGTGACAAGATGATATACAATACTGCTGCGTTTACATTATACTGCTCAGTACTACATTTAAGTTTCAGTTTGAATTAAACAACTGAGCGACATTTTAATTACTGAACCAACAGTCAGACATGTCAGACGTGTTGGTCGCTCAGATTTTCTTGTTCCTCCTTAATTCCATTTATGCACAGACGTTAAAACATACTGGAGATTTTGGGAATGTTTGGACAATTTCAATTTGATGGTGAATGTGAAAACACAATCAATGTGTTGTGTTGCTGCTCAGCGCTGTAACAGAATAAGGACGTGCACCTTGAAGCGTATTCAACTCTGCAGCAGGAGGTTTAGCTCGTCTCTTATTACAGACATTTAAATGATACTTACAGCAGTGAGTTGACAGTCTGGCCACCGACACAGTCAAAGTCTTCACGTATTCTTTCATTTCCGAATGTGGCTCTGCTGTGCATCTGTGTGACTCCACACACTTGACTTGCCCTTTTTCCATTTCATATATCCAGTGTTTAAGATAATTTATGAAGTTGATTATTATGTTCATTATCATAGCAACAAGTGACTGAATCATCCTCAGGTAAAATCCCCCAGTGTCTCTTCTCAGGAGCAAACCTGCTCCTGCTGGTTCAAGGGTTCTGAGTTTATAGATGATGAAGTCTTCCACTGGTTTTTATATGTGCCTATAAAGTGGGAGAGTGGACGTTAAGCCTCCATGACTGAGCGACAGCAGTGTCCAGCGTTTGAGGATCGATCCTGAGGAAGGCGTTCTTCTGTCATCACTGAATCCCGTCTGGAAAACATCAGAGACAAAAGTGTTTGAGGTGGAGCAGTGGAGCAGTGGGTTGTTTGAAATGACCAAGAGACGCACCATTGTTGCTGTTGTTGTTGTTGTTGTTGTCGTCGGAGTCCGTGGCCGTGTCGCTGTGTGTTTGTCGCAGCTCGTTGTATTTCGTTTCCACCTCCTGGAAGCAGATCAGTACAACACAATGTGGTTCATACTGTATGACAGAAGATTTCATTCAAGTACATGTCTGATTTACGGTGTCATCACCCCGACATCTCAAGAATGCTGGAAAACATGAGGCAACTTCTGTGTTTTATATGTTTGTGAGTTAGCCTTGCATTTGCTGCTGTTGATCATGAACAAAACAAGACAACGGTTGTTTCCTGCTTTCATGTCAAAGCTGAAACCATATTGTCTGTCCAATTCTAGTGGACACCATCTCAGTACTCCTTTAAGGAACTTCAAGGATCAAGTGATCATGTCACACAGAGACTCTTTACCTCAGTTCCCTTTTACACACTATTTATCATCTCAGGACAAAGCAGGGCCATTGCTAGGAATTCTGGGCCCCCTTAAAGAATACTAAAGTGGGCCCCTACCCCCTGACTTTTCCAGTTTTTTTTCTTAGACTACGTATGTATTATCATTTTTTTATTTAGCCTACTTTGTTTTGATGCTAATGCAGCATTACTATGAGTATTAGTCAGGGTCTTATGCAGAATAAATCAGTCATACAAAGATTAGACTACTGGGGTTTTTTATGGGCCCTACTGGGCGCTGGGCCCCTAGAATTATCATCACCTTTCTCCCCTATACAACGGCCTTGGACAAAGTGTAGTAAAACTGCAAAATCTGAAATATTCTTGTATTCTGGTAGAATATTATACCAGACTAGACAACTTCTACTGTAGTTGTGGGTCCAGTTTACGTAAAAACAGCCTGGCTCAGTGGCGTGTGCGGTACCTTCAGGTACTGCAGGTCGGCCTGGAGGAGCCGCAGGTGGGTCATGAGCTGCCGGCTGAGGTTGGGGCCTGCGTCGCCCCCTGACTGAGAGGAAGAGGACAGCAGCCTCCTCATGTCGATCCCCACGTCACCACCCAACACCCCGTCGTCATCGGTGCAGCTCTCCTCAGAGCCCAGGCCCAAGTCCAGAACAACGAAACCACCTGGACGGAGAGGACGAGGTGGGATCAATAAGGATGGAATTATTCATTATTAATTCCACAGAAAACCTAGATAACGATTTCCTCACCGTTGCGTTCACTGTTGTCAGACAGGCCTGAGTGTCCAGGAGGGAGCTGTGGGTCGTCCCTCTGTGGGGCTGCAGCCGAAGCCGCCTCAGGGCTCCCCGGCGACTGACACTCAGGGGCCCCGCTCTGCTTTTTCCCCTCCATCTCCTCTTTCTCCTCCTCGGTCTCTCTGCCCATCATGTGGTTGAAAAGGACCTGCTTGAGCATCGCCACTGGAATAGACACATTTGTTTTTTTTACTCATATTCCATCACGTGGGCGGATGAAACCAAAACCAGACGTAACTGAGAATGATCTTTTTAATAATTTGGGCAGACTGACCCTTTAAAGTAGAACTTACATGTCTGCAGAGCGTCCTCGGCTTTGGAGGACGCCACACTGAATAGGTGGGGTTCTTCGTTTTCGATGGCGATGCCCCGTCGTGACCCCTCCTGCTGCAGGAAGGGCAGCCTGTCCAGGAAAGCCTCCAGCTCCGCCTCATCCACCTCTTCATCCTCCTCCACCTCCTCCCGTCGGTCAGCCACGGCCACGGCCTCGGCCAGCTCCTCCTCCTCCTCATCCGACTTCATACCATCGAAAGGGTTGAGACTTACAACTGGAGAAGAGGTGGCATCTTTATCTAGAATAATAAAGGTTTGATGTCAATAAGAGATAAAATTCAAAAACATTTTTAACTATTAGTAGTATGTGACATCTTAAATTACTGGTGTAAAATACATGAAACTTTTAATCCTGCATGTTAATTTCTAGTTCAAATATTCTGCTGGGGTCTTATATTAGATGTATACAAATAAACTTATTTTACTTAATCATCTATTTTAATTCTTATTATATTGATTCATGTACTTCAAGTAGGCCCAAAAATCATTTACAAAACAACAACACAATAGAAAAGATTAAATTCTGACATATACGTATGTACGTTTGAAAATATAAATAATGCAATAAAAAGGTTGTAAACAACTAATTTAGCAGCTAATAAATAACCATTAATCAACTCCTCTTTTCTACACTGTTGAAACATTTGTTCCACACACAGCTGCCTCTTGGGCAGATACCTCCACTTGATGTCCCGTTGGGATCTTTGCACGGCCTGGGAATCCCACAGTTGATGATCTCAATGGCGTCCCGCACAGCGCTGGAAAATGAAAAACAATCATTTTAGATACAATGTGAAAGAAAAATGTAATAATATTAATATCAGTGAGCACAGAGTTGGACTCACTCAGTCTGAGCTGGAGGCGTGTCGTTGTGAGGTTTGGCCTTCATGGCTTCGGCACATTGTGTGATCAGACACTGCCACCTGGACAAACAGAGGCCACATGGCAGGATGAGGAAACAGACGACAAACAGACAACACGTCGCCATGTTTGTGAGGCGAGACTCACGCTCTCTGTTCGGACACCGTCTGAGCCATCAGCTCGTAGATCTGAGCCCCGTTCTCTGACATGGACAGGACGAAGAAAGACTTGTTGTCTGAGAAGAACATACAAACACATGTTATATGAGAGTTGATGTGTAAACAAGAAGAAATTCCAACAATGGCAGAAGACGAAACTTGAAAAGATGAGTTATTACAGATCATCTTGCTGGGAGCATAAATTTGTTTAATTTGACAGCAATCAATCCAATAATGGTCAAGACTTTTACCCAAACCCACAAATATCAACCTCATGGTGGCACTAGAGTCATCAAAAGTGCTAAAGTCATCAAAGTCAGAGTCAGTGTTAAGGAAGTAAAAGCTTTCTGTAGTGGGTGCGGCTCTCACCGGTCGCCACGGGACGAACCAGCACGGTGTTGAGCTTGATGACGGGGCTGAAGTTGTGTTTGGTGTCGGCAGCGCTGGCCAGATTTTTGCCGTGGAACTTGAGGACCAGACGCTCGTCCTGCTTCTGCAGCAAAACCAGAATGTCCTCCAGGAGAAGCGTGTATAGCTCTGAAAGGAAAATATAAAGAAACCGCTACACACATCAGCTACAGGCATCCTCTTATTAAGGCTTTTAGACTTTTTTATTTATTGCACATATAATTTAATTCATTTGATCGTTTTTAATCTGCATGCCTGCATCTTTTCTATATAACTCTCTTATGGCGGTGTGTTCACGTACCAATCGTCTTGTCTTTAGTGACCTTCCAGGAGAGAGGTCCCTCGTGTACCATCGTCCTCTTGGTCAGGTCCAGATTCTGCAGAACAAATATATTTTTTAAATACAACAAACAGCACATATTCATTAACAACCTGCAACAACCTCATTTTATTCATTTGCTATTGCACATATATGTTTTTTATACTGTAGGACTGCTGGCTGTGACTGCAGTAATAAAGACATCTTGAACCTTCCTTGACTCAATCATTCATCCACTCTGTGCAGTAAAAGCCAGAGTTCTGTCACATCTTTTACAATTTACAATATTTGAAATAATATATTTGAAATTGCTTGGTTTTGGATTGTTTGTGTATTTGTTACCTTCAGCTCCAGGATCAAGGGGTTTTCACTTTGTTTGAGTGAAGAGAGATCCAACCTTCGCTGATACTCTTCCAGCCTCTGCAGAGAAAATACACAACTGGAAATTAGTACAACTTAAACCTCCTGTTGACTTTAATGTACTGACATATATTTTGCTGTAATGTTAACGCCTGTACCTGTTTGTTCTCTGCCTCTTTGACGGCCTGGTTGACGTAGTTGAGGACGTTTTTACAACATTCGCCTGCTCTCTTCACCTTCTCCCTCTCCTCGCGATCCTCTGCAGGAGGATTAACAAAACAAACAGAAAAAGGTGATGAAAAACCAAAATTGGTGGATGACGAGTAAAACTGTGTTCAGTCCTGTTCCGACCTGTGTATTTAGCGATGTTGTCCAGGAGCAGTGGGTACTTAGTCAGTCTCTGCATCTCCACAGGAATGATGTCTTTGAGCCGCAGCCTGCGACACAGGCGGTTGCTCTCAGCCTCCTGAAGAGAAAATAACATATGACATCATGAACTATATCAATATTTTCAAAGCGGTCTTTGAACATGAATATACAGAGAATACAACAATGCACACCTCAAATCAGCACAAATACACACACAAACAAAACCTCTCCCAGGCTTAGTTCCCCTATGGAGCTGAATACATGCAATAAACATACATATACCCACATAAAGCAAAAAACACATATATTAACATGCAGCTGGACACATTGAATAAAATATTCCTGAGGTCTAAAATACTTCGCTGCCAAATGAGCTCAGGTAATTCAACACAATGATATATAATTATAGTGCTGGTTGCAGGTAACCAGTACTCTAGTTACATTAAAAAACAAGCACTTATTTAGATATTGTTGTTGTTGTTGATATATCATTTCATAGCTGCAACAAATTTCTTTCTTTACCTTCTTGACCATTCTGTACAAATTCACTGCAAATGGTAGGTGAATATTAACTATGAATTGTTACTTACTAACAAGGTATTTATGCTATATTTTAAATAAGGGGGAGGTTAATTTATTATAAATAAAATTCCACATCTATTTTTGTAGAATTGGGCCACTGTAACATAATAATGAAGTATTTCTGATTGTGAAATGAGCTTCAACATTCATTAGGCAATCCATTTCCATTTTGATTGCCTGTCAAACTGACCAAACTTCCTCAGTTTATCAAAATAAATCATTAGAAAAATATGTCTTTGCAAACTACGATGATAAATTTGCTGCATCAACGTTTACAGCCTTGCAAAATAAACGAGTCAGACTCTTCACATACCAGCCATCATCTGCTGTTCGTCTCAAATGTCACCACTGTCTTTGCCAAAACAAACAACCCCCCCGACCCTTCCTGACAGCTCAGTCTGTGGTGTTTTCTGACCTGCATGAATAAGTTGAACCTCTGGTCTTTCTTCTGCTTGGTCTTGATGAGCTCCAGCGCCGATGGTTGGTTGCAACAGAAAGTTCCCACCGCTATTTTTATCTTCTCCTCTTCATCACCACTGAACTGAGGTTGACACATTGACACATGAGATTTAAACCTGAGTAACTGGTGATGGTATCCAGTGTTAAATCACTGCAAACCACTCTGGATCAGAAATTAATTTAATCTGAACAACCCATATAAAAACATTAGTTATCAACACGTTCAACAGGTACACAGAAACATTTAGATATTCGACATAATGATAAACTTCTTAATTAATTCATATTCATATCATATAGATGAAATTATATAAATATAGTATTTTTTGTGTTGTATTATCTATTAATCTGGATCTTATTGGAAGTGTAAATTCACAGTTACTGTCTGATTGGATACAGAAACTGTTATATTATTATATTTATATTATACATTCAAACCCTACTTTCAAACCTGGCTTTGTATTTATTTATATTCATTTATATATTTTTTTCCTTTCATTCAATGATTACTTTCTGGATTTATTTAAAAACCCCACTTGTATTTTTGGTAATTTATCTTACAGCATCTTTAATGCTCTAAATCCTTTTTTAAACAATCTGACTTTATGTTCTCCCCATATTTCAGCTGTGCAAACATTAAACATTGAAGTGTGTGCTTCTCATTTCCTTCCTTCCTGAACTGAAGCTGCTCTTACCCAGGCCAGGAGATCATCTCCAATCTGACCTATCACCGACGTCTCGCTCCTCTTCCTGGTTGCCGTCATTTGTTCCGTTATAGAAACTGTGGAGCAAAGTGAGAGAGAAATGTAACATTTGTTGTTCTCCTCAATGACGATCCACCGATTCAATGTTCAGGGTTTATTCAATATCTTCAAACTCTTCTTAAAACATTATTACACAAAACATTATATATTATTTAAGATCTTATGAATTTTAATTTATTCATTTTTGTGTGTTTTATTCCCCCATGTTACAAAAAAATCAATATAGGTAACTTCTGTTTTATGATGATATGATGATGATATTTTAATGTAAGTTTTTACAACATTTGGTTAATATACTTGGATTGTCTTTGCTGGGAAATTAAGTTGAAGATGTTGTTATCATCTTCATAACTTCATTCATAATCTTAAATTACCTAAAATTCAGTATTAGAACAAAGCAGAAATTTGTTAGTTTCTATTGAATTATTGTATAACTTATTTATTGTATTACTTTGGGCCCATCGTGTTGATACAGAAAGCATTTTTATTGTACGTTGGCTTTCCAGAATGTTTTTATGAAGATGGAAAAACAGGAGGAGAGAAAATCAAAGAAAAATTAAATAAATTCTGCTCCGTGCTCAGTCGTCTGATGCCTGAAATCATCAGAGCAAGTGGAGTGTGTGTTTGTGTGTGCGTGTGTTTCATGTGTGTGTGTGTGTGTGTGTGTGTGTGTGAGAGACGTTACCGTGCAGCTGAATAATTTCCTCCAGGTTGATGAAAATGTGTTTGATGTCGTCCGGGGGCAGGATCCCGTCTCTGTTCAGCCTCTGGTAGAAAACACAGTCCAGGACCTTCAGCGTCCGTAGGTGGGCGCGCTCAGTGTAGAACAGCTCTGAGGACACATACACACACACACACACACACACACACACACACACACAGGCACACACACACAGATACACACACACACACAGCATGAGGCAAATTCACTGTTTGATCTGTTTCATGTCACACTCAGTGCTGTGGACTCACCGTTGATGACTTCCTGCCGTTTGATCTCCTGTGGCGTGAGGCTTGCCAGGACGCCGCGGCTGACCAGACTCTGCCAGTTCAGAGGGTCTTCTTCACACTCCACCTCACCGCCCTGGTCGTCCTCACTCTGGACGTCAGCTGAAGTCACTGCACACTGCACGTCCATCCTGCTGCCGATCACAGACACAGAGGCAGATTGGAGATTGTACAGGCTGTTACAGTCACTGCTGTCATGTTACATCTTTATTTACTGCAGTGAAAACAATGAAAACAAGTCATTATGTTTATTTTGTTAATTCTCTCTCTTTGTTTTTTCAGTGTTCAGCTCGCATGTGTTCTTGTTTTGTGTTTTACAGTTGTGCACAACTAATGTAAATACCATGAATGATTCTTAGTGTGTAACACAATAACTAACAATAACTCTCAAGCCTGTACAGTAAGTACCTGAATGTCTCCTGGTCTTCTTCCTGTAGCTGCTCCAGGTTGGACGGGCTGAAGTCAAACTGGGTGCCGGTTGGACTGAAGACGCTGTCCTGCTGCTCTCCAGACTGCAGACCCTCGCCCGGGCGGGGCTGGAGGGGGAACGGAGACACGTCTGTGGAGTGAAGAGAAGAAAGGTAGAATGATGAGATTACAGAGACAAGAAAAAAGTCTGATGGTCTGTGTTTCATCAACTCATGAAATGACTTAAGGAGCTTATATAAGTAATCATATCGGTTTATATCAGTGTCTCGGTCGTCATGAAATGTTTCAGTTCTTTTATTTCTTGGGAAAAATTATTCAAAGACGTAAATCAACAGGAAAATCTTACTGGAGTCTGAGTCCTGTCCACTTGTGTCTGAGGCCAGACCGACGGGGGAGCTGTGTGTTGGTGAGGGCAAAACTTGCGCACTGGTGTCTGAACTCTCACTGAGCAGATTCACACGGGTCCGTGACCCCGGATTCAAGGCAGAGGGGTCGGACTGGTCGAGGGCGCTGAAGGCCGGGGGCTGGGGGAGCTGCTTTGGTGAGCGCTGTTTGTTTATCTCCACGGCCTTACCGACTGCACAAACACACACACATATAAGCACATACTGAAACCACTGATAATATGTAGGTGTACACACTAGGGAGGCAGAATACTTAACACAGCATGACAAGGTGATGAGATTTGTTATATCTGTAACATTAAACTGCAAGTTTATTCTCACCTGAAGTTGAATCCACTCTGCTCAGGCGCCTCGGAGGGCCGAGGATGCTGGGAAACCGAGGCTTTTTCACTTTCTCCTCCCCCTCCTTCTCAGGCCTGATGCTCTTCTGCTTGTGAAATGTATACATTTTTGTTGGTAGATATTGTTTTCCATAAATACACGTTTTTGTGTAACTTCTGATTATCTGATTATTATCCATATATTCCTGGTGTGAAATTGCAAATTTTCCCTTAATTATGTTTACTGGGAATCTGTTGTTGAAACTGCAAACTAAGCAAAGTAGATAAGAAAATTACCATCTATTGCTTATTACAAGCAAACTACACTGACAGCCAAATTCTGGAGATTTAGGCAAAAGAGGAACAAGTTTGGCTCACTGGAATTTTAAACTCTTAAAGCTTAACTTTATGATTAAGGGAAAATATTCTACTTTTGATCAAATCTGTAGAAGTTTTAAAAAGTCATAGTAGTCATCTGGCTTTTATTTATTTATAATTTTTTTAACTCTTTATTAGTTTTTTTGCTTTTGGAGTCACGCATGCTGATATCTGCTTTGGACCTTGAATTGGAGCTCAGTGTTGTGTCCTGTCACTGTAATGCACTAGAGGAAGCCTCGCTGTGAATCTACTACTTGCACTTTTACTTGTTGTTGTTGTTGTTGTTGTACACTTGTGTTTCTGGGGTCGCACCTTAATCTTGGGCAGGAAATTGATTCGTGCTCGTTTGTGTTCGAGGCCTCGCGGCTCCTTCACCTTCACCCCGAGGTGCTTCATGTAGGTGAGAAGCACGTACTGCATCGTTTGGCTGCAACACGACAGGATGGGGAAAAGTGAGAGGTTTCTTTTTTTTATTTCTAAAGTAAAATGCCTGAACAGAAAGTATAACACTTCCCCAACAACAGGAACCAAACTGTGCAGCAAACTGAAGATGTAAAAGTATAAAAACACCCTCCTCTTACCACTTCTCGTCTTCTGAGGGCTGTGACGTCATCCTGTAACAAAACAAATCAGTTACCACACCCACACACGGCCATGTTAGGAATACAGGAAGTGCGTTTTCATGTGTGTCTATCTGTGTGTTGACGTGCGCGCTCACAGACTCACAGGATATCCTCTATCTTGGAGATGATGTGTTCGGCACAGGAGCACTCCTTCTCCGAGGGCTGCTGGTCTTTTGCTTGATCGACGTCAATCTTGGAAAGCTCGTCCTCAGCCAGAGTCAGACCCATGCTGCGTTTCTGTCTGCACACACACGCACACACAAATTACAAAAACACATAGAGACCAACAACAACTCTGACAATAGTGGTTAAACAGTGACGTCATTGTCACCTGAAATCCTCCAGGTTCCTGTGCAGGTCGGGCAGCAGCGTGTCCTGTAACGTCTGGGTGTACTGTTTGCAGAGCTCCTCTGGGATTAACTCCAGCCTCCGCTTCTCTGTGTGGACAAAAACAAACGGCCCCAAAATCAGTCAACATGCTGTAGGGACTCTTTAACCAAACCACTGACAACCCCCCCCATCTCTGCAACTCTGTGAATTATGGGCAAGATTTCTACACTGTGGTAAAGTACTGTAAATTCAAAGTAGAGGCGCAGCAGCCTGACAACCCTTATTGTTTGTCTTTCATTGTTTTTATGAGTCTCATTTGTCCTTATTGTCTTTATTTTATTCCTTGCTGTCTTGTCTATTAGCATTTTTAAAATCTCTTTCTATTGTTCACATCACCTTTTAGCAATTTTTGCATTGACTTTATTGCATCTTCTCATTAAACTATTGTGATCTGTTTCTTTCTGCCTTTACCTCTGTGTCTTCATTTGTCCCACTCATCATCTTACATCTTACTTACAGTTTATGTCGCTAGGTTTTGTGTTGCTCAGGTTCTCATAGATTTCCGTGTCACTGTAGTTTTGGTTCCTCTGCCATTGTTCTTGTGAGTTTTTTACTTTTATATCAGAGCACTTTGTAAACCCTTTTTCTTTAACGCGCCATACAAAAAATGAATGAAACAGTTAACACGTAGTGGATCATGGTGTCTTTGCAATATCTGCTTTCATGAATTAATTCAGAAATTTTCACAGTGTGTTGCAGAGATTTTTAAATAAAGATAAAAGATAATGGCAAATAATTTGTCCTGGAGCAGCGAATCCCTAACTCATGACCCATTTACTTTCTTTTCTTAGAAATTCTGATCATATCATAAATGTCCGATACCATCAACAGATTCCTATCTAACTTAATTTAACCACATGTTGTACACAAGGAGCAGTAACAACTCAAGAGCAGATAAATGTACAGGGAATGAACTCTTTCCCTTTTGGACGCTTCATGAACTTTCCTCTGGTGAAAAGTGCAGCAGAAACTAAGTGTCAACAGAATATCTCATAATCCATCATGGCTGCCATGATATTTGCAGAGAGCAGTCGGGAGGAAATCCACTTTTCATTTATATAACTGTATAATGGGTTTATTTCTCATGCAGCACCCTCAGGGACAAACATTTCATTTTTTTTGCACCACTGCTGTTGAGCTCAAAATCAACTGTGACTGATGAAAAATGACTGAAATGGAAACACTCATATCTTTAAAAAATGATACACCAGGTACTTAGAGATTGTATCTGTAGCCTATTGGTGTAGATGTTGTGGGTGATGTGATGCTACGCGCAGTGTTACAAAGCTTTATACATCAAGTAAAATCTGGAATATACAATAATCAACCATGACATATTTTATTGCCTTTCATACCCAGTTCAGCTGCAATTGTGTCTGGCACTGGGACTTTGAGGTTCTGGAAAAAAAAAAAAAAACACTTAATTAAATTAGAAACTTTGTAGAGAAGAAAGGAAACAGCAGAGGAGAAGGAGAAGATCCAGATCAGGATTCAGTGACTCACGGCTGTTCGATCCATGAAGAGTGAGTGAAACTCCATGAAGAAACGTCGACTTTCTTTGGAGTTGGTTTGCTTGTGCATGTCAGCGTAGAGGTAACACAGCTGTAAAGGCAAGAAGGCGGTGAGAGCTTCACAACACTGACATCTCAGTTAGTTTAATAATTGTATCGTGTGTGTGCGCATGTGTTTGTGTACCAGAGGCACGGGGTCAAACTGGGAGACGACATGATGGAGGAAAACTGCCAGGTGAGCTGGCCGACACTTCAGCAGGTCTATACTCTGGAAACAGCTGCACTGTCCGTTGATCTGACGGAAGGAGACAGAAAGTCACATGACACACACACACACAATGAAAACAATCTGTCAAAAAGAACAGTAAATTTCCATCAAATTTCTTTTCATTAAAGGTTAAAGAGTTAGAGAGTCCATTGTTTCCATATTTTCTTAGTTTAACACATGATCTCAAGCCAGTTCACTGTCAACTTCGTGTCCAACTATTCCTCCACATACCTGCTCCTGCTGAGAGTCAAAGTAGTCGTCCTCCGCTCCAATAATCTGGGGATGGAGGAGGTAGGGAGGGCTACCCACAATGCACTGCGCACTGGATTCCTGAGTGACAGATTCAGGGTTAAATACAAAAAACAAACATCAAACTGTTGCTCATGCATTTAATCTTATTCCACTAAAAACTAAACTGTCGCTAGAAAATGTCACTTCAAAACAATATTACAAAAACGTATTTAAATATGTGACTTCAGCATGTCACTGTGTGTGTATGTGTGTGTGTGAAGCGTGTGTCTTACAGTGTCGGTGCCGTCCTCCGTGTCGGGCGACGAGCAGGAGTTGATTCCGTCTCGCCGGTGGACGTCCAGGCTCTGACTGGGCATCTCTAGGAGGGGGCTGCTGTGGATCTGAGACACACCCAGACAGAAACACACATACACACACAACACATACACATTAATAACCACACATTCGCACACACAAACACAGCACTTAAGTTAAATTGATTGTTTAGTCTAGTGCTGAATTCTGGGAAATCCCCAGAGATTGGAAAATAAGACCATTTCATCCCTATTTATAGAAGCGGCGATAAAAAAGATTATTTGTTATTACAGGGAAGTCTGTGTTGTGTGGGCAGCGTTCTCTGTTTTGTCTGTGTTAGACATCAGAGCGTGGGTGCAGCAGTCACCAGTTGGCAGCACCTGATCTGTGGTAAATTAGCTCTTTTCCCAGAACACCATGAAACACAAACTACATTGTGTTTGAGAGCTACTTCTTGTTGGGGAACATTTACATGTACATAGATATTGACTGATCTCTGTATATGCAGTCAAATAACTGTAAGAAAACTGTGAAAAGTGCTACTCAAGATGACATCTTCAGACTTCTTGTTTGGGCTGACCAACCGATGGCGTCATTTCCTGTGGGGTCTGATCTTAATTTATTTAGTCTATGAGGTTGGTTAAAGGGATAGTTCAACATTTTGGCAAATTGGCCCATTGCCATAATCGCTATAGTCATAGCAGTAGGTTCGTTACCTTTATTTGTCGGTGTAAGCTATTTTTAGAACGGCGGAGCAGAGCAGCAGGCTGCTCAGAGCTACGCTATGGAGGCTAAAGGAATTTCTTGGTTTCCCTCATCAAACTCATCAAATACACAATCCAACAACTCCAAAATGCTGTCGTGGACAAGTTGTGACCTGCACATTCACCACACTATGAGATAATAACGGAACGTTACGAAACGGAGCCGTTTTCGAGGTAAATACAGGGTAAATACAGAGTCTGCTTGCTGAAAAACTGTCCCTGAACGCAACATGCATCAGCGGTTTTGCATGAATTTACCTCTGAAATGGCTCCGTCTCGTAACGTTCCGTTATTATCTCATAGCGTGGTGAATGTGCAGGTCACAACTTGTCCACGACAGCGTTTTGGAGTTGTTGGGTTGTGTATTTGATGAGTTTGATGAGGGAAACCAAGAAATTCCTTTAGCCTCCATAGCATAGCTCTGAGCAGCCTGCTGCTTCGCTCTGCCGTTCTAAAAATCGCTTACACCGACAATTAAAGGTAACGAACCTAGGCTACTACTATGACTATAGCGATTATGGCAATGGGCCAATTTGCCAAAATGTTGAACTATCCCTTTAAGGTCCAGAGTTCAGAGTTGATCATAATGTTGATATGATGATATGTGACACCTTTGGGTATTTCCAAGTGTATGATGCAACAAGTTAACAAGCAGGAGTGTGTTAAGAGACGAGAGACTTTTTTGGCCTGGACGTTGACTCTCAGGTTGTCCTACCTCATAAATACTATTTATTTTTTTACACCAGGCGCTTCAGAGTAAAGATATAAAAGTATCAGATGTCTTTGAAGGAAGGATTGGTGCCATAATGTGCATAATTTAGCATTTGTTCTTTTTTGTTATATGTGATCCATTTTTATGATAATTGTGATATTTCCTGGATTGATTCAAATACAGAAAATAACATGTTTTTTCCTTTTCTTGTATTTTTTCTATCTCTCTCTCTTCTTTTTACTGAAATCGAAACGTCATCCAAAATCTAAACAGAGAAAAGTAACAAATGCACAAAATGCAGAAGGTGGAACTAGAGAGTATCTGGCAATTTTGCTTGATAAATGACCCAATCTAATGATTAATTGTAAAAAAAATAAATAAATAAAAAAAACTGCTGTTGATTAACTCTCATCCTTCCACATGTAATTTAAGTTTTTGGCAGCAGTATGCGCTCAGACATGTGGCACCAAACCGTCACAAACCCACATATAAGAACAAAGTACTTCTGGGTAACGCGGTTCACCACACTAGTCACCAGTGCTCTGTCATTATACCCACAGAGTTGTTGTTAGTCGCGGGCCGGTCGTTAGCGGCGTCACCCCGAGAGGAGGAGGAGGCTGGTTCCCTCACGAGAGGCCCGACGTCCCCGTCCTCACTGTTCCTGGACACAATGACTCCTCCTTCCTGAAACACAAACATAGAAATGAATTAACTGATGATCTCATAAGCAGTTAACAAAGGTCATGTCGGGTAATGAGCTCTGCTGTGTAATTTATACTTATTTAACTTGTAAACTCAAAGATGATCGAGGGTAGACATGACATGTCCATATAATATAATATGACAAAAAGAATAACAGAATATATAAAAAAAAATACCAGCTGGATAGAGCTGTAACGTGATTTTCCTTTCAAAAGATATATTCATCTGTATCCACTTAATCTTCTCTCTATTCTTGGAGCAGCTGTAAGGTAATACAATTTCCCCTGTTCTCTGATTCTGATATTCTCATCATTTTTGCCATTGGATATTATGGGGTTTTCACTCTCCAAGTCTGTTGAAGAGATTCAGGAAATGTAACTCTGTTAGGGAAACAAGTTTGAGCAGTGATTCCTGTGAAACTTTCCATAAACATAAATCTCTTCAAACACAGAGGAGGAGGTTTATTTACAGTGTTGTCCTCAGAGGAAAACTCAAGAGTCCTACATGCAGAGGCTGGTTATACACTACATTATTAAATCATCTCGCATTTATGGTGGAACTTCTTATTTATCTATTCGTGTATTTGTCATTTATGACTAAGAAGAGAAACTTGCCTCTAGGCAGAGATTAGGGCTAGAAAGCTAAAAACAAAAAAACAATTTATTTAAAGATTTAAAGAGAGCTTGGTGAGTTTCATGGACCGTGTCACAATGATGTGAAGTACCCATGACAACAGCTTCCTCATGGGACCTGTTGCTTGTTCTCTGCCTACAATATCATTATCGTACACAGATTCTTGTCTTTTCTTTCACCTGTAAAGCTGCTGTTGCTTTGCTGAGCTGCTCCTGCAGCAGTGAAATGTGCTTCTTTGCCTCCTGGATCTCCTTCACTAGCTTAGGTCGAGTGTGTCTGCTGCACTCCTCCTCCTTGGCCTAAACACCGACAAATACACCCAAGTGTGACAGAAAGAAGCCAAACATGAAATAAACAATCCTGGTGTCACGACTCCTCCACATACCTGCAGGTCCAGCTGGTGCTTGGTGAGCATCTTCTGCAGGCTGTCGATCTTCTGGTTGGACGCGCTCTTATTCTCATCCTAAAACAGGAGATAAAGAGGAAGAGCATGACCAAACACACCATTACGTAATTATTCCTTCACATGGGAAGAGAGAAGTGATACTGTCCAGACTGAAAGTGAGAGAGAAAAAAGGGGAACATGGGGGAATTAATAAATTAAACCAATACGGCAAATGACACATTGAAGGAACAACAAATAACTGCACTGTCATGGTCTCTGTCACGGTCTCTGGTTTGACACATGCAGTGTAACAAAGATGATGAACTGTTGACTGTTTCTCTCTGCAGCAGTAATGGACTGAAACGATGAGACCAATCAAAAATAATGAGCTGTAATAATGCGTGGGTTGTGCCAGACAGATCAACTTCTGATATCAGGAACATTATCGCCGCTTGAAACAACATCATGCAGAGCATTTCTCGTTTCAGTCTCACCACAGAGTTCCAGCAGCAGACTGAAGCTCAGGGGAAAGACTGTGACGTCTTCAACCAGGGTCAAGAAGGTTACTTCAACAATGTAATCCTGTACAGTTACTGGTTACTTGTTAAAAAATGTAATTATCATAACATTAAAGTAATGTAGCCGGATTACCTCAGTCCCAAGTAAACAAATTAGAACATGATGCTCAAATGTCCACACAGTCGAAGCAGTTTTCTCACCAGCAGCCACTGGTGACTGTTTTAATGTCTCTATTTTATAATAGGATTTCACTCGAATCAAGGTATCATGTGCTGGTTTGTTGTGATATTGTGCGTCTGTCTACCACATGGTAGTACATCTCCTTTAATTTTAAAACGTAATCCTTTTAGGTGCTGTATTCTAATTACATAATGCTCCCTAAGACTTTCTCTAAACTTCAAACTCTAAGAAAATGCACATTTAACATGTTTTATTTCCCCTTTCTTGCGGAAAGGCGAGGCTGTAGGTTTGTATATGGACATATAACCACATTACTCACTTTCTAAAATCCCTTCACCACAAATAGAAATCCAAATCTGAAAGGTTTATAGGAAAACAACTACCTCATCGGCACAACATACGAAATACAAATAGAATAGCAACATAAAATATAAACTTTTTGGATTTCCTATGGTCACCAGTATGTTTTCTTTATTTAATGACAGCACATCCCCTAGACATTACAACATGGTAGGCATGACTGAACTCGCATCGGGAAGTACAAACTTGAGTTTAATTACTATGAAGTTTTTATCCTCAATTAACTGACTAACATGTCACACCTGGTGGAAAAAGTGAAGCTCTTTATTTCTTCCTTACCCCGTCAGCTGGAGGGAGGACGATGTGCTCCTGGGGGCTGCACTGCTCCCCACCCGGCAGTGCAGGTGAGTGTGGCATCAGGAGGGAGGAAGGTGCGCTGACCTCTGCCCCCTCCTTCTTCCCATCCTCTTCCTCCTCCTCCAGGGGGATGTTAGGAAGCCCTGGGGGCCTCCCCAGCACCGTCAGGGCTACATAGGAGCCCGCTGCCAGAGAGGAGTCATGGGAAAGGAATGAGGGGTGGGTGAAGGGGAGGAATGATACTGATACATGTATAAAAGCTGTTTGTGAAGAGGCTGTGGTCAACAGAACCAGCTCAGAGGGAGGGAGAGGAGGGAGCTGGAAACCCCCTGACTTCTCTTCAGAAATCAAACCTCACTATTTGTTTTCCACACAAAGCTGAAGCTTTAATAATAAAACACACACCCAGCTGTATGTTAGAGGACATGTTTGTTTGATGTGTGCGGTGTAACATTATAACACCTGGTGCAAAGTCCTTTTCATCATGAGGGAAAAATGCCCAATGTTATAGACACTAACTAAACTAAACTCTCAACATGCCATGAAAATAACTGTGTGATGCAGCATATTGAAGATGTGTGTACTTACATTTTATCAGCTTTACAACCTCTATGTGGTTTGAATGTGTAACGAAGGTCCCATTAACCTGTCAGGAAACAAAAAGCATCGATAAAGATTTTTTTTAAATGGTAATAATGATAATAATGATTACCTTCATTTATACAGCACATTTCATTAACTTAAGTGAAGAGAAAGAATAACAATAATATAGAATAATATTATAACATAACAAAATAAAGTCCAAAAACAGAGAAAGAAAATGCACAGTATATGAAGGTGCAATATTAAGATATAAAACCATAAAAACAGCTTAAAGAAATCCAGTGGAGTTGAACAATTTAACGACAAAACCATAAAAAATGGTTTTGTGCTGCTTCTAGAAATTACCAACAGAAGTGAATTCTCTGATTAAAAGGAGGAGTACGTCCTTCTGCTGATTCTGTAACATAATGAGGTAATTAACTAAGACTCACCTTGATGATCCTATCTCCTGTCTGGACTCCAGCTCGCATCGCTGCTCCATCTGTAACAGGAAAACACAGAGTGGAGTCAGAGATGTCGATACTTGAGCGTGTGCTGTGATTTTGAGGTTTGTGTGTGAGCCTCACCTTTTTTGACCAGCTGCACAAACACAGGGTTGTCTCCGCTTACGGTCAGCCCGAAGCCATTTTCATCTCTCGGGATTATCACGCAACGCTGGACCAGACCTGTCAGCACGCACACACACAGACATACACAGCATTACATTACATAATAATATGAGTTTGTGTTTCTGTTCCACACAGAAAATTCTTCACATCAGTGTTGAATATCGTGTTCTTGTATGTGTGGACTGATAAAGAAATCTTTGCCTCGGACCTTTCGGCTCAGATTATCTGGAGCACTGGTGGAGTCAAGTTTCTCCACACAGGAAGTGACAAATCAAGAAGAGAAAATAGCAGTTTTTAAATAGCAGCCAGCTCCTTCCAGGAAAACTGGACACAACAACAAAAGATCCCTTTTTCTTCTCTTGTCTCTTCCCATCTTAAACCCTCCCCGGCCCCAGCATCATCTTCATGGTACACTTCTCTGGTCACCTGGCTGCACTGGGGCAATCGCATACAGGCTCACTGATAAAGTGGAAGAGCATCATTTGGGTTGGGAGCAGTACCATTGTTATATATCAGGTGTTTCCAGCTTATTAAACTGACAGTAACTTATCATATCAAATACACCTGATTGATACACTGATCCCACTAGGTGAGTTTTCTTTTTTTCTTTCTTTCTCTATAGGTTATTGATTATACTGTACTACTGACATTCATCTTTCTATTGTTGACTTGTGGTTTGTGTAATTGTATGTGTTTGTTTCAGGGGTTGTGTTATCCCCATGTCCTTTGCTTGTCTACTGCCGGGGAACAAAATGAATAAAAGTTGATGTTGAAGTTGAAGGTTTTTGTTTTTGTATTTTACATTTTTGCCCTTTTGAATTGCTTTCATGTTCCATAACATTTGTTTATAAAATATAGTTACATTGTATGTATGTGTGTGTGTGTGTGTGTGTGTGTGTGTGTGTGTGTGTGTGTGTGTGTGTGTGTGTGTGTGTGTGTGTGTGTATATACACACATATATGTTGCTAGAAAAAATGTATATGTGTGTCAGGTGTCATTCACCACTTTATAAAGCTGCATAAAAACAAAAATATGAAAAATGTAAATGCTTTATAATGATTGTGAGTGTGATGATTACGATTGTAATTATGATTATGGTTATGATTGTGTTTACTGTGACTGTGCTGATTGGGTTATGATTAAGGTTAGTGGTATGAGTAAAACTAATTACAAAATCTTTCTTTTTCCCGTGTTTCTGTGCAAAAGGTTTAAGATCAATAATAGAGTGACCTGTATGAAACATGGATTAATCTAGTGGGCATTAGAACAGCCAGTCTATATGTCCTATTAAAACTGAATGTTATGCAAGAGGAGCACAAAAACAATCCCACGACCATGTGCCAGGAGCACAGCTAGTAGTATCTGTGTAAATCTGCCATGTCCTCGTGACCCTGTGAAATCAGTGACTCCGTTTCACTTGTCCATTTCACTTGGATGTCTCCAAAAACCTGAAATCTGCCGAGAACATCTGCCAAGATCAAGAGACGCTCTTCCTGTAGCTGCTGAGGAAGTTCAGCGACTCACAGTCCTTTTCCTTCTCCCACTTCAAAGAATGATCTGAGCGAGCTGAGTGGATAATTGGTTGTCTTCTGGCCTCCTCCATGAAGGAGCCTCAGGACTCCAGGGTGAAGAAAAGGCCAGGAAGGATTAATGTCGACCCGGCAACCCCGGCAACCACCTTGACAACTGGTTTCTGAGCAGCTGCCTACATCCTCACCAGCCTTTTTCTCCCTCCTCACCAAAGCAAATAGACTCTTAATAAAACAAACCTTAGACCGATGACGTTATTTAAGAGTATCTAAAAGCAGGACTGGGAAACTAGATCCAAAAACCAGAGAATAATAAAGGTGTGTCTCTTACCTGTTGGATCAAATTCATGTTTGAGGGAGACGGATGATTTGTCATTCTTTGGCTTCTTGTCTGTCGGGTCCTTGTTGAGAATGCTTGGGGTCCTAGAAACACACATATATATCGCATATAAACCATCATGACTTCAAAACAGATTAATTCATTTAATTGAAAGACAGTTTTTTATATAGAATATAAAATCTTTCCTAAATCCACATATTTCCTTACTGGCTCACTGTTAGAAACAAGAAGCTACAGACTACTGGTCACTATAAATATACAACCCAAAACCCAATGATGAGCAATAAGAGTCAGGTACAGTGAGGTCTTAGAAGTGATTTCCAAAACATCATGTCTGACATACAGAAGTATCCATGGTGAGACATTAACATCAAAAATTGAATCCACCGTACTTTCTGAAATATACATTTTTGTATCAGTGTCAGCTGATTAGAGCTCTGCTGATCAATCCAATCAAAACTATGCTATGCAGATTGTGAAGGTGTCCATGTCCATGATACAGCAGGTGGTTGTAGGTTGTATAGACAGATCGATTTCATTGATCACAAACTGGGAAATTCTTATATGTTATATGTAGCAGCCAGGGAAATGAATGAAACCCAACAATGCAGGTTTTAAAGGAGACATATTATGCCACTTTTCCACTAATTAAAATAGTTCCCAGGTTAAAGACATGTCTGTGACATGCTGTGGTCAAAATACCCCAAGGATCTAACATCACAGCTCTTTTCATCCGCTCAAAACAGCCCTGTTCAGAACGGCTGGTTTCAGTGCCTGTCCCTTTAAATGCAAATGAACCACTGCTTGCCCCACCCCTTCTACTGGTACCAGGTAGGGGTGGGGTTATGCAAATTCAAAACCTAGTTACATCACTGGAAGACAACTGAGGGAACAGCTCGTAAAACCACATGGATTTCAATCTAGGGAGCCTGCAAATTACAGATTGGGGGCATTTTGGGGGCCAGAAGGCAAGACATAATCATATAATAATTAAAAACCCTCCTCTGCTATGTTTTCTTCAGGTAATGAACTGGTCTGAATGTTTCTTAGTTAAATAGCGAGTTTCATCTTTGAGCATCATCCATCTGCAATTATTTGACTTAACAAATCCCTGCACAACACAACATAAAAATTGGATTAGGAAACAAAATGAGTCTCATTTTATCTGTAACAGCCCAACAGGACATGCAACATTTAACATAATTCATTCATGCTGTATGAGCACTTGAAATGAATGCCTCCCCATAGACAACCAGTGCATTATTCTCCACTCATATTTCATGCAAGAGGGATGACAACGTTGTCACTGTCTGATTTTGAACCACTGCACTGCAGCTGATTTAGATGCATGAGCTTCATGGGAGTATAACTATAGGCTGGTTCTTCATATATTAATAGCATAGGCTCCCTCTCCTCGTCCCTCCTACTTGTTCCGCAAGAGGGGGTTTTGTTTGTGCTGCTGTTCCTCCCTCGGACAATGGGGGCCCTGGGCTTTTAACAATGGCTCCCACGTCAGGGCCAACTTACTATACTGTGGCTTTGTGGGACAGATTCCCGGAAACGGAGACTAGGGGTTTTTGGCTCAGCTCCAGTTTCCTGAATGTGGGAGAAGGCTGGGAAAGAAACGGAGGAGGGGGGAGGGAGGAGGTGGGTAGGAGGAGGAGGCACAAGTGTCTTTGAGGGAAGACAGAAGGCCGGGAAAAGGAAACTTCAACTTAGCTCCAAGACTGTGTGAACAGTCCTGTCTGAACTGTCCTCATGGTCCTGAGATGTCAAAATATAAAATGAACCAGACTAAACTAATTCCACCTTCTTAGACACAACAACACTCTCACAATTAGAGGGGAAAAGGGTGAAATCACGCCACGTATTAGCGTCAAAACATAGTGTTTTCATTCTCTGTGACTCGAAGGCCCACTTAGGGGAGCCTCCTCGCTGCGGTTGGAGGAGATTAGTCGTTGATAAGACATGGCGAGACGAGGACAGACTGCATCCTGCTCAGTGGGTGGCAGCTCGGTAAGTGCTGCTGGATAAGAGAGGAACTCAGCTCTCAGCTTCACGTATTCAGTCGTTGTCCTATTTTGAATTTGGATACTTAAGTGTGCACGATTGCACCCGACATTAGCGACAAAGATGATGACGTGACTTATTCAAAATCTCCTGCTGTTTATCTTCTCATTTACATGACTCGACCTTTGTTCAGACACAACAAAGAGCACAGAGTTGGTGGAGCTATTTTCAGAGCAGCACTTATGTAAGTAAAAGTCACATAGACGACGTTAGGTGACTCACAGCTGGAGCAAATCTGTGGCTTAGATCAGAGAGAAAAAAAACAGCACAATTACTTGTTCATAAATCAACTCCATCTCCCATGGTGCATTGTGCCAAAGAACTGGAAGTTCTTGGATTCATTCTCTTCTTAATTTTTTGGATGAAGTCAACATATGACACCATGTTTTGTTAGAATGGGAACAACAAAACATTGTAAATTCAATTTGTCAGTTTTTCATAAAAAATGGCAAACAAATAATTGATTAATTTGATTTACTGACATGGGTGATGAGCGTGTATATTGTTTATTACGGGGCATATTTCAATATTTTGAATATGGGTCAGTTATATATTATTATTTTGTTGTATTCATAAAATTGTAATGGAGCAGTGTAACATAACACGTTCCCTTGGGGGATTCATACTGTATAGCTGATTCTGATTCATGTTTCTGATCAAGATCAGGTTTTTGTTTCTTTTGTAAAATGTTAGATCCCAAAACCAAACCGATGAAAAAAAGAGATTTGTCTGTATCAAAACCAAATTAACAATAATGGTATAATAACAGGAATCATTACATGCCCTGTAAGCATCTTGTGAATAACAGCATGAATCAAAATTTCTACATGGCTTATCAAAAATAGGTGTTTTAACGATGAGGTAAAACTGAACCTGCCATTTTTAATGAGATGACAAGTAGACTAATGTTCTTAATGATTTCTTGTCTCTTATGACCTGACATATTCAGTATCAATGGAATAAGCCGCTATCAGCTGACACCACTTGATAGATTCTCGTGGCTCTACAGAGAACACAGTGGGAAAGGGGCTAAACGTCACAAAAACTCGCCAAGTTGCCAACGCTGCAGCGACACGGTTCATAATGATCTGATCTCATTTTTCTGTTGTTCTGCCCAGTTCTTTAGAGGTACCGCGGGTTCACAAGTTCACAAACACAGGATCACACAGGAAAAGTGTTCACGTCCTTGTGAAACGTTCACTGGCACCGCGATAAAAGGGGAATCATTAATTTACTTATTGTATTAGTGTCGCTCAACTGGGATACATGTCTGCGGGCTAATTTGCTCGGACTTTCTTTACTTGCCTCATGCACAGTTATCAAAGAAGGACAAAAAAACATTCAGTGGTTCACTGGGTGCCAGAAATACCAGACAATTCCTCTGGGATGATAACAGAACAGCTCAGGACTCAGCTCCAGAGGGTTGGACACAAGAACTAAACCAGAAACAAGTTAAACTCCATGTACACTGGAAATATACTAGGCTTTTCTATTTGATATGCACTTTTGACCTCTTTCAACGTCCACTTGGAAAAATGCCAAGACCAAATGATAATGGTGTAAGTTGTTGTTTTACCACGGAGTTTTGATGAGGTGTCTGATTAAGTGATATTTGTTTGCTGTTTGCAGAAAATAATGCACCTACCTATATCAAAAAACCCTCAGATATTATATGGACTGATGGAAACCATGCTAATTCAATTTCTCCAATTGAAAAGGTGCAGCCAATTTCTGTTTAAACTACAAATTAAAGCAGAAGTAAGCGATCCAGTAATTTTGGCTAACTTCTTGTCAGCCGATGGATTTAGCAGCCCCCGCCCTCGTCATGGATCTATTGGTCCTCGTCCCTACGTCACCCCATGGCTGCACACACAGCCCTTCATGCCGTTCTCTCTCCTCATTGGATAAAGGTTGTAGGATACAAGGAAGTATACAAGAAGTTTTCTCCTCAGCTGACAGCAGAGCAGAGTGACTGACAGACCCGTGTTTCGGAACAAACACTCTATGTAAGTGATTGCTGTCGGAAGATATAACTATTTAAGACTTGTATTAACACAAATATTCCGCTTACTTCTGCTTTAACTTAACTTCTTATAAACTTGAATTTCCTGCAGATTAACCTTTTAGGCTTATTGTAGTCTGTAAATGTATTATTTTCAACAAATCCAATGCATTTTTGTTTTAGCAGATCTGTACACTGTTATTTTAATATTTTAATTATTGTTACGGTTTTTATTTTGTCTTAATATCTTTGTGCCTCGTATTCTTTTCACCATTTTCAGCAGTGGACAGATAAACATCAATGGACCGCCAAGTATTTCCAGCAGCGGGATCACAAAACACATCAGTGTGTCTCTAAGGGAGAAATTATATCACACTTTGGCTTCAGAGACTAAACTTGTTAACATGTCAATAAACGACAACTTCCCTGGTTAATAATTAGAGCTTTTTCCAGAACGAATATTTTCATGTCTCTTCATTAATAAATCACTTGCATCTGACATCAGTTGGCTCCTGTCGCAACATAACAACAAACATCCAAATTCAATATTAGCCTGTGAATTCCAGTGAATTATCTAATCAAGTTACAGTGAAACATGGAGGACTCGTCCAAACAGTGGGTGAAGGTTTTTGTACAACAAAGACTGTCGACCAATCCTAACTCAACACATCTACCTTTTGAAAGTCATGTCTCCCATCACCAGCGGTATGGATCACATCACTGGCATGCAGAACAGTCTGTAACATAAATAAAGCTTTAATTTTCAATCAATTCCCAACCAGATGATGTGTTGATAAGCTCTTTAGGCTCATAAAACATGATCATATTGATAACGTGACAACATGTAATTCAGCTCATGAGGCTGTTTCCTCTTACACGGGCTGATTTATCCCAGAATAAAGTCACGTAACACTCTTTATTATGCAGCCGCTGGAGATCTTCATGAGAACCTTTAAAATGTGGGGCTCAGCGTGAAAGGCTAAGAGTGCTCACCGTACATGTTCTACATGGTCATAACAATAAAGTTTTGTTTGTCTTTTGTTTGACTTCTATCTCATGAATTTCAGTGGTTTTCCCCCACCCTCATCATGTGGTGGAACCAAAGGGCTGAAAACTGCAGTTCCTCCACTGACCAGTAGAGTGTGTCTCCAACTTTAGTCCCACTCACATGGACTGTAAGGGTTAGGGTAATGTCAAACTTTTTGGCAGAAATAAACATGTTTACAGTCTTGTACAAAAACAGGTTTTGGTTGCTAAAACAAATTTCCTCCTTTGTGACGACTACGGGGACGAATGTTTATATAAGTCACCCGTTTTTAAGGCTTGAATTTCTGCATAATTGAGGGTGTGGCCAATTTAAGGTTTTTTTTTTAGCTTCACACTTTTAGCACGGTGTTCCCAATAAAGCGTTCAATCTCAACATATCTGTTTAAACAATATGTTGAGTCTTGACATTTGTTCAATAAAGAATAAATTAAAGTGAAATTCCGGCGTAAGTGTAAACCATGGTCAAACACACCGTAACACCGAGTTAGACCCCCCCTCGAGAGATCAATTTGCCCGACCGCTACATTCACGAGATCCACCAACTTCAGCAAATACCGCAATATCGCCACACACGGCGCTGTCCGGATCCACTGTCTGACCGCAACCAAAACGCCACCATTTGCCCAAAATAATGCTCAGAACTGCACCAAATGTCATCAATAGTACACACAGGGTCCCAGCACGTAGTACGAGTTGTCAAACATCTGCTAGCTTTGCCTGTTTTCTTTAGCAAGGAGATGCAACTCAACTCACCTACTTCTCCTCCGGGAGCCGCTTGTTGGTGAGGAAGCCCTGACGAGTCGATCACCGAGTGCACCGGAGTTCCGCAGCTCAATCAACAATTACCTCATGGAAATACAATCAGAGTTTTTTTTTTTTATATCTTGCATATCACTTTATAACTATTATTATCGAGTGCTGGCCACGATATAGGCGCAAATGAGCATTTTTAAGAGCTGCGGAACTCCGGTGCACTCGGTGATCGACTCGTCAGGGCTTCCTCACGAACGAGCGGCTCCCGGAGGAGAAGTAGGTGAGTTGAGTTGCATCTCCTTGCTAAAGAAAACAGGCAAAGCTAGCAGATGTTTGACAACTCGTACTACGTGCTGGGACCCTGTGTGTACTATTGATGACATTTGGTGCAGTTCTGAGCATTATTTTGGGCAAATGGTGGCGTTTTGGTTGCGGTCAGACAGTGGATCCGGAGAGCGCCGTGTCTGGCGATATTGCGGTATTTGCTGAAGTTGGTGGATCTCGTGAATGTAGCGGTCGGGCAAATTGATCTCTCGAGGGGGGGTCTAACTCGGTGTTACGGTGTGTTTGACCATGGTTTACACTTACGCCGGAATTTCACTTTAACCTATATTATCACATCACAAGAATGTGTGGCTCTTGCACAGAGCCACACATTCAGTGTGTAGGGTGGTTCTGCCTCTGACCTGATGCATTTTGTACAAATCTTGAAAAAGAAAAATCTCAAAAATCATTGTGAACATCTCAGGTCAGACAGGGGCAATAAAACACAGACTTAAATCTGTATTCAGTGACACCAAAACCACAAAGATACATAAACGCTTCAAGAATGTCTTCACTCTACCTTAACAGCCAGTAACAACAACATACCAAACACAACACAGACCTTCTGTCTTCTACTCAACTTTAATTGACATCCCTGAAGTAAACCTCAAACTGCAGACACACAGTAAGAAAGTGGAAGCTTTTATGTTTTTTTATGTCTCTTTGTGCTTGTTTTGAGTCTGTCTGAGGTTGCTTTTAGTCTGTTTGTGTTGGTTTAAGTCACTTTGTGGTTGTTTTAAGTCCATTGTGTCTTCTGATTGTTTTGAGTCTTCATTTAGTCTGTTTGAACTTTGACCCGTGAGCTCCACTACATTTAAAGAAGAAATATCAGCAGTCACTTCATGCTGATGTCACGGCCCAGGGACCCATGACCAGCAGACCCCATTTGATTATCCACCCAGCAAACAGAGGCCGTGCACTGACACTTTTAAGAAGCCTCCTGCAATCAGATGATCCACAAAAACGCATAATAACATAGGTTAGTTGATATGCTGCCGACGTCAGTGTCACGGTGTGAGCAGCAGCCTGACAGTGGGCTCTCTCTGGTTGTCTGTCTGTCCGTCCTGCAGTGATGTGTCACTGTGCAGCGGCTCTGTCGGTCAGTCAGCCAGGAAGGGCCGGTGGCCTGGTGGGCCTGACAGACATTGTTTCACAGTGATGTCACCACTTCCCGTCAGAGCCCGGGGTAAGGTGGAGTGGGGGGAGGGGGGGGAGGGTCAGCGTGCGGGAAAACACACAGATCAGCAAAACTGTGTGACAAAGAGCAAAAGAGCTGGTCCACAGCCCGCAGCCAATCATGTGTATCAAGCAATGCTGTTCCACTTGAATTTGGCTCTCATGATTTTTGACAAAAACAAACTGATGAGTCTGGCAGGTTTGGATCATGTCTACATAAACTAAAGACTAAGAGACAGTTAGCCAACAATGGAGGGAAGATCATTACAGTCGAACAACACTTCGCACTGAGACACTACTGAGGCAAAAACATTTACACAGAATGAGACACACAGTGGCTGCATCACACTGATTAACCAACAGTTAGTCATCTCCACCTGGGCTCCAGGAGAGACAGGTCATCACCAGCTCAGCAGGTGGAGATGCTGTCGATGGGGATGTTACAACCGAGGCATATGCAGGTTTCAAGGTCAAATTTCCACAACCCCCCCCCCCCAAAAAAAATGCATTGTTTTGAATCCATTTTTAGTTATACGTTATACAGTTATCCTGGCCTGTATTTAATCTGTGTTCCTTTTATCTGCCTTTTATTTGCCATTGACCCCCTGTACATCCTATCAATGTTAATCCTCACAAGACACAAATCCAGCAGTATGCACAACTGTCCACTCTGTTAACAACATGTCTCCATCTGATATATGTGTGACCCTCTCTCCCAGGAAACCTGCTGCACCCGATGAATACATTCAGCAGAGTGTCACATCCACACCTTAAAACAAGCAGAAAAGCCTTAATAAACCTGTAATGTGCTGTTTTAGTGCTGACACAATTAATGAATATTAATTTTTCAACTATTTATCAATCTTTTATCTATTAGTATTAGGGTTATAACAATAAATGACAAACATACAATATACCTGGTACCTTAGGATCCATCCATCCATCCATCCATTAGCTACACCTCTTGCCCATGCAGGGTCATGGGTACACCCTGTACTCGCCAGTCTATCACAGGGCTGACACATAGAGACAAACAACCTCAGACTCGTACTCACACCTCCTGGCAATTTACAGTCACCAATCTGTGTTTTGTTTCTGCTGGAGGTTTCTTCCTGATAGAGGGAGTTTAGGGAAGTGTTGCTTTCACTAAAGTAAAGTTTTGACCTCACCCTAACCTTCACATAATGTTTATCATGAATTGGCACTATATATATAGACTAAGTTGAACTGTACACGTGGGAAAAGCAGCACACACACTTTCTCTTCTTGGAGGCGTTCTCAACTCAACACCCATGACTATCAGATCATCTGTTTCTAAAAATCTGTTAGATAAAACAAAAGACTGATCAAATAAAACTCCTCAAAGCTAGTTCAGAGATGTTACTAAGTAGGACACTGCTATGAATACATCCCCAGGGTGAAACACATGCAGTCAGATGATCGGACCGTAAAAAAAATGAAATGTTCTAATAATCCTTCCTTGAACACAAGGGTAAGTAAGGTAAATCAAAGTCGAGCTGTGATGCATTAAATCTGTTCGCCTTTTGTTTTCTCTTCCAAACTATTTATCTAACCTGAGAGGTAAAACTTGTCTGGTCATCTATCTGCCTTTTCTTTCCCTCTTTGTAACCTATTTTTAGCGACCGTTCTGTGCTCTCAGGTCTCAGCAATTTGGTGCACACAATGTTATCGGTACTGATAAAGACAATGGGCTATGAAAATAAAACCTCATGTTGTAATAAACCACAGTTTTCTCCTTTAAAGGCCTAACAGCCGGCTGCTGCCTCACAGACTGGTACAGTGCTCTTCAGGAGAGAGGATGGGTTTAGTCTGTAACCTGAGGCTGTGCAGACAGGAGAACATGTCCCACGCTGGGGGTTGTCACATCCTGACAGTAAAATATCACAAACATTATAGGAGGAACCTAGCAGGCCGCTCAGGCTGAATTCTTCTCACTGAGAAACCCTTGAACGACGTCCAACGTGTGACCTACCAACGGCTGGAGTTGGCACAAACGTTGCCCGGTAACTGAACTGAACCTTTTTTTTTTCTCCCTTGTTTAAGCACAACCTCAGGCAACAACCTTCAACCCCATCTAGACAAGTGGGGCGTTTGCATAATGAAACATCACTTCATCATAAAAGAGCAGCAAACTAAAGGATGAAATGTGTGAACGGGGTTCAGGCTTCACCACAAGGATGGGACAGGGTTTAGTCTTTAAACAGCAGCTGTGACATTCAGAATTGACTCATTTGCAAGTAAAACCACAGTTCCAATTGTGTGGCACAGACTGGACTATAAAAATATTTCTTCTCCTAGTCAAGGCTGTTACACTAGTACTCGTGTCATCAGTAAAGATTTCAGTGACACATGATGTGAGCACATTCATTTTTCCCACAGTAAATGTGGTCAGTGAAGTGACGGTCTGCCCACTGAGTGTGACTGTTCTCCAATCATTCATCCTAAAATCATCAAGTCCTTCATACAAACCCTGTCTTGTTTTAACAGTTAAAATGATCTCAGCACCTTCGCCCCTAGGTTTAGTTATACTATCCAAATTAAAAACTGTAAAGATGGGTCACTTGCTTCTCTGAAACTTCAGCTTCTGGATACATTTATGTTTTTGGATCAAGGAGAAAGATCTGAAAGGACTTTCCACAATGCTTTATTGATTTGTTAACTTTTACAGCCCTAATGATCATTATTACGATTATTATTAAGTTAGTTTGTTTCTGGTTTCCAGGCTGCTTACGGACAATCTCCCTGCATAGAGTATTAATGTAGTGTCAATGGGAACTTCTGTCTTGGACCTGGCAACCTTTAGGACATGGACTCACTTGGAGGAAGGTTGACACACCCCGTGGTTACGGTAGATGGCAGACAGTGATTTCCGATTTTTGCGTCATTGTTAAACAAATTGAGTCAGTGATGAAAATTACTTGTTTAATGTGAGCTCTGATTGGATACACGAGGAAACATGTAGTCTGGCTTTGTCCACAGTTCAATAATAGACTTCTAATGCTCACTATCTAACACCCTGTATCTGGGTTTGTTTGATTTCTACACCAACGAAAATGTAAAGACAATCATTTGTGGTGTTTAGCTTTGCGTCACGTGCCGGAACTATTCCCCGACAAACAACATTCGAGCGCTGTTATCATCTAATCATAGGCAGCTTCCTGGAGTCTTATCTTCAGGGTGAGGTTGCCAGGTTTGGCATCATTGTGCTTGTGCAGAGGCCAAAACCTTTGCTCACTGACTGCATCTGGCAACCCAAAATCAAACAAACCAGATAGAGTCAATGAGTGAGCTTTATAGGTGTGTTTCCAGTCTTTGTGCTCAGCTGTCCTGGTTGATGTACAGCATCTTGTCCAAATGTGCCTGCAGAAATATAATAACCATCTGCCCCTCTGTTGTTTATGGTTTGAAACTGTATAAGATCTTAAAGTTTGACGGAAACATTACAGAGAATCAAAAGGTCCATTGTTCTAAAAAAACAGCAGAGCAGACGAACGGCGCAGTCCTTTCTGCAGGCTGAAGGTCAAGAAATTAAATGACTTTGTTTGACTTTCCGAGGCAGTCATGTGTGCCTTTATTTTGGCGTTTCCTCAGAGGAAACTCCTGATTACCAAGTGTAAAAATATACAAGTGACTTATGAGGGATGGAATCTGAAAAGCTGAAAGTCAGCCGTTGACGTTCCTTTGACATTTCACCTCATATGGTTCGTACAGACGAGGTTAAACTGGCCAAAATGTCTCAGGTTGGTACTAACGATCTCCAGAGCTGCACTACTTTATCAGACTTTATCAAGGCTTTATCTGGAGCATTGCTTCTCTGCCAAGAACCAGACAAAAAAGGACACTAAATAAATGTTGTTTTTTTCTGGTGTTGTGTGTGATAGATGGAGGGGAAGTAAGCTTACAGTCTTTCGTCCGCAGGTTAATGTGATTTTTATGTTAAGGTTGTGTATCATGCTGCAGCCTGTTGTAGGCTACAGACAGTCGGTACGACTCATCGATTGTGGGCACATGCTGAGAAAACTATGTTTACACTGGGACATTTCAATGAGTCGACCCTCAGTAATGCCAGACAACCATGAAATTGTCTCAGACTTCTGACAAAACATTTTTACCTGAGGTGGGATATGTCAGCATCCTGACCTCTATGGTTATAGGGAGCAGAAAGTTGTGCAGGAGCTTTTCAGGGGCTACTAGTAAAGACGGGTCAAGTCCAGGAAGTTGCCCCCTGCTGGTTTGACAAGGGGAGGCTGTCATCAACACTGAAGCCAATCACATTATCAAGGGACCAAGGAAAAACGCTCTGTGCCATTTTTGGTTTTTCGAGGGGAAGGTCTCAGGAACCCGCTGAAAAATCTGTCAATCCTAACTTGACCTGAGTTTCAAAGATAAACGTAAAGAAAAAGAAAAAAAAAAGTTGAAGGATTGAAGGACCCACAGAGAATACCATGGGCATGTTCACATTTCGGTGCATATAAATCAGACACTTTAAACTTTCCTAAAATTTGACTTCTGGTTTGACTTCCCTCAGACGCCATCGTCTCCTGCCGTACCGAGGCGTGAGGAGGGCAAACTGGTATAATCGAGTTAAAACACTGTCACTTGGTGGTAAACTGGTGCTGTTTGGATAAATAATTTTATTGCCGAATTTACACAAAACCCAAAATAAAAAGGTAAGATGGAGCATATTGTGCTCTAATGCTTCTGTTTATTTCCAAACAAGCAGCAGAAACTTAAATTGGATGTTTTTTCAATGGAGTTTGGCTTGAAGTGGTTATGGTCTCCTCTCCATTCATAAACAGACCTGAAAAGCCTTCTTACTCCTAACTGTGGCCAGTGAACTGAACTGTCTTCAATCGGAGAAGATAAAGACTAAACATAGACAGAGAGACGTGCCTACCTGTCAGTGAGTGTTGACTGTGTGCCACTCATTGGGCTTCCCTTACGAGTTTCCAAGGACTTCACCCAAATAACATTTTCACGTTACCGTCCCGTTACTTTTATTCCTAGGCTACAAAAACTTTACTTTGTCTCCTCGGTGTCCGTCCATGCCCTTAGACGTTTACGAGTCGTTACATCCAGCACAAAGTCCTTTAAATCCCGTTGGACTTGTAAGAGTGTTTATTGAAAGATCCCAGGTCAGTAAAAAAAAAAAGTCTTATATTTAAACGAAGAAAAGCGCTACTTTCTTGCTTACAACAAAAGCGACAATGTAGAAAACCGGAGAGATATCACTGCTGTTAATGTTGTAGCCTAGTTATTTTCCTACAGTTTGCACTTTTCTCAAATTACCTCCTCCTAGGCCAACATGAGAAAATCTCTTATTTTTCCTTGGGAAATACTTCCATGATGACACTCCAGCCTGTTCCCAATGTCCGGGGGGAGGAATACGTCAAACTTTGGCAGCTGAATCCAAAATCAACTTTAACTTTCTTATTCTCGCGACGTCCGGTGTCCCCCCGCGCTGATATGGAGCATCCTCATCCAGCTCCGCTCGCTTTAATCTCCACTATTTTTTGCAGCAGCAGCCTCGGTCTTTGCTCCGTAGTGTGATGCAAATGGAAAAAAGGAAATGCTTGTCCCCCCCCTCCACCCCCCCAAAAAAGGAGTAAAAAAGACGAGGAAAACCCACCTTCCCTTCAGTTGCGTTCAAGAGCTCCTCGTACTTCACAAAATTTCGACAGCATTGAAAGACATTTTAGTGTAGGCTATTATTTAGGCTACTAGTGGCTTAAACACAACAAAGAAAAAACTCTGTGCGCTTAAAAAAAAAAAAAAAAAACATACACAAAAGTAGGCTACAATAGGCTATCATAATAAAGTAGCCTACCCAGATGAGAAAGTGCTCATTATGTAGGCTAATGACCCATTTCTGAATAATGATGCATTCAAGTGCAAAAATCATTTATCATAATGATGCGACTTGTAAAGGTGCGTCGAAATTGAATCACTTTAGAAGCTTGTGAAATACCTATTGTTTTCTGTAATCTAGCCTACTGTTTGACTAAATGATGTATTACCGTAGGCTACTAATTTATTAGCAGTAGGTAATGTTCAGTTAAAGGTTTCAGAAAGAGGGAGCAGCGTAAAAGCAGTCTATAGGCCTACATAATTCAGTAGCCTAGTAGTGAAATGAGGTAAAGTTCAAACACAGCTCTTGCGTAAATGCACCACACTTAATTTGTATTAAAGTAGCCTACATTGATTTAATGTATTTAAATTACATTTATAAAGTAGGTTTACAACAACTACAACGAAGTGTCAACAAATTTAAATTAAATAGCCTATCCCAACAAACAACAGTACAGAGCAACAGCTGTTGTTGCCTCCGCGGCCTGTGGGGGGCAGCTGTTGTTGCCTCCGCGGCCTGTGGGGGGCAGCTGTTGTTGCCTCCGCGGCCTGTGGGGGGCAGCTGTTGTTGCCTCCGCGGCCTGTGGGGGGCAGCACTGAGCCTACTGCCTCCATATTTCCCGCGGAGAAGAAGAGGAGACCAATACATCCACAGACCAACCGCAGCTAGTTAGCTGACAACATAAACACTGGTGCATCTTTGGGGAGCTTGGGCGATTTTACCGGTTTATCTTTTGTTTTCCGAGTCTGTGTTTGTTGCACAGTAACAAGAAGATGCGGTAGCTGAGCTAAGTGCGTAGTGCTCGGCCATGTTTGTGTGGATGTCGGGTTTCCTAAGGCCTTGAAGTTTCCCTGCTCACGGACGGTAAGACATTGATTTGCCCCACAGGAGCAGCTAGCTCGCTAGAAGCTAACACTATCAATCGCAAAGGTTTTCAATGCGTGATAAACATAAATATGACGTTATTTCGTTGAATATCCACGCTATTAACATCTTTCGTCGCGTTCAGGGTGTTTTTATGCACATACTTTGATGTTACTACACGTTTTTGTCGGGCGTTAGATGGTGGGATGGAGGACGCTCCGTTTCCCGTTGTATCAACACAATTTGACCCAGAAAATGTAAAAACCTTGATGTGTCTTTGTTTCACGCTAAATATCGGAACTAGGTCGCAAACATGTATGGGTCTGTACCTGCTAGGAGCTTCTGTAATGATCGGGACATAGATTGACCTCTGTGCAGCATTTGAACTAAATAAAATGGTATTTTTCAGTGTCGCTGGCCTTCTGCTCCCGGTGTTTTGTAGTTACTGAGATGCCCAGTGGTGGGCGGTACTCTCAGTGCAAACTACGGAAAGTTAGGACTTTATTATCATATAAAATGGGCCTGAAGAAACATATTCTGCATGGCTAAGTAAGTAGTCGTGGAGCTGCTGACATGATCCTATACTGGTTTGTTATGTTGTTTGTATCATTAAAACTTGGACATTAAACAGTTTGTTTTGTCTGTGGAGTGAGGAAACTTGCTGTCAGCAGTTCAAGTGCCAAATCAGTATTGAATGCGTTTAGGATTGTAGCTCTGCAAAACCCATGGTCCTTTATTATCATGAACATGGGCTCTGACGTTTAACTTGAATTAATATGATGGACATTACTGTGCAGCTTTTAGCTCCTTAGATATTTAGATGTCAGGTAATATTAATATGATTATGTGTCTGATCGCCTCAAAGGTCATTTTGCAGCCAGACAACAACTGTCAGAATAACTAGAGCACCACAAGTATATGAATCTGCTGCTGAACTCTTCTTCTTACACCGTTTTCAATGTTTGGGGCGTTTTTTTGCAGTGAAGAGCAGAAATGTGAAAGTTGTAACTGTTTCCTTTAGCCGATTGGATAACAAACATCCTCACAGTTAAAAGATAAGCTGGGTAATAATGCAATAAAAAGCTGTGACAAAGGCAAAATAACATCTGTGGAAGCTGCATGATTGATGCTAATACAGTAATTATATATGTTCATAATTATCTTGTAATTATCTTGTCAGTCAGGCTCCTCTGGTACTATAGTTAATGGCTCCGATGTGACTCAAGAGGCTCGAGACTTTTATAGCATCATGTTTTGCTGTAGTCAAGAGCTTTCGCTGGCTCTCATCCTTGATGAAGCTCTTTTACACTGAGAGGGGAGAAGCAGCAAGTAGCAGTGTGGTTTATGGAAAATGTGTTCATGAATGCTTTATTATCTGCCATCTCTCCACTCAGCCCATGATTCAGCTGGAGAAACCAGTGCTGGCTGGCACCATGCCGGTGGTATGGCCGACCATCCTTGACCTGGGCAGGGATGAGTGCAAGAGAATTCTCCGTAAACTGGGTAAGAATCTTTTTTGATTGTCAGAAAGTTGTCTTGAATGTAAAACGTTGGACATAAACACATCGGATGCACTGGTCTTTCATGTGTTTCGTATGCATAATTGATGACTCGATTGTATCTGTGTCTCCCAGAGCTGGAGGCTTACGCCGGGGTTATCAGCGCCTTGCGAGCTCAAGGAGATCTGACAAAGGATAAGAAGGATCTCCTGGGAGAACTCACTAAGATCCTCGGGTATTTGTTTACCACAAATTCTAAAACTTGATGGTGGATAGTAAAAATTTTTCTTTAATGTTTTGTCTTCTAACTCTACTTTGTCCACCCATCTCTCCCCATCCAATCAGTATCTCAACTGAGCGCCATCGTGCAGAAGTTCGCAGGGCTGTCAACGATGAGCGCCTCACCACCATTGCATATCAGTGAGTAAATTCGTGACGTTTGAGTTTCAGTTATCATGTACTGTCACTCCAAGTGTCACCATCCATTTCAGTTCATGACCAAATGAAACGCTCCAAAAATGTCATTTTCACCATCCCAGAAACCAGGTTTATTTATTTTTGGGGGGTAACCTCCCCTTTATTAATTAAGGATAGTGGAGGCAGACAGGAAGGTCAGTGTGGTGGGGCAACAATTTTTTATTGATCTTTGCAAGTCACTGTTTATATCACTGTGTGGCTGCAAGTGCTTTTTACCTTTACAGAGTCTGTTTTACTGTTTTAAACAGTAGACAAGTAAATGGAAGGTAGAAGGGGAACGGATGATATGAATCCTGAAAATAAGTAGAGGTATTTGTAAGGTGATTGTAATAGTTTGTCCTTCCCTGTCAGACCAAGTAGGCCAGGTCTGCTCGCTACCGCCTGTTTTCTCACCATTCGACTCTGGGAGTTGTAACTTTAAAAGCAGCGACTGAAGAACTCACCTGTTTTTCAGCATGTCCGGTCCAAACAGCTCGTCTGAATGGTCGATTGAAGGACGCCGACTTGTCCCCTTGATGCCGAGGCTGGTCCCTCAGACAGCGTTCACCGTCACTGCTAATGCTGTGGCCAGTGCCACGGCCAATCAGAACGCCTCCCTGCTGCTGCCGGCTGAAACCGGAAACAAAGAAGGTAGACCACACTCGCACTCGCTCCACTTAAAGGGTGTTCACAAAACAGATCCCACATCAAATGACACGTTTAATTTCCTCCTTGCAGTGGTTGTGTGTTACTCCTACACGAGCACCACCTGCACCTCCACCAGCGCCACGGCGACCAGCGGCACTATAGGGGCCACGGTAAAATCACCACGACCACCCAGCCCCTCATCCAACGTGGTGGTGCTGCCCAGCGGGAGCACGGTCTATGTGAAAAGTGAGTGATGACATCAAATACGGAAGGATAGTAACGTTTCAGGAAATACTAAGACTCTCCTCAGACTATTATATAGATATATATATATATGTTATACATTAGATGTATTATTGCACGTTTTTTTTTAAAATACAGTAGAGCTATAGAATAGTTTTTTTTTTATCAGAAGAGACTATAGCAGCTTGTAGGAGAAATAAATAAGCTGCTCTTCCATTTGCCTCACTAATTACTGAGTTATTACCACTAACTCACATCTCACACAGAATAATGTTGCACTACACAGAAATGTTAAGCACACATGGGAAACACCACTCTAATGTGTGAATGAGTTGATCAGTCAGTAGGTGGTGCCACTACACACACGCGCACACACACACACACACACACACACACACACACACACACACACACACACACACACACACACAGCACAGCCGTGCATTCATCTTTGATGAAATCCTGGTAATATCTTTCAATAAAGTGAACCACACCACAGTTGTTGACACATTTAATGTTTTATTATTTCACTTTAACATCCAAAATTTGAAAGATGTGTTTATTGGAGAGGATAGTAAAAGTATCTTTTGTAATATTCATATGACATACTAACTGAGGAGGTTATGTTTCATTCTGTGATCTCAACTTTAGTGACATTGAAATATTGATTGGATTTTTTACAAGAATGTTTTGGAATGATCAGTACTCAAAGATTGTTGCTGTGCTCAGATGTTTGTAAGATCTACTGATCAGCCAGAGGGGGGCGCTGTGAGACGTGTTTACTCTTCGAGAGACATAAGAATGGCACGTCTTCAACTCTGATAATTTGATGGAAACTCAGGAAGCTCAGGCACATGACTAAGGATTTGCTCAGGCTGTGATTTGAATTTCCATAACATGAAGTCACTCGGGATCTTTTGGATCAGATCTGATGATCGAGGAGCATCTGCTGCCAGTTTGTTGCTCTACACTAAACAGTGTCACTGTCACGCTAATGTAGGAGAGGAATGAGACTTGTGTGTGAACATTATTAACTAAAGATTTAATGAGAATCATCACAGCAGAACTGGTCTTAGAGTTGCATTTGTTGGATTTCTAGATTTTAAAGGCAACATTCAGTGATTTTACTCTATCAACTTTACCAATTGCTTATGCTCCTGGTTTGATTTTCATATGTGCCAATGTATCACGTGCCAATGATTCATTGATTAAAGGACAATTCCAGGCGAATTCAACTCGGGGGTGTATTTTCATATCATTTTAGGTCTAAAAGAAGGAATCTGAAGATTTTCAGTTTAATCGCTCCTGTTTTGCGGTAGTTGCATCTGTCCCCGCGTCCCCACGGCAGCAATGAATGGGAGTGGATGTAAGTTCCGCTGTTTAGGCTGTTTCCAGCCCTCAAAGCCGCAATTTTTTCCCACAGACAGCGTCAGATGGCTACTCAAACATGCACCGAGAAGTTTATTTACTTCAAGCAAGCCGACATGTTTGTAAAAGTCGATCTAATTCAAAGTCTCCCGGAGTCTCGCACGAGCCCGAAGTTGCAGTGCTGGTGTATTCAGGCGCAGTAGGAGCTACCGTTTGTGTCATAAACACAGGAATATCAACTCTTTACTTGCTTGAAGTGTACATTTTTTTCCACAGACAGCGTCAGGTGGCTACTCAAACATGCGCCGAGAAGTTTTTTTTACTTGAAGTAAGTCAAGAGTTGATATTCCTGTGTTTATGACACAAACGGGAGCTTTCCCACTGCACCTGAACACACCGCGCACGGCAACTGGGTCTCGCGCGAGACTCCGGGAGACTTTGAATTAGATCTAGTTTTACAAACATGTCGGCTTGCTTGAAGTAAATAAACTTCTCGGTGCATGTTTGAGTAGCCATCTGACGCTGTCTGTGGAAAAAAATTGCGGCTTTGAGGGCTGGAAACAGCCTAAACAGCGGAACTTACATCCACTCCCATTCATTGCTGCCGTGGGCGTGGCGATGCGGGGACAGACGCAACTACCGCAAAACAGGAGCGATTAAACTGAAAATCCTCAGATTCCTTCTTTTAGACCTAAAATGATATGAAAATACAGCCCCGAGTTGAATTCGCCTGGAATTGTCCTTTAATTCATATCAGCAGAAAATTGATCAGTAGATTGGTACATTTTCAGCTTTACTGTAGCTTCACTGTTTTTTTTTTATATAATCACTGTGTTTTGGACTGTTTTAGATTTTTTCACGTCCCAATTTTAATAGACCTCCAAGTTATCAACAGAGAAAAAATGATCATTAGTTTGCTCTCCTGGATGGAACTAGAGACATCCTGAGTGTCTACCCTCTTTTCTTCTCAGGTGTAAGTTGTTCTGACGAAGATGAGAAGCCTCGCAAGCGAAGGCGGACCAACTCGTCCAGCTCGTCGCCAGTGATGCTGAAGGAGGTTACCAAGGTGTCGCCGCCGGTGTCCAAAAACATCACGGTGCCGGTGAGCGGCAGCCCCAAGATGAGCAACATAATGCAAAGCATCGCCAACTCCCTGCCGCCCCACCTGTCGCCGGTCAAGATCACCTTCACCAAGCCCACCATCCAGACCACCAACACCACCACTCAGAAGGTGAGCGACACCTCTTCACACACTCTGAGGTTTCTTGAACACACGTCTACAGGAACTTAAAGACCCCCTAAACCAAAAATGCCCCTTTTTAAATTATTAACATGTCAATTTAGTGTGTGGGCTCTGCTACAAGGCATTTCAGAAGCAAAATTGCTAATCCACGCCACAACTGAGCATTTTAGACTTGAAAATGCAGTTTCAAAACCAGAGTCTGAAAACACTGCATTCAAGTTTTCAAATTGGGGTCAGTTTTCATGCGTCACGAAACTAGCAACCAATCCCGTTGATTTTGTTTGCGTCTCATTTGTTGTTCACTGTGATGTGATCTACTTACATAGCTAGATGTTCAAACATGTTATCATTAGTTGCGGTGGCCCAGAGGTTTAGTCGCCACCTTGGATGGGGTAGACCAGGGTTTGGACCTCAGTGCCAACCTTCACCTTCAACTTCACTCCTCCCTTTTCCCCTGCTCCGTTAATGCGCACCGCCGTTACTTAGCAACATGGTGGCGGTGGGCGGGTGCGAGTCAGTACACATTTGCATACTCATGAATATTCATATAATCTGGATTTTTCAATGAGGGAGAAATAGTAGACCTGTTTTTAGCCTATTTGGGAGCTTTCTTAAACAACTTTATTGTGGGAAAGCAATTTTTATCAAAAATATTTTAAAATGCCTCTCTAGGGGGACTTTAACTGAGAGTCTTATATCTGACCAGGTGATCATCGTGACCACGTCTCCGAGCTCCAACTTTGTGCCCAACATCCTGTCCAAGTCTCACTCCCACAACAACGCAGCCATGTCCAAGCTCTGCTCCACCTCCATGCTGACCACGCCCACCCAGAAGCAGACGGTGGTGTTTCCCGCCAGCTCCAGCCCCGCCACCAACCCCAACACCGTCGCCGTCACCACAGTGGTCTCCTCTACACCTTCAGTTGTCATGTCAACAGTCGCACCAAGTACGTTCCACCTCTGTAGATAACCGCCACAGTGACGGTCTTTTACTCTTTTACAGCCCATTAGTGCAGCAGACGGACTGTGTCAGTTTGAGCAGTAGGGTTGTCACAAGAATCGATACTTCGGCACCAAGTCGAGGCAGTGACACAAGAAATACGTTGGTACCTGCTTTTTTCCACTACTGCTGCTAGCTCTTTAAATTCTGTGCAGTTTGAGAAGCTGTTGAATCACAGTGAAGCTTAAATACAAGAAAGTTTCATGTGAAACAGTTTTAAATTAAGTAGGCCTAGTGAATTTAGAAGCACGTGGGTTCTGTTTTTTTAGTCGTGGTATCGAATAAGTATGGAGAATCATAGAAATTCACTGGTACTGGTTTCGACTACTGAAATTCTGGTATGGTGACCTATTGAGCAGTAAACAAAAGGACGTCTTGAACCAGAACCAGCAGCTTCTCCTACCGTCTCACATGGTCTGTACATCTCACCACATCTGTTCCAGGTGCTGCTTCGGCTGCAGTGAAGGTGGCTTCAGCCAGACTTCCTTCACCCAAGACGCTGGTGGGGTCGCCCACTCAAATCCTGGCCCAGTTCCCCAAACAGCAGTCGCCCAAACAGCTGCAGCAGAGCTCACCATTAGGGGCCTCCGGGGTCGGTCAGGCCCAGGCCTCCACCACCTCACCTGGAAACAAGCCCACCATCCAGATCAAACAGGAGTCTGGTGAGGATTCGCACTTGGTGTTTGGTTCTTCCTCCATCTCTTCCTCTGTTTTTTTAATCCTCCGTCTTCTCCGTAGGAGTGAAGATCATCACTCAGCAGGTTCAGCCCAGCAAAATCCTGCCCAAGCCTTCGTCCGTGGCTCTGTCCAGCAGCAGCTCCTCTCCCATCATGGTCGTCAGTAGCAACGGAGCCATCATGACCACCAAACTGGTCACTCAGCCCACAGGTGGGTGATCAGAAAATCTGCGGCACTTTACACTAGGGATGTCACGATTACTTGTTTTCACAATTAATCGTGGTATTAAACGCCACAATTTAAATGTTAGCGTGTCATTTTTAATAAAAAACAAAAACAAAACAAAAAACGATTAAAATGAACGCAAACATTTGGTATAGATAACAATTCATGACCTGAATATTTCAAACATTTCCCCTGGGGATTAAGAATTGGTCATATATTAATAGATACTTGAAATATTTTGTGTAAACAATGAGTAATGTAATTAAATTTTGACTATATTTGATTTTACACATTCATAGTGTTGTGAAATTAATTAATACATAATAATCGTGATAATCATTAACACCGTGATTATTTCTCTGACAATAATCGTACCAAGAAAATTTATAATCGTGACATCCCTACTTGACACACTGTAAAATCAAATCCACTGCTGTCGCTGTGCAATGATCTGATTTGATCCTTTACCGTTTCCTTCACAATGACATTACAGTGAGTTCTTTTAAGGTACTTTTTAGATTTTTGTGTCCATTTTATGCTATTTAATACTTATTAAACACACTTGGGATGCAAATGTTGCCAGCAGTTACTGTTATTACAAGTTTTCAGATTTTATTCATGAAAAATGTACTTTATGATTAGAAAATACAATACTATACCTCCTTGATAAAGAATAAACTACATATTGTTTCAAATGTCTTAGTTGTTATCAGTGAGATGTTTTCCCTCTAAACCTCTCAATAGTTTCACCTTGGTAACTTGCTTCAGAAGTGAAACTTTTGGAGGTTTTGACCACTAGATTGAGAAGCACCTGACTTAAGTACCCAATATATAAAAAATACACCATAACAACAAACATACAACATAATAGAAAGGTACAGAAAATAGAAAATACACCAGTGTCAACACAGAACGGGTATAGTGTGCAATTTTTACTGATTCACAATACCTTGGCCTAACTATTAAATCGTAACACTACACTTGTGTGTGCAGCTACTCAGACCACCTACACAAGACCCACTGTCAGTCCCAACATCGGTGCCAGAATAACGGCGTCTAGCGGCGGCACCACCTACGTGAAGACGACCAGCGGCAGCATCATCACTGTTGTGCCCAAGTCGCTGGCCACTCTGGGCGGGAAAATCATCAGCAGCAACATCGTGTCTGGTGAGTCACCTACGCTCCTGTAGCATCCGGACTAAAGGAGCGGTGGTCTGTTTTACTGCCTGACGAATTGTTGCCGTCCCTCCTCCACAGGCACGACCACAAAGATCACGACCATCCCCATGACGTCCAAACCAAACGTCATCGTGGTGCAGAAAACAACAGGAAAGGGAGCGACTATCCAGGGGCTGCCGGGCAAGAACGTGGTCACCACGCTTTTAAATGCCGGGGTCAGTCAGTTACCAAAATCTGATATTTGATTCTCTGATCATGAGTAGAAACATAAGACTGGAGCCTTTTTGCACTGTTAAAAAAACCTTTTTATTACAATATTTTTTAGAGAAGATGTAGCCGCAACCTTTTTGATTAGTTGGTATGGCTTTACATTCATTGGATGTTACACTGAAAAATGCCGTCATGGAAACTTTGGGTGGGCATTTTTATCAGTTTGAGAAAATAATTAGATGAATTTATAGTGATGTCATAAGCTTTTATCTAGAGACAAATGGGATGTGTCACAGACAGTTGCTGCTGTCTGTCTGTTGCTTCATTTCTCTGTGTGGATGTTGGACATTGTCTACAACCACTTGGTGACGCAAAGTTAGAAACTTAAACCCTACACGTACCCTGGCTGGCTTGTTCTCATAAACACTTTGTAATATTGAAATTCCTCAATTCGCTGTTTTAATGTTTTTAATACTTAATATGCTGTGTTTATGTTATAAAGGAATAGGTCTGCAAATCAAACCGCTGTTTTCACTCAATGACCATGTCTGTGTGTTGTATTTAACTCTGTCAGTGTATCGCTGTGCCTCAGGGTGAGAAGAGCCTACAGGCTGTTCAGGGAACCAAACCAGCGATTATTACTGCTTCCAGGCCCATTACCAAGATGATCGTCACTCAGCCCAAAGGCATGGGCTCTGGATCCCAGGCCACCGCCACCAAGATCATACCCACCAAGATTGTGTACGGCCAGCAGGGCAAGACACAGGTAAAGACCTGCTCCCCAATAACTGATCAATCCTTTCTCTGATGTTACTTGTATTTGTTCCATTATATTTTACCGTTATTCCAACAATCTGCAGCTCTGACATGATCCACATTTAAAGAAATTGTGCTGACCAATAAATCGTATTTTGACGAACATGTGCAATAAACACATCACAAAAATACAGTAGACTGAAATGTGATGAATTGGGAAATAGAGTTGTATTTACATACAGTATTCAGTCACACAACTTTTTAACTTTTCATGTTTTGGTGTTTAAGATCATCAACTTTTTACTGGAGCTAGCAAAAACTACTAAACAAACAAACAAACCAAAAAAACAAGTTTGGTGTGAACAGTTCCTATCATATCATTTGGGATTTTTTGATAGGCAGTGCTAGCAATTTTCATATATATTTAGCAACATTTATTTATTTCCTTTTTCAAAAAGCACCTAGCAACAAATCTAGAGACTTCTTGGACAGTCCTAAGGAATTTTTCATAGCAGAGTCACCTGTGCTGACCTGTACAGTTATAATGAGATGGGGCTTTCCCTCAGGTATCCCTTCTTTATACCGACCACAGGGCAGCTGACAGACATGAATAAGCCTTTAACTCTGTCTCTCTCTTTCTCTGAAAAATCATTTTATACACAGTATCTGAACACAGCACAGTCTTTCCCTTTCACTTATGTTTGTATCTGGGGAATAATCAGTGTCCAACATTAGAAAGTGAAAACATTTAAATGACAACAGCTTTATTGTGAGTTAAAAGGTCACACGGTCCAGACATAGTTATTTTGACCTGGCCTTGTTTCAAGTAGCACAGTTGTGTTTGTCATACGAGACTTTTTGCCAACTTGATATGTCAGTGTTGTGGTTCCAGCCTGTTGCTCTGCTTCCTCTATGATCAATTAATACAGGTTTAATATCGTGTGGCAGAAACTGACAGGACAGACAGGAGTCAGTCTGTCTGCTTCCATATAGATTCAGTTCTCTCCCTGAATGAGGGAAGTAAAGGGAGGAAGAGTGTGTTTAAGGTCACCGTAGGTATTTTAAGCCTATAGAAACAGGGGATTTTTCTCTTTTGTTTACAACCTTGTATCTAATTAGAAGCTCTCTTCTCTGGAAAGTATCTCAAGCAGGCGTCACCAGGTTAATGACTGAATGCACAACTCAGAAGACAGAACTGCTACTTCTGAAGAACACTAAAATGAACAATTTGTTCTCATTTTCAGAGAAATTCCTCTTTTTTTTTCACTGACTTCACAGCCCACACGCAAGTCGCAACGCAGTGTTTTGACACATCTTGGTTTTGGTCACTTTATGTCAGACAACGTGTCATATGAATGTCTACTTGGTGTTTGTCACTAGTCACATGACATAGGCCTGTGGTTAACCAGGAGCCGATGATCATATTTACAACTCAGCCCGCATGGTTTTAGTAAAAATTTTCGACATGCAACCACACTGGTCAGTGTTGCGATGTGTAGATGTCTTGTGATAAATAAACAAATATTGAAATGTTCTTACCACACACACACACACACACACACATATATATATATATATATATATACACATACATATACATATATCCACTGAGGCAGCGTCTTCATTTCAATCCTTACTCTTGAAATGCACACATCAAAGTAAGGTGAAGATGGTGTTTTAGCTGGATGTGTTCATTCCCTCTATTAAAAAAGAGGAGAAGTTTGAATTGAATCATGCAATTTTAATTCAAAATATAATAATGAGACAGAGAAAAACAGATGAAAAGTAAATGTAAGAAAGTAGAAAAATATACAGTATATCCTGATTAATTATATGGCACTGTTGCCGAATAATGCCATATGTTTCAGCTATAATGCTTCAGATCAAGAATGGGCTTTTCACTGGAAAGTCATCACATAGGAAATCTTCTCCAAAAATCTTGTGCAACTGGTCTGACTGATGTTTCTGTCTGTTCTTTCTTTGTGTTATGTGATCTCTTTGGCGTGTTGGACCTGTATAATGAAAGCAGACACCACTGTGCGTGTGATTTTGGTTCCTGGGGATTTTAAAGTCTGTTTTTGAAAAGGGTTGGTTCTGTAAAAAAAAAAAAAAAGACTAAACCAAATGAATTGACAATATTTCTTTTTCTCTTTAACTTGAAAACATACAAAGGTATCTGAATATATTCCCAGAGGGTAAATCCCATTGCTCTTGTTTCCAGATGGTTTTTTGCCGCCTCATAGACTTGAAGTAGTGAGGGAGGACGAGAAGCAGCAGCATCATTTGTTCCCTTTGTGAAGGTCACAATGTCATGTTTTTGCTGCCTCCTTCATGTCATTGTTTCAGTATCAGTCTCACCTGAGTTGAATCTGAATTCAGTTTTAGTAATTGAAGAGGAAACTGATACCAGACAGAGATTTGTCTTTTACATTGTAAACACGTATAGTAAAATCTGTAGTTAACACCCACAGCTATGATTGACAGTTTCAGTGAAACCACAGTGTTGATCAGTCAGGGCTGTGACATGGTGTTTTTGGGCACAATTTAGACACAGAAGTCATCAAACACTTTCCAGTGACAAAACTGTCCCCAAAACATTGTTCCCATTTTCCGTTTTTGACATGCAGCGTTTTGACTTGTTTACACGTATGACCTACTTACTCGATGTGCAAAATTGAGTCACGCTACTAAGCAGATGAAAATATGACTCAGTTGTCTTATTTATGAACAAGAAACCATGTGAAGACGACTGGGTTCTCAATTAATGTCACTATGCAGCGTCATGTAAACTGAATTTATTGGCAAGCTCATTGGTTTCCTCAGGTACGTCTGTAGTTGTCAGGGTGTACGGTGTACACAGAGAGATTTTGGAGCAGTTCAGCTGAATTTGGAAAAAACTTTAAAAAAAAATATTGATAGATTAAAAAGAATAGATGAACTGTAGGCTATTACTGATTTAATACCTATTTCAAGTGTAGGTCGCCGTTGCTGGATTACACTGGTACTGGACCAGTAGCCCTTATGTTGAGGCGTCTGGTGGTGGACCATCACAGCTAAGAATCTATTGAATGCATTAATGCACAATGACCCTGGTGTTGCAAGGCTACAGTGGACCAGTACTCAGATGTTAATGATGCTTTACTGTGGGAATGTAAGATTTGGATGTTGTCTTGGGGGGTGGGAGGTGCAGTTCACGCTTTGTAGATGAACTGCAAACTGTCTGGGTTCAATGTAGAGATGAGATGAAAGATAGTCTGTGGTCTGTTCATTCAACTTGCTGTTCTGCTGCTTCACAGGAAACTGTCCGTTTCTCCTCCCTCCAGGTTCTCATCAAACCTAAGCCGGTTTTCCAGACGATGGTGAGCGAGCAGACCAGGCAGCTGGTCACTGAGACGCTGCAGCAGGTGAGCCGCTCCGTGGACATGGGTCAGGCTCAGCCCTCGGGCTCGGACGGGTCCACGAAGGACGAGGTGGCCAGCTTCACGGAGACCAGCAGCTTGGCCGGCGAGGGCTCCCACGGCAGCGCTCAAGGTATATACGGCTCTTCTCCTTATCCAGGTGCACCGACCTAATGTGAAAACATCCCTTTGAAGTTCCACACGATTGTTAATCCATCCCACTCGGTTTCCATCGTTCCTCAGAGCCGCAGCCTGTAGTGCATGTGGTGTCCTCCAGGGAGCAGGATTGGACTGAGCAGGAAGTGGCGGTGGAGTCCAGCCCCACTATTATCTACCAGGAGGTGTCGGGAGGGGAATCCCAGTCGGCCACTTCAACCATCAAAGCCCTGCTGGAGCTGCAGCAGACAACAGGTGAGCTTTTATGTCATTGAAGCGGCTGCAGACAAAGGGGGCGGAGGGCGGGACAGGGAATTATCACCTGTACATATAGTGACTACAGCAGCGTGGCAAGGTCAAGCTAAATATTTCTGGTATCAGATCTGTCTAAAAGACTAATAAGACGTTCATATTTTCCTACCACAGCTTTTAATTTCCAGCTCTTTTACTTTGGTAGTTTCATCGAAAAGGGTTTAAACTTTTACTGAACACCTGCCATCAAAGAAATATGAAAGCCCTCTGCCAACCCACAGTAACCATGATGTTCGCCTGAGGCTCTGCTCTCACAGAACAAACCTGTGGAACGAGTTGTTGAGTGGAATTTTTTTTTTTTTTGATGGATTCACCCATAATAAAATCCCAGATGAGCTGATTGTGATTCAGTGCATGAAACCTATGTCGTACCTCAGCCGCAGAGAGATATTTTATTAGTGCCAGATGTTCCTAATTTAGTCTTCTCGTGTATCGTGTAGAGTGTGATTCACATATGTTAGTGAGAAGCTTCCCCTGTCGTCTGATCTGAAACTTCCTCCCTGTGTACGTGCTGTCATGCTAGATTCAGGGTAATGTACATAATTTCCAGGAGAACATCAATAGAGTTGTGTCAAGTTTAAGTTCTATTTTCCACTTTAATGTTCTCGAGCGGGAAGTTTTCAGGTCTGTGTGCAGCCTGATCTCAGTAACGTCAAGACTTTTTGTCTTTATATTTGGCAGAATACACATCATGGTGATAAAAGGTCACCGTGCACTCACAAAACACATGTTTGGCCATAACCAAAGAATTCATATGTCAATAATGATAAAATACTCTTCTACCTTTTTTAGAGCTGTACAGTTTTTTTGTTGTTGTTTTTTTTAAACCCATTGTATTGCAATTATATGGTCAGATACTGCAATATTAGATTTAAGTCTGAATGATCATTTTGCTTCAGTTCAACTTGGAAAAATAGATGATGTGATGTTTGTTGGGTCTTGCACCAAACATACGTGTCCCTTTTACATATTGAGTACATGATTTGTTGTTTCTCTAGCAATGCAACATATAATACCATTGCACAACAATGTTGTGGCATATTTAACGTTTAACAAAAAGTCCTCTCTTACATCCTTTCATGTTTTGTCACGTGTGTTTTATGAGGGAAAACAAAGTTTCAAACACAAATTCACACAAAAGAACAGGAGGAAGAATGCACTCCCAATGAACCCTCCCTCCCCCCTGCTGAGTGCACTGTGTGTGATGGTGAAGGTTGCACTGGAAAATAAAAAACAAGAGATGTAAATTGGACTTAAATGTGAAACATGCACTGTGGAGTTTATTAGTTTATCTTGTTGTTCTCATCAACACTCAGTGTCCATGTGTATCCTTGAAACCAAGGTTTCTTTAAGTTTCTGTCCATGTTTGCTCTCCAGCTCTCTTCTGCTGCACTTCCTCGTAGCATTTCTTTGCACTTTGCAAACCAGCTGCAGGTGGACCAGCGGTGGGATAGCCATTAACAACTGAACTGGTACATGATGCTGAGTTTGAGTCTTGTCTCTCCCTCTAGTGAAGGAGAAGGGCGAGTCCAAACCGAGGCAGCACACTATCGACCTGAGCCAGCTGGCCGTGCCCATCCAGCTGGCTCAGGAGAAGAAGCCCAACCCCGAGTCCCCCAGACCCTCCACCTCCGAGGCTGAACCCAGCACCGAGTACATCGCTGCAGGTACGCCTCCGCTTGTCCACCGTGCTGCATGACGTGCTGCATGAGACATGACACTGCAGCTTTTTGTACTTCCTTCATTTGGGTGCCAGCTCTCAATTTCAGTGGAAGTAACTTGAATTCACACTAAAACCGCAAATTGGGCATGATGAAACACACTTCCCTTTTTGATCTTTCGACGGAAGAAATTGTGTGGTAGAGTGTGTGTGTGTGTGTGTGTGTCTGTGTTTGTGTGTTTGTTCAGCTTTCCCTTTATTTGATATGATAGTATGACGGCATGCCTGTGGTTCCCCCTGCCAGGTAAAGTCAGCAGAGTGGGCGTGTCCTCGGAGGGCGATGATGTGGTCATGTCCTCGAGTCAGCAGCTGGGGAAGCCCTACAAGCCGGCGGCCGTCTCGTCTGCAGCTGCAGCTTCACACGTCAGCCACACAGTGAGGACACATTAGTCTAATACTCCTGTACACAAAAAAGTACAGTGACCAACCTGCTCTTTGAGTGACAGCACTGGGACAGACACATTAGCCGATACAGTAGAGAGCTGCACACAGTCCAAACAGAGTCTACACTGTCACATACACTGACTCTATAATTTCACTCTGACACCCCTGTTGTTATCTATTAATCCTCTCCAAACATCGGTCTTGATATCTTGAACTTCGACTCTTGCTAAAAGCATTTGGTGATAGGAACTGTTTCTTCAGCTGAAAGTAGGATAGTTTCAATGAAACCTCGTCACAGCAATGTTGCTGTTGTTTTTTATGAGGGCACAGTGAGAGGAAGGTTTATTCCAGGTGGGGGAGTTCGATTGAAATGACCAAGGGGGAAAAAAAGTAACATTACCGTTGCTTATTTATTACTATATAATAATAATATAATGCAAGTATGTGAACCTGTCCAGTTATTTTTTTTTACCATACCATCAGAGGCATCTTGTCTGATCACCATGACCATATGTAACATAAACATATCTCAGGCCATGTGCTCATGTAATTGGGTATCCGAAAAATCACAGATCTTTTAATGCGTTTTTACCTTTTCATCCCCACGAAAACTCCGTTTTGGTTTACTGAAAACTCCGGCCTTAAAGGACACTTTGGAAAACTCCAGTTTCATGTTTGCGTGTTTACAGGGGAAAACAGAGTTTTAGGTTCCCTAACGTCAACGCATGCGACAGAAAATGCGTTGATGCCACATGTTTACCTTTTATTACTGTGAGATCTTGCATATAGATACTATAGAGACTGTGTATTTATCCGGGTTCATGTAAATGAAGGTCTTTAGGAAAATGATCTGGTGTGTGTGATGTTCCTATTGGGAACGGAGGAGAAAAATATACCCACGTACCCAGCTACGTGTGTACATGGCGTCAGCAGCACCTGAAATTCTTCAGAACTGCTTTTAATCTCTGGTGATGCTTCACTTATTCTCCATTACAAACATGTTATGGAGATTCTTTTGTCCTTAACGTCTTCTGTCGGTTCAAGATGATGATGTAAATTGACTTTGAGTATCATGAAAAGAGCTGAATAAATAAAATGTGTGTATATATGTATATATATATATATATACTATATATATTGTGTATATATATATATATATACTATATATATTGTATATATATCAGGGGTCTGTCTTTGGGGCTCTGGGTTAAGGTCTGGGGCTTGGGCTATATATATATATATATACATACCGGTGTGTATATATATATATATATATAGATGTAATTAGTACTAGATCTAAGTGATGTTGCATGAGTAGCAGCCAATTACTGTTTTATAGTTAGACGAAAGAAACGTGTTCTTTAACTTTTTCGTGATAAACAATTGACTCATTGGACAAACTGGTGTCATGAGTCATGAATATTTGTTATGTGTTTCATCTTAATGAAACACTGGACCCCTTTAGTTCAGTGTGGATGAGTCAGTGTGGCCGTCCTATTGATGACAGCCCTCACTGGGCCTCTCTGTTTCAGGCCTCCGACAGCCACGGTAAAACCGACCCGGCGCCAGAGGTCGGCGAGTTGGAGGGCGACACCTTGGACCCTCAGACGGGCTTGTTCTACCGCTCCACCCAACCAGCTGCAGACACCGTGAAGCCAACCTCCCACTCCGCAGGCGCACACCCGCCACCTCTGAGCCAGGCAGAGGCGGACCAGACCCGCCACAGCTCCACCTCCAGCTCCACCTCCACCCCAGCACCGTCAGCACCGCTACCGCCGCCGCCGCCGCCACAGCTGCAGAGTAAACCTCAGATCAGCCAGCCCTCCTCCTCCTCCTCCTCCTCCTCCTCCGCCGCCGTCGCCGCCTTCCCCTCCACTCCACCTCTGACTAAGAAACTCCCCAAGCTACAGGGGCAGATTCAGCCCAAGCCCCAGACCTTAACCCAGAGCCCCAAAGACAGGCCCCTGACCGCACCAGCTCAGGCCGGGGCAAAGCTCACGGCCGCGGCGGGCACACCGGCCAAACATCTGGTGACGCCGCAGCTCCCAAAGCTCCAGCAAGCACCCACGTCCCACCACCGGCCCCTGCACACGCCCATGTCCCACCCTCCTCCATTGCAGGCGCACCACCCTGTCAGCACTGAAAAGACCACAACCAACCAGGTGAGCGGCTCCACACCGACACTGGACATAAACAACGTTTGATGATAAATAGAAAAAACTAGAACATGGAATTATATCAGAATTGACTTCCTGAAATGTTATCATTACCATTATTATTAATATTATTATTATTATTAGTAGTAGTAGTTTATTTTTTGGTTTGTGTGTGTGTTTGGTTTTGTCCATGTTGTCTTATTGTTTGGTTATGTTGCTCCTCTTGTTTCTACTGTCCTGTGTCATATGTGTTTGTTAATCACCGAACTTGCACAATAAAAAGTTAAAAGAAAGAAAAGAAAATCTAAATAAATAAATAAAAACAGAAAAGACCAATTTAAATTCTCTAAATTTCTGAAATCTTCACCTCAATAGCCAATCATCACACAGAGCGCCACCGTCACCAAGATCACCTTCGGCAGCTCCCACCATTCGTCGCCGGTCTTCAGCAGCGGCGAGGCCACCGCCAAGCTGATCCCCGAGTCCAGCTCGGGGCCGTCGGGGGAGAAGCCCTCGGTGTCGGACATCCTGAAGATCTCCATGATGGAGGCGGAGATCGATCCGAGCACGGAGCCCATGGTGGTGGATTCCTCCAGCGACTGCGGCCCCCTGGGTAAAGCCCTGGAGGTCCAGGCCGTGTCGGGCACGCTGGACTCGGGCCAGTTCATCAGCAGCTCCGGAGCCCCCATGCACCACTCGCACGCCAAGTCCCAGCAGTTCGGCTGCATGCAGGGCCTCACCGCGCAGAGGAGCAAGGAAGACCTGGAGGTTATTGAGGTAAGATGTTTATTACAGAGGTATTAAGCTTATAAATCACAGAGGTCCAGGTGCAGAGCGATATGGAGATTCGTCAGTACGACTTTTGACCTCTTTGTTTAAACAACATAAAATGTATAAATCATTACTGTGAACCTTGGATGCTATGGTATCTTACAGAGACTGCACTGATAACAGAAAAGGCAGAAGACTGATCCTTTCGTGTGTTTGATTTTCATATCATACAACTTGCAACAACAAAGCTGAAAAAGTCTGGTTCCAGTGGTCGATCAATTCCCGCGTTAAAACATCCAACATTATAGCAGAAATTAAACATGTTTACAATCTTAAACAAAAACAGTTTTGGTGTCTACAGCTACATTTCTCCTTTATAACGACTGTATGTAGGTGAAGTTTTATGTAACTCACCTCTGTTAAATTATTAAGGAAGTTCTGCATAACTGTGAGTGTGGCCTCTTTGAGTGACAGGTGGGTTAGCGAGCGTAAGTCTCGGCTCCACACATGCCCCTCCTCTTTGGCCAATTTTTGATTAGCCTGGAAGAAAGGGGCGGAGTCAGGTACTAGCAAAGCCAAGCCAGAAACCTGCGGGTGACGTCACAGAGGCTACATCCATCTTTATTTACAGTCTGTGGTCAGGAGCTCCAGTTCATCCGACTTAAATTGGACTTTGACTATGTAAACATGTTGGGTCGACTGAAATCGCACTAAATCAAAATTCTCAAAGTCGGACTAACTCAGCCAAATAATGCAGTTTGGAGTTGAGTTACTCCTGCGAGGAAACACAGTTCATGCTCAAGGAGGAATAAGATTTTAAAATACATTGCTGGAAGGAAAAACAGAATTGTAACTTGTTCCTGAAATAGGTCAGAAAGAGGTCTATTACTAACAAGCTGAACGACGGCACATGGCTTCCTATCTCAGTGGAGACAGACAGGCCGCGCCAAAAAATAAATCAGTTCCCCTCCTGTGCTTGTAAACCAGGACATGGACAGTCGTCCAAGCGCATGGCCTGGTCAAGCTGCAACTGTAGCTCAACTTAACTGCGCACGTAGAGGTAATGTGTCATCACTGTCCCGATAAAGTGCTCGCTGAGTGGACATGAGTATTAATGGAGGTGAAGTGACAGAGACCCTGGTATGACTAACCACCTGCAGGTGATCCCTCAGTACTCCATCCTGCCCGACTCCAGCCAGTCCAACGTGGTGGTGGAGCCCAGCGGCTTCCTGGAGATCACCAACTACACCAGCCAGCAGCTGGAGGAGGACAGCCCCATGGAGCAGGAGGTGGACAGCAGCAACGACGAGGCGGCGGCGGCCAGCCCCCCCGACCAGCCGTAGTCGCCCCGCCCACACCACAGACACTGAGTGACGGGAGCAGAACAAGCAGACAGTGATTTGTTGGAGGCCTCAGGCCCCACGGACAAAGACTTACTGGTTGCTTTTTTTAATCCCAGGAGCAAGAATGTTTTCAGTTTTGTAAAATATTAGTTACTTGATAATAAACCTAGTGTTTTTTTCTTCCCCACAACTAATGCACATGTGGTTTTTATTGCCAGCGAGGAGAGCTGGATGTAAAATATGGGGGTGAGGTGAAAGGATTAGTTTTAGTCCATTCCCAGACAGTTGGACAGCAGCCTCTCCAAACATCTTTAATTGTTCCAGTCTGTTTACATTGCGACTTGCAGGACTTTGCGAGACATTTACACATTTATGAAATTAGATAATTTGGATGTTTTGGTGCTGTGCCTTGTGCAGCTCTGCTTCATTTCACAAACACACGGTTTTTACAGGACCTGCAATCATGTTGAAGGTCGTCCAGAGTATTTCAAGAACACGTTTCCCAGTCACACGTTTTTGTTTGTTTTTTGTACAAAGTGACTCTCCTGTTGGTAATGAACATCTTCTGATGACTTGAAGAATTTATCATCAGATGGACTGTTTTTTTTGTTTTGCTCTTGAGCGACTTCATAACAGTGAAAACTCAGATGCTTGTGGGATTTACGTTTTCAGCGGAGAGAGAGAGAGAGAACAGAGCTCGAGCAGAGGGAGCTGCTGCTGCGTGGAACGTAAAGCAGAACCACAAGAGTCCTGTTGAAAGATCGACGGAGTCCAACATATGTGTTACTGCTCATTCTAAGTGTAATGTAAAAAAAAAAAAGAAACACAATGAATTAAGAAACTTGCCATTTTTGTAAGATATATTCTGGAGTTGAAGAAGTTGCTGTGAGTTGCATTAACTTTTGCATAGTGTGTTTTAAACTATGCATTTCTTTTATACCTTTTCAAACTAGACGACTAGTTGAGAGAAATCATTTAATCTGCACAATAAATCTGAGGCTGAGTAGAACATGTCCGTTCATGTAGTTTCATTGGTTTAGAAATTCTATTGCGGTGTACTTTTTGTACTCGGATTCACCTGAAACTGTCAGGATGTTATTGTAGTTTGTTTTGTTTTTGTTACAAGGGCACACATGAACATTTAATTGTTGCACACCCATAAAGCTCCGAGACTCACAAGAGAGTGGCTTTTTGATTCAGATTCAGATGACTTTATTTATCCCAGAGGAGAGTTCAGTTCTACTGCCCAGAACATGTACAGGTCAAAATACATGAGTCAGACAATAAGTAGAGTAAAAAAATTAATAAATATAATCCATAATAAATTATATATAAAAAAGAACATGTTTTGAAAACGTTCAGAACTGAATCTTTGTTTTCTTCTCCACACTTTAGCATTGTGTCAAGGGCAGTGAAATTCTCAAATTTAACTTTTTATAAATTCAGTTTGCCAAGTAGAAAAATACAAACACAAGCAGAGCATTGACCATCCACCCAACCCACTACCCATCCACGTCAGTCATGGTGGTTACCAGACTCGGAGGGGGCATTACAAATATTATGGAATCATGTTCTTGGTTGGTTTCCACTTCCACCACAAAAGTCAAAAATGGCTGCCAGATTATATAAAATCCATAGTAGACCTTTTGAAGTGGGAATCTTATCTGAGACACCGCATAATGTCTTCAACATCCAGTGGTTTTTGTAATATTTCCAAATTCGGCACAGAGGAATAAAAACATATCAGACTTAAAAAAACATGAAGTCATTGCTGGACATTGACTCTTTACACAAAAATAAACATATCAAAGGAACCAGATTTGGAACCATTAAATACTAGAACAGTATCTTAAATCATCAGTAATCCATAATTATAGTGTACCTAATTTACATTTCATACAGATTTGCTTCAGTGGATTAGTATTTGCGCTGCCTTAGTCACAGTGTGTGACGTTGTGTGTAGCATTTTCACAGGACTCTCGTCCTGCCGTCGCTAGGATCAAACTTTCTATTGTCCACTTTAAAAAAAAAAGAGTGAAACGACTGCACATCTCTCGCACTACAACATATTGAGGTTTTCCAAACACATATATCAGGGTTTATGAGTGTCCAGAGCCATTTTTTGGCCATGTACAACGATTATATATTTACTTACACTTGGCCTGACACCGGCACAGGCAGCCCCCCAAAAAAAGTGTCTGGAATTTATGGCGGCTCCTACTGGCAAGCATAAAACCATATTTATTGCGTTATAATGAGAATCTGAGCCAGATTTGATGTTTATAGGACACTGTGCTGAGGTGTTTGAGGTTTTTCTCTTGGCTCTGCACACTTGTAAACTCTTTAATGCTCGTTCTCTGGTAGAGTCCAGCTCCACTCTGGCACTTTTTTTCCCGTCTCATGTTGAAAGTGATCCAGTGGACTCCTGGGGGGCGTCAGATCAGGCCTGCAGAGTCTGATTGGTTGGCCTCGACCTAAAGACATGTGGCTCTGTTTAGGAGCGTGCTGACTTACCATCCCTCCACCCCGCACGTCTGCCCGGATAATGGTGTCAAAAGTCCCACAGGATAACACAGTTTGGCCTGCTGTGCTGAGTCACCTGACTGAGAAACAACTATGTCACTTTTGTGTTCAGGGTAAACATATAAAGTTATTTAATCACATCTGCATTTAATCATCTGCAGAGTGAAATATCTCAAGATACTTGTACACCCTTCAGGATGAATCCTAAGTAATGACCTGATATTTGATATCACGCCACATTCATGTCATATTGGAGTTACTGTAAGTACCTTTCTGCACCCTCAACATAAAGTCCTTACTGCATCAGGGAATTTTTTTGACATATCCAACTCAGCTTCACAATACAAAAGTGCTTAATTAGCAGTTGCCCCACATCCACCAAAATCTATCATTCAAAGCAGTTACATCTAATGTTTTTAAATAGAAATTGAGTCACAGAGTTAATTTTCAATATTTATACCCCTACCCCTTTGAGCAATGGGAGGTATAAGGTAGGAAAGACTGGTTAAAGTGTTGACTTGAAAAACTAATACTACTCATTACATTGCAATATGTCCATTAAATTTGTGTTTAAAGCAGAAGTAAGCGATCCGGTCGTTTTGGCTAACTTCCTGTCAGCGGATGGAGTTAGCAGTCCCCGCCCTCGTCCCTATGTCACCATATGCACGCGCATCCCTTGGCTGCACACACAGAGAGGACCGCCCCTTTATGCCGTTCTCTCTCCTCATTGGATAAAGGTTGTAGGATACAAGGAAAGTTTTCTCCTCGGCTTACAGCAGAGCAGAGTGACTGACAGACCCGTGTTTCAGACCAAACACTCTATGTAAGTGATTGCTGTCGGGAGATATAACTATTTAAGACTTATATTAACACAAACATTCCGCTTACTTCTGCTTTAATTACCTTGAACAAGTCAGCCAATAGTCATCCATGCTAAAATGAAAACACTTCACTGTAATTATTCTGCACAGTAAATTTGTTGCCATCATGATTTAAATCTGCATATTTGTTTCCTCTGTCTTTTACGTCTTTTAGCAAATGCAAGGGGGACTTGCATTATCTTTACTGATAATAACGTCATTCTTCATTGAAACAGCGTTTTCAGGAGAGTTGCTGGTTATTTTTTTTTAATGGAATGTCCTGGATTTTACCATTATGCTGTCATCTACAGGTTTCATCAGTCCTTCGTCAGTTCAGTAGAAAAAGCACTGACGAAACCTTCTGGGTGAGTGATGAAACACCCTTGAAAACCAAGAAAGTCCAGCTGTTCCCGACTGTGGAGAGTAGATACTTGATGACCTTGACCTGATGACTAAGACCCTTTGTTGCATTACACCAAGAGACAGTGTGTTTGGTTGCACTGTTTGCATTGTTGTTAACTGCGCTGAAGTCAGTTGAAATCTATCGGAGATATTATGGGTGTGAAGGGCCGGGTGGAAGTTCCTCCAGCATGTCTGTCATCTATCACGGGGGCCGGAGCAGCATTCCTTGAGCTTGAGTTTACTTGATTTCATTTCTTTTTTGCCCTTTAGTCAGAGTGACTCCAGGCCTTAGATGTTTCTTACTTGGAAAACTCGCAGTCTTTTTTTTTTTCAGACACACTGGCTCCTCCTGTCTAGAAAATATAGGCTAAAGTGTAGTCTGTGCTCAACAGAACAAAGAGGTTTTTTAAAAAAGAAAACCATCAGGAAATGTTTCCCACAGGTTGATCATGCTAGAGAGGAGCCACGGTGGGTTCTTACTGTGATTGATTAGCTTGTATGAAATCTGAGAGTTCTTGAAGTCATTGCGGTTTAGTGTCGAAACACAACCTGAAACTCTGAGGAGTTTTTCTGAACCGATAGAATTCAGGTAAGTCAGTAATCATTTAAAGCTGTAAGCTAAAACTAAAACACAGACATATCCTATTATCAAATTATAAAGTTTAAACGCTTTAAAAGTTAGCTAACAATTAGGCTACCTGTTAGCTCACTTAGGCCAAAAATTGCAGTTTCTGTAATGGCAGCAGCAGCTAACACAGCCGCTAATTTGCTATATTTTGTGTATAATTCAGGGCATGGTTACTCTACTCTTTTAACCAAAATAATGATCTTTACCAACTCCTTTTATCTGCCTAAACCTCATGAAACCGCCACTGTTATTTCAGTAAGCATGGTAACAGTGGAGCTACAGTGATGTGATTGTTGGGGTCACCATGAGGACCGAGGTCAGTGCACTCATGGATCTATTAGAAGAACATATGATAGTTCAATGGTAGCGCTGCAGGTGTGTACTTCAGGAAATAAACAGGGGCAGAAAAACTAGACTAATTTGTCTTTTTAATATTTTGGTGTCATACTTTTCTAATATAAAAAATAAAAGAAAAATACTTTTTTATACACATTTGCATTGGAAGGGAACTTATGACCCTGTTGTATCTAAAATCCAGGATAGTCTTTTTGGTGAATTATCCTTGTCTGACATCTCAATAGACAATTAAACTCAAAAGTATGTGCCAGATTAGTGGTGAATCTAAAAATGTGTTTGGGTGAACCTCCCTTTGAAGAAACTCACGATCCTCCTGAGCTGCCAAGCAGACTCATGATCCTCTCACTTTTAGCTTTAATCGTAGTCTGACATCACTCAATAAATAAACTCCTCACATGTGCATGAACAATAAAGTAGGAAATTTGGCTCGAATTTGTGTTTATATCACATGAAGCCACATGCCCGAGATGTTGTCCCTGCTCACATCACAGCCTGAATCAACTCAACTTTAATACACAATGTCACTGGAAAGACCTCAAAGCAGGTGGAGTAAGTCTGCCTCTTATTTCTTTTCACAAACAGCAGATGCAGGATGTATGATACCATTGTCCTGAGTGTGTGTTCTGTTGTCTGCTGCCTTCCTCAGTGTTTAAACAGACTTAAAACGCAACAGCTGTTTTGTGGTACAATGACTTAAAACATAAAAACAACGAGAGAGTTTAATGTAGAAAACGCAGAGAAACAAGCCTTACGTCACTTTCATGTAACTACGGAAAATAAACAGTCACCTCTGACCTTTCCCATGATCCTTGCCGATAAATCGGGATAGCGAGCACTGTGTGGGAGCGCTGGGATTACAGTGGATGAATAATAGGATGCTGTCTGCTTTCCGTTTTGCCAGCCTGTAGCTCATGGAGCGAGGCACGGCACGGCACATCACATACATCTCCGCTGATACACTCCCAAAAAAAGTCTTTTGACCTGAAACAGATGGAAAAAGGACTGAATCAGTATCACTCACATATTTACATTATCGTTGTCCAGGGTGATGTGTGAACAGATCATAGCAAAAACTGCCAACTGTGTGTGGGTGTATTAACTCATTTAACTCTCCAGTATTACTGTCTTTAAGTTTTACATATTGGTCTAAATGTATTTTTATTATTTTTTATTAATGCTCAAACTGGTGATCATGATGAAGAAATAATTCATTTAGAAACCACAACTAACAAAAAAACAAAGTTATTTTAATTATTTATGTATGTTCACAAGACCAATAGCAAGCCTAAAAATATGTATTTTGTGATTGAGATAAACTGAGACCGTTAGTAATGTAATACACTTGACTACTTTTCATATCACATTTCATATCTCCTTCTTTTGAATAATGATTTATTATTGGTAATTGGATTAGTTAAAGTATAGTTTTACTGTTAAATTCAATTTCCATGCATCCTCACTCCAAATCGCATGTGCATTAATATTTTTGTGACTCGCAAAATGGGTTTTTTAAAACATTTTGTAAAAACAACATGTACATTTTTTGCTTTTAATCAGAGAACACAGACAGCTAACCACAACTCCCCCCCAAAAAACAAAGCCATTTTATTTTCTTCTTGATTTAAACCACACATTAACAAGACAAAAATATACGGTACTTTTGGGGAATGGGGAAAACTGAGTTAAGTAGTAATATAATGCACTTCCAATACTTCACAAACCACATTATTTTTAGACATTAATGAAGCAGTTGTTCTGTCACTGCTACAAATAATCTAGGCTATTGAATCCTGCAGGTAGCAGCAGGTACCATTACTGTTTAGTCCAATACTCATGCATTTCCACCTCAAATCTAATATTTTAGATAATTTGTTGCAACATTTACTTGTCAACCTTGTATGTCTGTGCCTGAGCCAATAGGTTTTAACAATTTTAATAAGAGCAATGTATAAATTTTTGCTGAGAGAGAGCGAGCTCTATCATTCAGGTCATTATAAACAAACTTCCCAAACTTTCCCATGACGGATGTACTGTAATACAAGACAGACCAAGTTTTCTCTTCCTTCTCACTTTCTTTTCAAAAACCTGTTGACGCCGCATTGTGACTAAGTGACTTTACTCCTATTTGGTGAAACCTCTGAAGAACGTTTTCCTTTTATCTCTGCGTGACTAAACTATGATAAACAAAGGTTAATGTTCATTTGTGACTCAGTGCCCGCTCACGGACGGACGTCTGTTTCCAATTAAGGAACGGTCGAACAGTCCACATGGCCGTCCACTGATTCTATCTGCGCTCATCTCATAAACAAGGAAGGAAAAAAAGCACGGTGGAATTTCACAAAAGGGACGAACAGGAAAAGTCTTTGAGAGGAAATGATGCCTTTCAGCAGGGTGGTACAGCTGCGAGCGCTGGCAGGAATCCACCAGAACCCTGTTCTGTGTTAAAGGTGAAGCTACAATTTGGTGCATTCACTTAAGAGTGCGTATTTAAACTGAGAGGAAACCAGCGTCTCCCCCATGGAGGAGAAGCTGCTGTCCACTGCTGTCTATCTTTCAGCTGGCCCTGCAGAGGCCATATCACGCTGGAACAATAAATAAAGTCAGTAAAGTAGCCTCATTTGATCTCCCAGGAGTCCACTTTCCTGGAACCGTGTAGGTAAAGTGGGGGGCGAAAGTTTGGAGCATTTCAGTAATTCAGTCATTTGTAATTTGTGTCCAATGATCCATCCAGACCTGAATTAGTGTTGGCCTCATTCTCCGCCAGTGCTGCTTCACTGACTGCAAATAAACACTGGAAAGAGAAACTGTGTCTGCAGTTGGAAGAGTGGAGAAGTGTGTCCCAGTTCAGGTCAATACTCGAGGAATTATGCAACAACTCCTCCAAATTTAACCACAAAATATGTCACAGCTGGTCCATGTCTGAGGTGCATGTGAAGTGCTGGTGCTTCCATATCTTCTCATCTATATAATGGATGCATGTACAGACTTTATGGTGCAACAGTATCTCTACTTTTGTTCCTTATGAAGTGGACATTCTGAGTCCTCCAGGTTAAACAACCTTATACATCACTTCTTTGCTGATGCCGCGCGGCTGTTGTTAAGCTTTGTTTCTTTTTAGGCCCAAACACAACTCAGTTAAAGCTCGGGAATTATGATGAAAGCAAACAAGGAGCAAACAGAGTTAATGTCCAACATTTTGTTGACCTATTTATTCACTATGACCCCCCACCCCCACCCCCACCACCTCCTGATGAGCTGTCAGAGATGTTTGTCACTGATGGTGAACGTTTGTCATTTCAAGGTATTTTACAAACAGATGATGTTGTCGTTTTCTTTTCTTTTTTTCTCATCAAATGACCCAGCTGTCATGAGGACAGATGAACTCCATGAACTTCATAGCGCACATTCAGGCTCCCCTGAGGATGTAGCACTTTCCATCTTAGAGACTCCAGATTTTTCTCTGGGGCTTCATTGGGCCAAAATGTCAAGATCTCATAATTTAATGGGCAGACTGCCATGAGATCTTCTCTGTACAGCAAAACAGATTGACTATACTGGAATTCACTGGTGGGAAGAAATTTAGTACATCTACTCCAGTAGGTCCAAGCAGTTTGAGATACATGTCCTCCACTGCATTCACCAGACAGATAAATATGATGAACTAATTGACTCATGGTGTCAGTTGTTAATTGTTGAGGGGCTCAGAAAACATCTCATTTATATATAGTAACAGCAGCACTTCAGGACGAAAATGTGATTATTCTTTTACTTGAGGGCCATGAACGCCTCAGATAAAAAGGATGAGGCTGTGCGACACACACACTCTTCACTCTTGTCAGTTATGTAACTTGTAAATACACAGCAGAGGAGCTCGTTAATTGAAGCAGTGTGTAGACATCATCTTCAGCCACATAAACACAGTCTAGACAGTTGATTGTATTTATCTGATGTAGGAATCAGTTTCAGATACTAGTTTAAAAAAGAAAAAGGGTGTAGATTACCACTGGGGTTTCCACTTACCTCAAACTCCACAGAGCAAATAAGTAAATTCTCATTTATGCATCCAAAGATATATACGGTAATGATTCACTGTGTTTCTGGAACAAAGAACATCTTTAGATAAGAAAATCTTTTATGATTTTTTTTTCATGTTTTTTCATGTCTCAAACCTAAAGTATAACTCCACAAAAATACACAGACAAAGATGTATATTTATTATTTAAGCAATTCACAGCACAGAGGAGCGGCTTGAAAACTGAAATTAGGATCTGCTTGACTTGACTAATCACTTGAATGTGTTAAACAGCTTCACAGTGAGTGTCTCCTCATTGCAGGGCATAGATTAGAATCAAACATCCCGTGCCTTTTTAAAAATGACTGAAGAAATATGAATGCTTTGCTTCGTTACTGAGACAAAAGCTGATTTTTGAGTAAATATTTTGCCAAGCACCCGTGAGATTCCTTGTTCTGTCTGCAGTGATCAGACAGAGTTTTCTCCCTTTGATGTAAAACAGGACGGACCATCAACAACTTCCTGTACCACCCAGGACAGTCAATTAGCTCCAGTGACTGTGAGGGGAGGAAGAGGAGGAGTGGATGGAGGGTCTGAGTCACCACATATAAAAAGCCTTGGTTAGACAGTGAAGATAAAGATCCTCATGCTGGGCAGCACTTTCTCAACTTTAAAGCCTTAATCCAATCGTAAACACAGGGGAGCTCAAGTCAGACCTGTCATTTTAAAAGCCTCGGCTCAGGGTGAGAGTTTGATCAGATCTAACAATGTAGGCTAATGATGACTTTAAAAGCTCAGTTCACACATAATTCAACACATGTTCTATTTTTGTGTCCAATTTCACTGACTCTGGTGAGAACTCATTCAGTTTGAAACAAGCATTGTTGTAGTATGGGTGACCTGATGCTTTAAAGAAAAGTAAGTAAAGAAAGTGTGCTAACTGCATTAAACAGCCACAGTAAACTGTACAAAGTCATGCATCAGTATAAAAATACACAAATAATATGCTGCAATAGGCTATATAGGGTAATATTTTGACATTTATTTTGATATTTTTATTAAATTCACAACATTTTCTCGAGCATCTTTACAACATTCTGTATAAAACATTCTCTATGTGTGTGTGTGTATGTATAACTGTATATATACTGTATAAACTAGTGTTGGCCTCTGTGCCTGCTACAGTAGCTTGCTTGCCAGCGTGTAGCAAGCTAACACTAGAAATATGGACATGGTTTAGACGAGGAAAATACCCAACTGTGACCAATGTTATTATTATAACTGCATTCATAAAAATAAGAAAATACATTGATAAATAATTTACATTTGCTACAGTTTTATCGGAAGGTTTGTGGAAGGGGTTCCAGGCCTGAGGCTAAATCTACTCAAGGGCCATGGCATGGAAACATTTGGGAAGTTGTGCAAAGGTTTAAGAAAATTTCAAAAACACCATGACTAGTTTTTATTTATCTGTCAACCTCACACATAGTGCAATAAACAGACAAATCCTCAGTTCACCTACACTGTTTTTTTAAGAGGGTAGGTGTTTGACAGGTTGAAGGTTGTTGAAAGCATCTTTTGACAAGTTTCCTCAGTTCCTCTGTGGATTCAGTTTCTTTTCTGTCTCCTCGTGTGATCTCAGTCTGACTCCATGATGTTGAAATTCAAGGTTGTGTAGAGGTCAGACCATCTGCTGCATGAACTCTTCTTCTTCATGACACCAGTTGTATGTTTTGGACTCAGCGTTGTCCTGCTCCAGAGGGAATACAGGACCAATCAGATGCTTCTCTGATGGATAAGCTCCTAAACATCAAGTTTTAGTGTTCAGGCCGACAGTTTTGGTGTGTAGTTTCATAATATAGGAAATAAAATATGTTAAACTGATCTTTGGACCCAACTGTAAATGTAATATAGCCTATGTACAAATATTAAATGTATGTATGTGATAAAATAAGAGGGGGAAAAGTGTTATCATTAATAATAAAATAAAACTGAAATTAAAAAAAAGAAAGAAATTGGAACAATTTCATATACAGTATGTATAACCCATACAAATATTAGGTATAGTTCTATATTTCTTATTTTGTAGATATACATTATCTGTCTATATACGTATATTTTGTCTTCCAAATAGTGGGTTCAAAAGTCTGTGAACAGTTTCCCAGAATGTAATAGAGCACATCAAAATTAATGTGGAAATTAAAAAGAAAAGCATACAGTATTTAATCATATCGATTTTTCAATACATTTGCTGTTTTAATAAACATGCATTCATAAAATGAAAATATATTTGAATTAGTATATTGTTAACATTTATGGTTGCAAAATGTCACGTCATTATGAAGAATCATTATATAGATTTCAATATACCTACCAATTTTACTATTAGGTTTTTTGTATATCTTATAAATGCCTTCGTATAATGTACATAGAGCAACATCACTGTTGCTATAGGGGCATGTGTGTCATATTTTACATTTGTGTCTCATCATCTCTGTGAGGTTGTTCTGCTATTCTATAAGTCACTGCGTCCAGCCAAGAAATGGATTAGTTCTCTTGGTCAGTGACATTTACAAAGATGCAAAGCCGCTGTAACATGCCAACAACACAGGTCAAGTATTAACTCATATGTAGTTTGCTCTTGTCAGTGCCTCACACACAGCATGGCAGATAAGGGGAAGTTTATGTGGATGTAATTATTAATGACCTGGCAGATTACTATGTTTATCATGTGTGATAGAGTGAAAGCCTGTACCACAATCCTCGGCCACGTCCACCGCGGAAATTCACCACTTTGTTGACTGTTTGACGAGCCGTGTCGTGGTGGTAAGCTCAGAATTTTCCCACTTCACAGAGGCCACCCAAATGCACCACTACAAAGTGAAAGTACAACAAAGAGCACCATCTGCTATCATCAGATGTCATGCTGGTATATGAACCTCAGTAAACTATGAGCAGTTCTCTGGGTAATGAAGTTTAGCAAATACTGACACGTTAAATATAGATCTGTGTATTTTAGTTGGTAAAATATCAGAAAACAGAAAAGTCACCATCGCAGGTTCTTGCAGTGAGTTTCAAACAAATGGAGAGAGGGGGAATTGGGAATCCCTTTAACCAAAATTAGCTTTGCATGTCCTGAAATACAACACTGTATCAGTGATCATTTGCATTTGGTGTATTTTGCATGAGGGGCTGAGCTGTAATACTCACGTATAAGTGATGTAGGTCGTCAACATTTCATGTAACACTGTACACTTTACTATAATGTGGCTCTAAATAGATATACATTTATTTGTTCTAAGTGGTTGTAATAATGTATAGTATTTTTGTCTGCAATTATAATTTCAAATGATCTGCAATTTATTGTGAAATAATTTTAATGCAAAGATACTGCTTACATATTAATCAGCTTGAGTTGATCACTTTTGATTTTGTTTTTGAAACAGCAAAGTACAATTGAATTTTGTTGTAAATGTTCAAGAGTTGCTTATGAATAAGGTTTGTCTTGCAGCTCAGCGGTCAAACCAGCTATGGAGGAGGATTCTCCTGGAAACCTGACAGCTGCTGCTGTTAATGTTTTATGACTACAAACCATTACCTAATGACTTTTGACGACTTACTATTAATGGCAATTAAAATAGCCATGGTTTACAGCTCATACACCATGATAAATGGTTCATTATCAGAAAGTGATTCAAATGATATATTGAATAAATAGGACACGGACGGAGGAAGAGAATAAATAACAAATAAATACATTTCTCACACAGTGTTTACGTGTAGATTTTTTTTTCATTTGGTACAAAATATTGCTCACAGGGTGTGAAATGTTACAAATTGAAGTTCAATTGAGTTGCAGATAACAAAAATAATATTAATATCAATATAAAAGAATAGTTTTAGAATCAGGCACATTAAAACCATATGAAACTGTGGATCCCAGTGTAGGCCACTACAATACAGCGCTGGAGTTCATATTCATCTGTTTATGATAAAACAATACAATCTGTATATTGTACTTATATATCAGAGTCACATCACAGCTTTTGACTTTTAACATCTTCATGTCAAATTCATCAATACTGTGTCCACTGGGGGAGTATAAAAGGCCTGGGATCAGTACAGAAAACATAATGTTTACAATGTCCAGCTTAGTCTCTATAGTAAAAAAAAAAAAGAAATAATAATAAATTATATCAACATTTGGTCTGCTTGCATTTGCAGCAGTATTCATTTCTTAGTGTCAAAAACATGGTACAGTCACAAAGGGAAACATAAAGTGCAAACTACATGAAGGGTAGAGGACAGTTTGTACTGCTTTAAAAAAAAAAAAAACTCTGCGGCGTCATCTCAGATGACTCCCACTCTTCATTTTCTGATCACACTTCATCATCCACGAATAAAGAGCATTTTGTTTCAAGACCTTTCATAGTGTTGTGTACTTCGATTTTAGCTTAAAGGAAATTTCCACTCAGATAATCTTGCACTGTTAGTTATCTGAACCCCACACACACCTCTGATCTGCTATCCACTTCCTTCTGTCAGTTTTATCTTCATCTGACTTATTTTGTTTCATTCAACTCTTTAAGGAGTAATTGAAAACATACTTATATGTTATTTCTTGCTGAGAATTAGTTCAATCTGAAGATACCACTTAACTTTGCTTAGCACAAAGACTGGAAACAGCTAGCCAGGCTCAGTCCGTGGGCTATCATCACATTTATCTCACTTTTTATACCAATTAACTCTAGATCATGCTTCCTTAAAAGGGTGAGTTCACCCAAAATTCACACAGTCTCTACATGTCTCTTAGCAATAGTGTCCTGGAGTTAAGGTGGCAACCATGAAGTTCAACATTTAATGTTAAAGCATTAACAGTTTATATGTTGTTTACAGCTTCCTGGAGTCACTGCATGTGGCCAACAAGCAGACAGACACATGACCCCTCCACCCTTTAAACCACAACTTGTTTTCTTTTAACAGGGATTTTGTTACTTCTGAAACCTGGACTGTCTGTATCGCTATGTTTCCAGCCTTAGTGCGCTAAGCAGAGCTAACTGGCCGCTGGCTTTAACTTGGTATTTATAATACAAACGTGGTACCAATCTTCATCTTGATCTTTTTGTCTAACTTGCAGCAAAAAAAAATCTTTCCAAAAAAGCTCAGACTATTCCTATTAACTAAACCTATTGTCCTCCAGGGACAAATAAAATCAAGAGTGAGAAAATAACAATTCATTTAGGTTGATGCCGGAGGAAATGGTCTACAGTGATGAGGTGTTTTACGGCAGATTTCCCCCTTACATTCAATAAACTGATGTGCAGCAAGTGGCTTGATATCGAAACCAAGCATGGAACGTGATCATTGTGGTGTTTTCAGACAGAAAGCAAAACTAATTTTTACCCCCCTTTGACTCTGATACTTGACTTTGATCACTGGACACAGTGTTTGTTTATTCTGTTTTACTGATGTCTGAAGTCACCAGAAACCCCCGTTGTTTCTGATATCCCCTGTCTCCCTCCTCTTGTCTTTGTATATTGAAACAGTAGATTACAATATTTATTTATAATATTTGCATTCTGTCTGACGCCACCATAAAGCCACAAGATTCTGCACGAGACTCTGACATTTACACATCCATCCAAAAAGTCCAAACTTCTCTTTAGAGAAACAAGGTGAATATAGTTTCCACAAGAAGTTCTGGTTTCAATAGCTTTAGTCCATTTCACTTCTTCTTCAGAGCCTTTGCATTATTGAGGATAGTAAGGCACGTGTTTGTTTGATTGACAGGTGTCTCTGCCTATCAGTGAGCCATGGTGGTTGCCTTTGGGCTTACCCAACTCAGCATCATCCACATTGCTGAAATCTGGATTCGTTCACTCCGGTGAGAAAGATGCTAAACCCAAATCAACCACAGACACTACATTCATGTTTCAGGTAGAAACCACCAAGCAAATATAAATCCTTCATGTTATGCCCTAAAACTTCTGTTGCCCTTTGGTCTCCTTGAGTGGCAATATTTAAATAGCAGCCCCAGTGTGGTCATTACAGCTAACAATGCTAATAAGGCTATAATAACATACAGTGGGGTTTCTGAGCCTTGGCACATTCCCTCCGTCAACTTCTCGATGTTGACTGGCTTTGAAAAGTCATTGTGAACGCAGGTCACGGTCTCGATGTCGGGAACGACCACAGCTGAGCGCTGCAACATTTGGAGGAAGCCAAGGTTGCTGCAGCAGTTTAAAGGGTTGGAGCCCATGTAGAGGGTTTTTAGAGAGTGCTCCAGAGCGGCAATGGTGCTGTACTCCAGCGTGACCAAGTTGTTGTTCCGCAGGTTTAATGACTCAATGGAGGACTCTTTGTTCCACATAGGTAGAGAGGTCAACTGGTTGGTGGACAAGTCTACGTGTCTGAGACTTGTCAGCAAGGACAGATCAGAGTTCAGCCTTGAAATGTTGTTTTCCCTCAGGAGGAGGTGAACCAGGGAGTGCTCGAGACCAGAGAGGGAGTCTTTGTCCATGTCCAAGCCTGGGTTCAGGGACAAGTCCAGTAACTTCAGAGGAGTGTTGATGAATGCATTCGCAGGCAGGGTCTGCAGGTTATTTTCAGTGAGGTACAGGAAGCGCAAGCTCTGAATGGACCTAAAGGACACACAGTCAGGGGGTTCCTGGTGGTCCATCAGCGCTGGTTCATGCTGGTTTTGCTCCGTGGTGCAGACTTTCAGGTTGTTCTGCTGCAGCTGCAGGTATCGGATTCTTGGAAGCCTTTGAAATATTTGATGGTCCAGGGTGGTGAGGTCGTTTCCTTGTAAGAAAAGCTTCTCCAGTGATTGCAGAGTGTTTTCCCCAAATGTGAGACTCTGCAGTGAATTGTAGCTGAGATTGATAATCTTCACTTTGGGAAGAAGGCCTTTGTTTGAGATAGAAAATGAACCAATACAGTTATTACTTACATTTAGAACCTCAAGTGATCCCATGAAGCAGAAAAAGGACTCTGGTATGGCTTTGAGTTGATTGTAACTCATGTCCAAGTATCTGAGGCGGGTTAAATTTAAAAATGGCCGTCTTTCAGAGCTTCCTGAGACATTGATGCTCTGAAGATGGTTTCTTGAAACATCCAGGTATTCAAGGACATTCTGTCTGGGCAGAAGTGGGAAGTAAGGCATTTTGTTTTCACTCAGATCAAGATAGATAAGTTCATATGACTGAGCTGAGCTCATGCTTTTGAACAGCTCCATGCTGTTCTTGCTGAGATTGAGCACTTTTAAATTGTAGAGATTGAAGTCTGTGATGCACGTGATTGAATTCTTGGACAAATCGAGCTCAGTCAGATTACGCAAGGAGTCAAAAGCTCCATCCTCAATCTCCAAGATGACGTTGTTGTGGAGATTGATTTTTTTCAAAGACGAGGAGCCGCTGAAAGCATTCTGTGCTATTTTGGTGATGCTGTTGCTGTTCAGAGAAAGGTTCGCCAGTGATGGAGAATCAGCCAGGAAGTAGTCTGACATCCCTGTGTACAGCCCATTGCTGGAGAGATCAAGTGACTCCACAGCTGTGAGAGGCCCGATGTTGATTCTGGAAAGGGCGAAAACATTCAGGTGATTCCTAGACAGATCCAGAACCCGTAGATCAGTCATGTCTTTGAAGAGGCCCGGCTGGATGAAGTGGATCTTATTCGAGTGAAGGTTCAGATGATGGAAGCCGGTGTGGTACGCCAGGGTTTCCTGGGTGAGGTTCTGCACCTGGTTACGAGAAAGATCCAGCATGTGGACGCCATGGGGAAGGTTGTGCGGTGCACTTCTGAGGCTCAGGTCGCTGCAGAACACATCCATCTGGACCTATGAACAAAGACAAACACACAAGTCTGATTATGTCGGCCTTCTGCCAGGATCGCCTGACCCTGACACAACACAGACCGAATGTTTAAATTGGGCTGATTTATGAGCCAGTGTATCTACAGTATGCTCTTGGCAGGAGGACAGCAGTCTAAAGTTTATGATGGTGAGTCTTTCTGATAACAAAAAACCTTTCACAAAGGCTTGCTCTCTCTGAATTTATCAAAAAAGTCAACTCTCATTCTACTGAAGTTCGTCAACCTGGGTAAATCTTTTCAACGACAGATTTTCCAGTTACACCTCCCACCTTTATCACCAGCCCAAAGTTTCCATCATCCTCTCCCCCTTTCCCCTCAACAGATTCAAATATTTAACTTATTAAGTGTAGTTTATAATTGAAGCCACATGGGTATGAGACCACCCCCCTTGTCCTAAACAGCTCGTAAAACTGTCTCTGTGCTCAGCTTTCTCTCAGAGGCTTGTGTATATTTGGCCTCTTGGCATATTTGCTGAAAGTGGCATTCCTTGCTGCTTACAAGCCAGCTGAAAACAAACACGTTCATTTATTCAAGAAGTACTGGAGGGTAAAACATCTTGCATCTGTTACGAGATGCAGAGGAACGACTCATGCGCGAAAATCATCAGAAGGAAGACGGCCTTCTCCTTTGTGACTTTGCTAAGTAATGGAGCTGTTATCAGTGATGCCTTCATGACCTGTGTGGACTGTGGATTCTCACATTACTGAGAATGGTGGCGATCCGAGCCTACATCTTAGTGTGGTGCAACATGTGATTCATGTGTGTAGTGGTTTAGTCATAGTGCGACTGAAACAAGTAGCTACAAGGAACGAAATAAACAGGAAAACCCTAATCTGAGAGTTGAAGGGTGAAACAATGCTCACATGACCTGTTGCTGGTCATTTGTCATTTCTAGACTGGACCTCTGCTGACTCTTGCTCCAAAAATGGTGGAAAACAAAAAAAGTCCTTGAGTTCAGCTGAAGGCTACATGAGGCTCAAGCAATTCAACAAATAAAGACAATTCTCGAAAGTTAAAGTCTTATCAGTACAATTTTGTACTGATAAGACTTTGTGTGATTATGATTTTAATTATTACTCATAGTGGATATAGTGGACGTCAGTATAACATGATTTTCTTTTCTTTTTTTATGGAAGTTACTTTCACTGTACTCTCGCTTAGTGTTTCCTCTGCAGTGTCTTTTCATTTAACTGTGTTTTTAATGTAGTGAAACTTCTATTGAAGTGTACAGTAACACTAGAAGACTCACTTTATCTGTGGCTCAACTGCAGCTGTTGTTTCTCCTTCTGATTGCATTTGATATTATTGGATGTTTTATACCTTTATTAGCCAAGGTGACGGACAACAGAGAAATGACAGGAAATGAACAATGGGACGACAAGCAATGAAAGGTCAACAGGGTCCAGAGGATGTTGCCACCTTAACCCCAGAAGCCTGTGTTGTAGTATGTCACACCCCATCTGTATCCTCTCATTTCCCTTTGTAAACTCCTTATGTGACTTTCTGGTTTCTGATTCTAACAGAGGCAAATATCAGTGGAAGGTACTCTCTCAATTTGGACTGCAGAGCAAAAGCAGTGGATTTTTTTGTCACCAACTGAAATCAACATGGGAGCAGTTCACGTACAGATCTGGAAGTAAGACTGTTTACAGAGACCATAACTCTTTCAGTGTCCTGTCCAGGCATGGGAATGTTTTATTAGGAAATTAAAGGCATGCTTAGAGAGCACCAACCTCCGCCGAGGCCAATGTCAAATAACATACACCAGACCTCACCAGAAAACAGGAAAGTCAAATTCAGAGAACAGTATGATCCAGATCTCCCCTAAAATGAATCGGCTTCCTTTCCAATCATGTCCCATCCCTCCACCTAGTTCAGTACAGCTCTCCTAAAATATTTATATGTAACAATTTGAATCACCATTTGCACTCATAATATTCAATTCTAATACAAGCACGGACAACCAAATTCATTATGTATTGTCCACATACGCCTCCACCCACACAAAGCTGATTCCAAGAGTGAAACTGTGATTGATGGGTGGATATTTATAGCAACAGCAGCTACCACATCAAAGAAAGATGACGCACCTTCAGTTTCAGTGTCAGGCTATTTTTAAAAAAGATCACATGAAACAGAGTGAGAGGTTGTTTAATACAATTTCTTTCATTTTAATTCATCTTCCATGTGTTGGTTTTGTTGAAGTTTAATGGATCAGATGTGCAAGTGTTTTACAGATTCACAACAACCGGCTGGGTCTGTGGACACTGTTAGCCAGAGGCTCTTTTTCACATTTGCTTGTGTTTCATGGGATAATTTTGAAAAAAAAAAAAAAAAAATCCTCCAGCACACAGGAATGGATGGACGTTACATTTCCAGTTTGTTACATAACTACAACAGAAACCTCTGCAGCCAGTTTGCACCATCATTCAAAACTGAATCATGATTCAGTTCCAAGTAAAAGCTGATTGACAAGTGACTATGCAATGTACGTAATGTATTTCCCAAAAGAAGAAGAAAAGCAAAAAAAAAACCTCCAGTGTTCCTAAATAATGTTTCACTGTCCACATATTAAAGCTTGTAGGTCTGTTAGCAGCATGGTTCAAGAGCTAAAACTAATACACTAGACATGCTCAAATAAACCATCTGCCTATAGTGAATTGGAAAATACCTCAAGCACCTGATGGAAGTGTCTCATGTCTGTATTTATTTAACTGGAGATCCGAGGAATGTGCAGAGGAGAAGACGCAACTCTGAATAAAACCTGAATTTAGTATCAATGCTTGTGTGTGTGTGTGTGTGTGTGTGTGTGTGTGTGTGTGTGTGTGTGTCAGGGTTTACTTACAACTTGGCATGGAGGGAGGTGTCTGGAAGGACTTGCGGATGCCACCACGCAGCTGACCAACAGTGGGAAGAGCAGCTGGACGGCGGCCATGGTGCTGCAGCACAGAGAAAGTCCAGATCACACAAGTTAGAGGCTCATGAATTCAGGAAACATGCTGTGAGGTGATACGGCAAAAAAAAAAAAAAAAAAAAGGAAGGAAGAGGAATAAGCCCTACCTACTATGTGACATGCTGACCTTCGACAACTATCTATGCCCTGTTGTAGAGCGCAAAAAGGGGCTTTTTGTTATTCGTGTGCAGGAGTATATACAGCTGCAGAACTGGTAAGACTGAGAGGGGATGACTAAGCACACTGGGTTCTGGGTAAATGGATCAATTCAGTGCTATGCGTTATTGTTTGGAAACAGAAAAAAAAGAAGATGTGTTTGTCAGTATCAGTGAGTCATCGTTATAATGAGACTTAAGATTTGTGTCTTGTTATTTTGCGGAAACCTAAAACTGATCAGCGCAGAACAGAACAAAAACAACACAGACATGCAGACAATGTGGGAGTAATTAGTATCACAGTAATGGTAAATACCCCACGAGGCTCATAAACATGTGGAAATTTAGGTGAAAGAGAGGAGACAATTAACATGAAATAATGACGTACAAGAGCAACAAGTCTTCATAACATCAACACTGAGTTAAAATGACAAATCTTTAATTCAGAGCATTTAAATATTCACTAAACCCACACACTGACGTCTTCTCTTGCTCTCTGGTGACTATATGCCAGCTCTGAGCAGCTGCAGAAAACACAAACATCTGTGCCATGCCTCTGGAAATCATTTGGATTTGTCATAATTAACAAAAAACAAAGTGACTAAGTGCAAAACTAATTTTTGTGCCACAAGCGACTTGAGAATCAGACAGTTTTGTTGAGGTGACTCTGCTGTTTTAAGGCTGAGTAATGATTACTGCAGCTTCACTCGCAAAACATTTAAACATTTACAATCTGATAAAACACAGTGGTTATTCATCAGCCGCCAGAAAGTTCAACGCTTGAGCTCATATTCAGGTTTCAAGAGGTTAATGTTGGATATTTTTCACCGCTACGTGTGTTTAACAGCTGTAGCTACTTTGCAGATTCATGATTTTACATGAAAAACATGTGATAATCCTGATTACGTTTCAGATGCCAGACCCAGATGTTTGACTTGAATAGCTGTGCCAAACTACTGTAATATATCCAATATTTTGTGATAAAGTCCAGGTTTGAGAAAAGATTTTTTCTTAACTTATCTCCCGTTAATCATCTGATGACCGCTCACATTTGTTTAGTGGCCCTTCGGTGGGCCCCAACCCCTCTGTTGGGAACCTCAGGACTAAACAACTGAAGTTTATATTGAGTCATTAAGACAAACTCTGTCTCCCACAGGAACGTGCTACTGAAAGTCTGATGCATCAGTATGAATCTAGGGAGGACACTGTTACTTTAACATGTTTGCTTTCTGCTTTTTTGCCTCAATACTCAGCTGCACTAAACAGAAAAACTTTATTTTGGCAGTGTCAGGCTCTACAGGCTTGTTTTTAAAAGATTGTGTGATCAACAAAATAAAAATCATTTGCGTATGGAGCATGTAGTTTCACTCAGAATTTCACAGCTTTGCATATTTTTCTAACCTCCAAACAGCTTATTTTCTGTTTTTTTCCTTTTCAGTCAGATTCATTTTGTGTTTACAACCACTGGTAGAAACACAGTTACAACTGTGCAACACAGTTATGACTGATATCATGTTTTATAAGTTCAGTCTCCCCTGCAAAGTAAAACTTAACTAAAGCTGCAGAGTTTTTACTTGTTATTGAATATATATTGCTGTTGTTTGACATAGTTCTTCCAGCTCTGCAGCATCTGCTCCAACCCTCCAGCCCAGAGGCTCAACACACAAAACCACACAACAACAACAACAACAACCCATGAAGCATAAAGACTTATGGTAAAGCTGAACATTTACCTCACTCTCAGCTGATGACTAGTGTGGTAGTGTCTCCTGATCGTCTTGATCTCACATCCTCAGCACACACACACACGCATGCACACACCCAGATAGCAGATAGCACCCAGACGAGGTCACAGGCTCCCCTCAGCTGACTCTATCCTCTCCACATCGCTCTGCTCCGGCTGCTGTCCAGCCATCACATCCTGTGAGAATATCCTGCACCGCTCGGCCCTCTTCCCCCCTCCCACAGCTCTGTGGGAAATGCCTTATAAGGGATTGGGACGTCCAGTACACCCCCACCCACCCACCCAACCACCCACACCACCCCTAAACTCCAAACTTCCCCCGCTTTTAATCCTGAAGTTGGATGATTTCTTTAGAAATAGTTGAAATGTTCTCTCACAGACCACTCTCCATTTGGAATTTGGGTTATTTCAATATCTTTGATCTCAAGGGTAAAAAAGTTCAGAACATGCTCAGTTCTCCATCTATGTATTTGTATCTTTGAGTCTGGGAGTTTTTACAATGGAAAAAACAGCCTTTTATGGAGGCATTTTGTGAAAAGAGACAATGTTTGGATTCTCCACATCTCCACCCATAGAGAACAGAAAAAATGTCAGCAGCCGTTATTATTGATGGATTCGGAGAGAAGCCGCCCGCCCATCGGAGACAATGTGGGTGTGTTGAAAATTCACACATCCTTTTCAAGACTGTGGGAGTGAGGCTGGACCGTCATGCGGCTTTCCTCTGGTCGGCCACACTGTAAACAAACACCACTGTAACTCTAATGAGTAAGTGACCAGTTAACACACACACACACACACAACCAGCTGTAAACGACAAGTGTCTGTGTGTGAACATCTCGACTGGTGTGTGAAACTACAAGTGATGTTTGACGACACTGACATGAGGCAGGAGGACTTTAATTTTATTAACATCATCATCTATAGACTATTATCAATAGGATCTAAATACTGTATCCATAGACTATTATTCATAGAATCTATACAGTTAATGTCAATAGATTAATATCTTTGGAAGGAATATAAAAATCTATAGACGATTATCTATTGAACCTACTATGTAAATGTCTATAGATGATTATCTATAGAATCAGCTTGCAGTGGAGATGAAGACAATTGTCCATCTATATCTAATATGGCCGAAAGCTCTGGTAACATCTGGGAAGAAGACTGAGATGTCTGACATTTACAAGTTAAGACCAAACACAAGGCTCTGTGGATGCAAACCAGAAAAGCTACTGATCCTGAGTCAAACGACCTGTCTCCATGACAACCAGACAAATTGTCCCAAGTGATGAAGACTAAGTGACAGGGTCGAAAGCTCAAGAAAAGGGCTGAGTTGTAACTTTGTTAAAATATTGTCACCAAGAATGAATTAGTACTTGATACATAATGTTTAATTTAATCATTGGATTAGAAAATTGTCAAATACAGAAGGACTGCAAAACTATACTGTACTTGAGTTAATGTGCTTAAGTGTCAATAGATTAAAAAATAAGTGACAGAAGATTAATAATATTCTAAATAATCAAGTTGATAGATACAAAGATGACTTACCTGGTCTCTTGTCTCCAGCGTCTTGTTCATTTTAGTTTCACATTCACCATCGTTTCATCCCTCAATATGTTTTATCAATGGTGTCATGTTCTCTCTCTCTCTCTCTCTCTCTTTCTCACACACACACACACCTACACACACACACACACACACACACACACACACCTCAACGCCTCATATTACAAAGCACACCACATGATGTGAAAGGGGGATTGCCCCCTTTTGTTTTGACCGGGATTCCCGGGCTCTGTTTTCTTTTCAGTGCAGCTCAACTTCAGCACTAAGTGTGTGAATGTGTGTGTATTTTATCTGCATAGATTTTTTTTTTTTTAACTGGAGGGAAACAGTGAGATCAGTGGGATGTTATTCCAATGCATTAATCAGTATTTCAACAAGGGAGGAGGAGGAGAAGAGGCGTGAGGCTGATGTTCCTCTCATCCTCAGATCTACGCTGCCTCCTGCTGCTCACTTACAGTCAGTGCAGCTGTTTGTGCAGCTGTTTCCAGTAATTTACATCACTGCCTCTCTGTGTTTATTTATATGGATGCAGTGGTGGAAGCTCAGGAACCTGTGCTTCATATTAACATTTACATTTCATGCTGCTTTATACTTCCGCTCTTTGCTACACCTTCAAATTCAAGTAGTGGGAAGAAAATAAAAATCACATTTACTGATGCTCTGCTTGTTAACAAGTACAAATATTAGGAACTTGAGTGTTTTGTTTCCGTGTTGGTTTATGCTCTACTTCACTACATTTGAAAGTGGCATATTTGTATAATAAAAAGCTACATTTAGTTAACAAATACTGATTTACTTTTAAGTGAATGCAGGACCTTTTCCTTTGGGGTATTTTGGCTTTGTAGCATTTTTACTTTTACTAAAGTAAATTACCCAAGTGCTTTACCCACCACTGCATCCTGTGTTTCATTTTGGCAAGGGCATTTTTGTCCTTGTTTTTACAAAGACTGTTTGATAACAAAGGGCTTCTTTGATTATTTGACCATGCAAAATACAATTGTGACAACTACGTTACATTATTCAATGGGAAGAAAAACAGCTTTGTATATGAAGTTATTAAAACATCAGAACACACAGACACACGGATAATTGGCCAGGAATAGGTTTTATATAAAATTTGAACAGTGGATACAGAGGCGATATTATGTGTATAAAAAAATACATACAATAAAAGGAAAATAAATGAATCTTATCTTTTCTATTTTTGAGCGGATGTTCAAGTTAGCTGATGAAATGTAAAAAGGCACTAAATGTACAACATTCCAGTTTTAAGGACGTTAAACAGAGGCCAAGGTCATTCAGAGATGAACCAGAACAAAAACAAACATCACAGGGCATTTTTGTTGTCTTTGATATGCAAGACATAGTGCAGATTTTACAACATAACATACCAAACAATTCTCAAATAACACACAACTATTTACCATCCAAAAAAACAAAAACAAAAGAAAACAAAAGAAAACAAAAAAAACAAACAAACACTAAGACTCATCATGAGCGGAGTGAACACCGCAACCGACTTCTAAGACTCCAACATCACACCAAACACTGCGTGTGAAGCTCGGTCGGACTGGAAATCTTTCATAATTTATAGATTACAACACGATTTCTACAACAGCACTAAACACGGCAACAAGTCACAGACAGGAGCGAAGCGACCAGCAGTAAAGGTTTGTCCATATCATACAGGTTGTTTTCTTCTTCTTTTTTCTTCTTTTGTTTTGGTGAATACACTGAAATACATGCTAACTAATAAAATAACAAACATGATCCAACAGAAAAGACAAAGATAGAAAAAACATGGAGGACGATAGCATGCCAGGAACTGGAAGGTCAGGTGTCGAAGCCACAGTCAAGTCAAAATGGACTAAACTGAAACTTTCTTTAGCAACTGAGAAAATGACTGTAAACTCAAACCTGAGAACGGATCAACTCAATTAGCTTTAGCTTCTTTTGTAGTGTCATGATTCAAGCAGCCAATAAATATAACGGAACTGATTATTGACCATTGGATTTAATTGTAAAGTAAATGTCCATCATGGCATTCATCTTTCCCACACGTCGGCACTCGGAGATAACATCAACATCAGAAAGTCCCAAAACTCCCGACTGGGAATGACAAGTCAAACACTGACGTGATGTTTTCTTCCTGCTTGGCTGCTCATAATTATGGCTTAAATGATGTGACATTGAACAATTATTGACGTCAGCTTGTTCACATTCTTGTTTAATAACATTAAAACTGCATGAGAACATGTAGGGAAATTCTTTTTTTTTGTTTTTCTTTGTTGATTTGTTAATTTACTGTAACTCTGAGGTCATTTAATATCTTTACTTTCTGTTTTTTGGTAAATTCAGATTACAAGCACAAATTAACATGGAAGTCTGTTTTATCTCTTTGTAGTCTTTTTACTGTATTCTCCTATGAATACAAAATGTTGAAGCGTTGTAAACTGTTTTGGCTATACAAAGACATTTTGTTTAAGTTTTTTCAAATACAACTATACAAAACGTCTAAATCTAAATTACTTTTATTTTTATGTAGGGGAAAAAAAGCAGCAAAACTTAAGTGAGATCTTCCTGTTTGTCTGTCGTGTATTTGACCTTCAGAATCTGAATCAGAGAGTTACAGTGGATTTACTTTACCTCCTTTAAACTTGAATGATCAAATAAATGTGAGAGTTGTGTGTTGATGCAGCAGCTGTGACCTCAGACGGTCTATGTAACATGGACTCCATCTTGTTTGGATTTGTATATTATGATGTACTTTGTTCAAAATGTTCAAGAAGCTCAGGAAGTGTCACATTTATTTAGTGTTTGTTTTTTTTTCCTGTTGACTAAAGAAAGTTTAATTTGCATCATTTTGAACCGAGGGGCTCGACAGGTTCCTGCAGGCACCGGATATGATGCAAACGTCTGGTGACAGATAATTAAGACTAAAAAAAAGAGAGAAAACATGAGGCGTGCCGCCAGCCAACTGTCTAGACCTCTACAGCAAACTACTTTCCTTCTCAGGAAAGACACCCACAGCCATAGCACACTGGAATGAGTTACAGTAAACAGCACTATATCTTACATGAGCAAGAAATATATACAAATACTGGTCATCATGAAAAATTACTGCATTCGCTGAAGCTGAAGGTGTTTTTTTTTGTAAGACTGGTAGCGACACAAATATAATTCTCATAGGTAATCAAACCATTAACAAAACAATAACATTTGGCTTGTAAATGCTCCAAAAAAAAAAATCTATACAAATGTGGAATGCATGTTAAAGCTTTAAAAGCATCTGAAAAGAACTTACCTAATATAACTGATGATATTAGATATTTGGCCCATTATTTTGAAAGGAAAAAGAGCTTTACATAATTCATAAGATGAAAAAAGGATGGATATTTTCATAATAATGAGTGTTACGTTAGTAAATTGCATGCAAACAGTGTATTTAGCATTTAGGAGGACGTGTTTCACCTCAGTTGAACATTTTGTTTTAATATGCATCAGAAAAATAAACTGCACAGGCATTAATCACCTTTGAAATCGCACTTGGAAAAGAAAAATCTCAGCACTTGCGGCCATCTGTATTACAATACAGTCTAATTAGCTAAAAACAAATAAAAAGACAGAAAACGAACATGTTCAACAGAGGTGAAGACCACAGGGAGGCAGTGTCTTTAGAAAGGTACCTTAACAACATGCCGGGACAACTGAAGCATTCACAGTAACACGACATCAGACGCTTTTTTCATTCTGCTTCACGACTAGTTTCGACGAGTACCGAGTTCAGCTCGTAGATGTTCTCACAACTGCATGCAAAGTTAGTGAAGGCGGTGTGGAAGCTAACCCTACGTTAAAATCGCCCCTGTGAATGGAAGTGCCACCCCCCCTCCCACCATGGCATCAGCTCACTGTTGCACCAGCTGTGGGTCGGAAGGTGTTTTAAGTGTTGGGACATGAGTTTAGATTTGGACACTGCACTGATTATGGCCTCAAGCAGAGATGAGGAGTGAGCTCAGACTGTCATGATAACCTTGTCAGTACTTCACATGTTGTGGCGTCTGTCAGTCTAGACTGAACCGTGATAGATAAATAGATATAAATTTCCTCACCATCACAGCCGCTGTGTTTGGGCCTGAAAGCTTAACCCACTGAGTCACCGACCCTCTGGTAATTCAGAACACAACTTCATCAATTAGACAATACATGAGCTGCAAAACCTCACAACACAAAAGGAAGTGCATCTGGAAGGAAGTGGCAGACCAGAGTGGACTTGAGTTCAGTGCCTCTTGACCTCAGAGGTTCTAAAAACAGCTACATGTTTGTGTCGTTTGAAAATAAGGAGTTTGTTTGGTTTATTATACCATCAGTATCACAATAATTCAGATGTTATTGCAAATATGTTCTGTTAGCTTAGCATTAGTTTTTAGCCTGGCTGATGAAGACGTTTTCTTAATTTGTAGCACGTTTGTGTCGGGCCACCGTAGTTAACCACCAATATGTAACAGTATGTAACAGTTTAGTTTAGTAGAATATTTTACATATTTTTCGTTAGTCACTCAAGTTGCTATTTACAGCAGAAGAGATTGATAAATGAAGTGGTGATGTTAGTCTGACCAATATATCAATATGTGAACTTCACATGTGAAGGAATAGTCTCTTTCCACGAAGGAGCAGGAACTTTACAGGAACGTCCTCTCACTCGGCAGTGGTTTTCTGTCCCGTTTTGCCAACGCTTTGATTACTTGTTGTAATTAAGATACGAGTCACAACTTCTTCAAAGAGCCTGTACGGAAGCCCGGAGAGTCAAGTGGAAATAAAGGATTTTTTGGTCAGCTTTAGTGTTCGTTTCTGTAACACACAGAAAATAAAACTATATCTAGGGAAAACCATGACAGTAATGTTACACAACAGGACATCTGCACCTTTTGTTGTTTACAGTACATGAGGATATTTAAAAAGTACCCAGAAAAACCAACGTTAATGCCTTTTTAGTCCTGTCGAGACGGGGTAGTGGTGCACTTCTGCCTCTAGTGGCCAGTATGAGTTAACAAAAATAAGTACAAGAACACAAGAAAAAAAAATGGAGGAAGAAAAAACAAAGCTTTTGCACTTGTCTCTCTGGGCTTCCGTAGCAGGAACTGGAATGTTTTCTTATTTCTAAACGCAACTGTATCTGTGACAGTTTGACTTTACAACCAGCTGGTGCAACAGCCTGCAGAGCCGCCTCTCAGGCACAGAGTTACAACGATTAGAAGGAACTATTTTCCCGTGTGGCGTGATCTATATGAAGGCATTTTGTCTTTTTACTCTGATCCCTGTGCTAGAGAAGAGTTTCAAAGCTGATGTGACGGAATGATATAGTGTTGTTTCTCTTATTTTTTTTTTTCCTTTTTTTGTTTTTTGTCTTTACAATAAAGTACACAGAAACGTTACTTTATCATAACAGCATCATGCTTTCAGAGGACAAGAGATGAAGAAAGAAAAAAAAAACTAAAATAAAACTGCATCAATTATGTCCCTGTTGAAATAATCCCACCCATCCCATCGAGCAGCTGATAAAGAGGTCTGATACTTTACTGTGTTTTACTTATTTTCTGGTTCTTTTTGGTCCCCAGTTCCTCTTCAGTTTTTACGAATGTCAGCATAGACCACTGGCTCCATCTTATGGAAGGAGTTTTTGCTGCCTGAGTGATCCAACTGGGCGTATATCACCGGGCCCTGGAAAGAAAAACATCGAAAAGAAAGGTTGTCAGTAAAAGACACAAACAACGTCCAGATAAATCAAAGCAGGATGCAACAGACAAGAGATACTGTATATAACAAGAAGATAAGATATGAACTGTGATTTAAGCTTTATGATAAATGATAGAATCTAGAGTCTGTAATTAGCAGAACAATTGAGAGGTAGATTTCTGTTATTTTATGTAGTGAAAGAGCTTTTTAAAGAAACAGTAAACTTTTCATGCACGCAGGTGAATGTGTAAAGTAACAAGAGCAGTTAGTTTGTTAAATCTATTAGTCAACCACCAATATTAAATTAATATTAAAACTACTTTAATTATTTATAGATTTTGTCTGTGTTTGTATGCATAATGTAGAAATCTGTGTCTACATGTACAGTATGTATTTGTAATTTACTACCACGTGCTTTTAAAATTTTAATTTACACTTGATGATTTCTTTATGCCAGACCACTGTAAAGCATTTTGTGCATTTGTACTAATTCAAATGATCTTTATCAGCATTGTCTAACTATTTCTGTCATTTAACCAAACAAGTGGATTTAGCTTCACACGTGGAGATACAATTGAATCTTTTTTGAGGTTTGAGTTGTTGGTCTAAAAGCAATCAACATTTTTAGAGAAAGTGTATTTTCTGACTTTTCTCATACAAAATGAATATTAATCTTTATTAATGACTAAGAAGACAACCTGATGATTAATTAGTCATGAAAATAATTAAGTTTTTTTTTTCTTTTACAAACAATATATATTTGCTCATCAATATACGATATAAATAAATTTTTAGTTAGTAAGTTTTGTCATTTCTATTCTATTTCTTATTCCTCATACTTTTGTTTTGTTTTTTTTCCTGGTTGATTTTTATTTCACCATTTCTTCTTTTTGATAAAGCACCTTGTAATGTTGTTTTTGATAAATGCACAATATGTAAATTTTAGTCTCTCTTTTCTTTTTTTACACTGATCTGAGCTGAGTACAGTTTATTGTCTTGTAAAGTATATGGGATAAATGTTTATGTGCTTGGATAAACACATAAATGCAACACAATCCCAGTGACAAGGTGGCAGCAGGTGGATTTCTCAGGCTCCCGGCTCCTACCTGTAGTGGACCCAAGGGAATGGTACTCTTGGAGCCCTCCGGGCCAGACTCCACCTTCTTTCGTGGCTGCGGAGCCTGAGAGCTCACGCTTTCCAAGGACGTACATCTAGTTTAGGTTTACGATTTGCCACGACCATTGGTGCACAGTCAACAAAAGAAATAATGACACACAGGACAGAAATAAAAACAATGAGAGATGAGCACAGAGTGAGTGGCAACTGACAGTGGATTGACAGAGACAATGAAAGTGACTGGAGGTGCACCGACGGGATTCAAGGCGAGTGCTCCAAGTACACTCCAATAAAGTATAGGTCTGAACAAGTATGGGGTGAAGGGCATTAATAGCATTAATTAAAGCAGAAGTAAGCGATCCGGTCGTTTTGGCTAATGCTGCGTTCCAGGCAGGCTTTTGAAACCGTAAGTTACGGCTTCAAGTCACAATTTACGACTTTGTAGCGTTCCAGGCACTATAATGGCCACTTGTGTTTTTCCGACCCGTGAACTCGTACCAGATCGAACTGGTATGACTTCACAGGTCGGAAAAACACGAGTTACTGGTTGCCTTGAACGCACCATAACTTCTTGTCAGCCGATGGAGTTAGCAGTCCCCGCCCTCGTCATGGATCTATTGGTCCTCATCCCTACGTCACCACATTCAGGCGCATCCCTTGGCTGCACACACAGCCCTTCATGCCGTTCTCTCTCCTCATTGGATAAAACTTGTAGGATACAAGAAAAGTTTTCTCCTCGGCTTACAGCAGAGCAGAGTGACTGACAGACCCGTGTTTCAGACCAAACACTCTATGTAAGTGATTGCCGTCGGAAGATATAACTATTTAAGACTTAAATTAACACAAAAATTCCGCTTACTTCTGCTTTAAGTAAACTGGAGTCAGGATTTAATAAACTTTTAGTCCTGATAATGTAAACATGCAAAAAAGGATTTCAAACACTGGATCAAGACTTGACAATTTGCATGAACCTGAAAAGATTTAACGGTCATCTCAGGTCTTAGATTAGTCTCTAAATCATGAATCATTTGCCAAATGGTACAATTTTGATATAATTATAAAATATAAAAAACAGAATCATCATTTTTTAAAGCCATAAAAGTTTTTTTTTTTGTTTGTTTTTTTCAAAAACCTGCTTTCATTTATCTTTTGAATTTAAATTAAATTGGCCCTGAATGTCAAAAGTTATTATTTGGCCTCTGTGTTGTTATTTTTTAGAGTTTCAGGCAGGCCCATGAGTTAGACAAAGGTCTGGATAAACTAAAGGTGGGAATCACCGCAGAGGTGCCACAATACAATATTTTTTACCATACTTACTTAATTGCCATAATTCTGCGATATCCTGAGTGTTGTACATATTGCGATAGCATTGCAATTTATTACCTTTGCTAATCATGTCCCAAAAGGAAAAGTCTGTTAGGGATAAAGTTCTCAGCTGAGCCGACAACAGAGACCTGGTTACCAACTGGTTCATTAAACCTCTGTTAACGAGTCGACCTGCGATGCACCTCCAGCAAAGACACTTTACATCAGCACACACAGTGAGAGGCGGTTTACCTGAGGAACCTGAGCTGTGGTTACGTTGGTTCTGTTTATAAAGTGACTGAATACTGATCACTAAACATCGACACGTTTTTGTTGACTAAAAATATTTAATCAAAGACATAGAATAAAGCGGGAGATGGATGTTACGGTGCTCTGACAGAAACAGCTGAAGAAGACAGGTGTTTAGTTTGGGTGTTAGTGGACGATGACGGGGCAACATGCTGTTAGTCGACAACAAGCTAACTGATGATGTTAATGGAAAGAGATGCGGTGAAATTAGTTGTGTTAACACAGTGTGATGGAGGAAACGTGACTGGCACCAGTGCAAACAGAGACCACCTGAGGTCACAGGCCCAAACCATCCAACAGCCAAGCTGCGGCCGACTCAATGCTAATGCATCACATGTACAATCTCCTCTGTTTGTAATTGGGTTTATAGTTTACTCTCTAGTCTAGCGGTTGGAGCGTGTGAGGTAGACAAGCTCAAACTACCTCGAGCACACACAGTCTAGTTTACGTCTTCAACAAACATGTTAATAATTAGTAAAAACACCAGGTCGTTGAAGCCTTTTTTTTCATCCACAGGTAAACAGACAGAGAGGTGGACAGGTGAAACCTGCACCCATGCACAGAGAGTTAGCCAGGTGTTACTGTCAGATGATTAAATCTCTGAAGGTCTAAAAATGAAAATAAAAAAAACATTCAGACAACCTGCTCAGTCTGTGAAACTTACCTGACAATTCAAAAACACTTGAGATTTATCTGCTGAACTTTGGTATAACTCTGATAACTGATTCTCTGCAGTAGCTTTCTCATCACCAACACAATCTATTATAATCTAATCTTATTTAATAATAATCTAACAACTATTGTGTTATTTATATCTTTTGTGCACTGCAACTGGTGTCCTTTTCATTTATCTATTAAAATAACATCTAATAACATTTCCTGAGTGGTAAAATAAAAAAAATTAAAAATGTATACCTGTAAACTGAAACTGTAAAATGAATACCTTCTTAATTTAACCAACAAGTAAATGATATAGACTGTAAAAACATATAAAACTGTTATTGGTCATATACAAGTTATAAATAACACTACAACACACTATAGTGTAGTTGAACATATAAAATGATTTTTCAGGGGCTTATTAATGTATAGTCGTAGTAGTTGTCAACAATTACACCTTTCTATGTAATAACTGTATTTTTGTTGTTTGTATCCAGTTTTTTTCTGAATCCAGTTCTTGTTGTGTTGTTGTGTTGTTGTGTTACCGTCAACTTCAGTGTCACTCACCCTTCGTAATCATGGCGGTTGTGAAGCACCCTCATGACGATGCAGGCACCCACAGCGATGAGGATGAGCAGGACTAAAGCACCGCACACTACGCCAACTATGAGGCCAGTGTTACTCGGAGGAAGCGACTCTAGACACAACAAACACACACAAACACAAAACAGGACTGGTTTTAACTTGAGGAGCAGTTACTGTTTACTGACTTTGTGCTTTTCAAACATCTGTGACTTTGATGCCGGTGGAGTGTGGACAGCTTGAAATGTGTCATACGAAATCAACATTCAACATGGACTTCAGAGTTTGTGTCTTTGTTTTGTTTTTTGTTGCTTTGTTTTTTTTTGAACCATCCACACTCCATATTCAGTGTCTCCTTTCAGAAAACCTTCATCTGTAAGCCTGACTCATCATTTTATCAATCTCAGTAACATACATTGAGTACCAAAACACAGAACACAACAAATCATCAGTCAAAATATTGTTATACAAAAGTTCATTTTGAATTGGGGGCAGTGAAAGAAAAAAAAATGAATAAATAAACAAGGTGGAGGAGGGAAACACGCCTGTGCACTTGACAAGGTTGGATGAGCACAGAGCCCAAAATGATCCGCTGACTCTGGGCTAAAATAACAAGTTATTTCCTTTTTACTGAATCCAACTGAAAAGAAGAGTTTGATAATGATCTTCCACTGCAGACAGAAAGCAAAACAAATTGGGAAAAAAATCTCATTTTTATGTCCTTTTCCTACAGAATTGTGAGCTCATAATTTTGTTTTCTTATTGAGAAAACATAGTTTCACCAAGTTAGAAAATAAATACGAGTCCAGCTGGGAGAAACAACTACAATCAAATGTGGTTTTATCCAAACTTGTTTTTTTCTTATTTAAATACATAGCCTACTTTAATTTTCCATAGGCCAAATTCACTTGTCCTCCATCGGTAATAATACAACATCAACAACAACAATGACAATGAAAGGTGATAATAAATAATGAATAGTCATAATTGAATTAGTCCATTCATGGCCCACTTCCTTTGTCTGAGATGTTGTATGGTGTACATGCATTTTTCATTAAAAGATTACTTCTGCCATTATGAATTATTGACAATATGAATAATTGACAATAATTGGTCCACGGACGAGAATGAGAAACTGTGTCAAAGCCCCACCCCGGCACTTTCAATCTCATCTCGTCTCTACATTCTGTATAAATACAATTTTAATCCACGGAAAACGTCTAAATTCCTGGTCAGGTGTGAGGCGGCCGGCCCCTGTGATTACAGTGCCGAGCTGGGAGTGTCGCTGGTGTCTGGCAGCAAACAAATGGTCTGTGTGTGTTTAGGCAAAACACCAAGAAAAGCTCAGTGAGAGCTCAAAAGAAAAGAAAAGAGTCAGATTCAAACAAATGTTGACAGACACACAAACCTGCTCTATTTCAGTACGTCTGTGCTTTTTAGACACAAATGTTTGATACAGAAACAAAGTCCCACCTGGTGGGCGGAGCTGCAGCCGCTCAGACAAAAGATAACAAGCCGTCACTTGTACAACGTGGGCTTCGTGTAACTGGAAAACAGACGACAGGAATGTACCTGTGTGACCTCTCGCAGCTCCAGAGATGTTTTTTTATTTTCTTTATTTTATGTAAACCAGATCTCATCGTGCTGCTACGCCACCAGCTGTGTAAATCCCAGCCGACAAAGAGCGAGGGTGGGTAGTGGGTAGTGGGTACACCCTGGACAGGTCTTTTATATCAGTATCTAGTTGTGGGAGATGTGGTGCTGTCGCTCTCTGCGGTTGATGCTCGAATTAGAGACGACTAAACTGAGATTTGGAGAAGGTTTAATTTTAATTCTGTTTTGGGTACAGACAGATTTACAGCGTGGTGCAGCAGCATCTGAACATAAATCAATATTTTTAATCCAAGGTTTTCATTTATCACGTACGGTGCCACCCACCCTCTGTGTCCGAGTCAATTTATATGTGATAATGTATCTGAATTGGAGTTAAAGAGGCACATTGACAGAGAGAAGTTGCCTCTTCGCCTAGAAACAGCACAAAGACACAGACTGTGGGCTCTGACTGCTCCAGTGTTTTCTTACTCCGTCCAATCCAATCCAATCCAATCCAATCCAAGTGTGTGTGTGTGTGTTTGTGTGTGTGTGTGTGTGTGTGTGTGTGTGTGTGTGTGTGTGTGTGTGTGTGTGTGTGTGTGTGTGTGTGTGTGTGTGTGTGTGTGTACAGAGAGTCAGTGGGTGGATGAAAACGACTGACAAGACTCCAGTCAAGGCCAAGTAGCAGCTTCATTTTAAAAAGCATCTTGGTATTCCTCCACCTCTCAGCACACACAAAGACTGAGTTTCATCATTGAAAATTAACTGGAAGTTGAATTAAGTGTTTCTATTTGTTCTCTGACTCACCTTTCAGGACGACCCTGAGCTCTGTCCGCGCCGGTGTTCCCATCACATCCGGTGGGTTCTTCACGTCGCAGAAGAAGGTACCGTTGTCGCTGAACTGAGCCAGGCTCAGCTGTATGGAGACGTCCTTCTTGTTGACGTCTCCGATAAACTGCACCCTGTCTTTGAACTCCTCTGGACCTGGGAATCCTTTCCCGTTGGAGAAATAGAAAATCTGCACCAAACAGGAAGACAAAAAAAATCTGATTTTACTGTGTAATAGGAAGATAAGTACAATTGAATTGAACTATTTTATAATTTACAGCTGGTTCCTGCTGCTGAAATGTGAATGTTCGATGTTTTATACTTGTTTTGAATGGTCAAATAAAACACACTAAACAAATTTGTCCCCTCAAGCTGTTAGGAATTGTAACATTTTTCAATATTATCTGATATTTTGACACTAAAGGTGAAAAGAAAATTGTTGACAAATGAATTGTTAATCAAATTAATGTTGAGTCTCAGCCCAATTTTTTATTTTGCAATAATCAATAATCTTATCCTCGCCGGCCAATGACAGATGCCTCTACCAATGTTACACTCTTTCACACCGACATTTAACTGGCCCCATTTTATTCACGTTGCAGGTCCTCGTGGGACCCTGAAACTAACCTAAAGCTAAAAGCAATTCAGCTGTGTATAATATGATAATTACGCACGCTGTGACATGTCAAAATGTCAACGGTGGCGCAGTGAGGCCTAACGCTGAGTGACTCATCGGTAAGCATGAGAAACAACGAGAGTCGGTTTTTTCCACAACGTGACACAAAGTACACGCTGACATCATCAAACAGAGGCGACTGCTCCAAGACGTCAAAAAATAAATGGTCAAATATGTGTTGTTTTAATTGACTAAAAAAATGTGTTAGAACATGTTCAACTCCAAGACGAGTTTGTTCAGAATCAGCTCCTTATCACAGGTCGACTGACGTTAAAGCTGTTGAAGCTCAGCGTCCATGGGAATTGTTTTTTTCACTGCAGTGAAACTAGATAGTCACTGGATAAACGCTGCGATTTTGAAACATAGAGCAGCTCATTACTTAGATATAATCCATTTCCATTGTAAATATCATAAACTGTTAAGGAAATGCTACAATTGTGGTCTTTTTTTGTTTGTTTCAGTATAAATAAATGGGCAAATTTTGTTATGTAACAACAAAAATGAGCTTCTCCCCTTTGAAAGACCAGAGGCCTCCACTGGTATCAACAGATGACCTCTGACCCCGGGCTCAAAATCAGAATTTGCATTTTCACCACCAAAAAAATGATTAAATAAACTTAAATGGTTGTGTTGTGTTTTGGTTCATCTGTGTTTTTGCAAACTGTGTACGTGTAAGTGTGTGCATTATGCAACAACGAGGAGAAGCATGAGAAGGAGGAGGAGGAGAAGAATGAGAGAAAGAAGACGGAGGAGGAAGAGGAAAAGAATAAGAGGAAGAGGAAGGAGATCAAAGAAGAAAAGTCGATCAAGAAAATTCAGCATAAAATAAACTGTCTCGATCTTTGTCTGGCGCTCAGACCTCAGTCACAGAGTCACACAGTCAGATTCACTTCATAAATCCTGCTGCCTTGTTTTTATGTTTATAGAAGATCACAGCAGATTACAGCGGAGCAGTAGCCTCACCCCTTGAGGGTGAATCTTTTAGATCGCCTACTGTTGTTGCGTACGGTCGGCACGAGTCTGATACAGGCTAACAGAGAAAAACAATCAGGGTGCTGGACGGATCATAATAACTGTTTGAACAACTTCATGTGTGATAATCAGCCGCTTTGTACACATTGATTTCCCTGCTGCGAGGGGGCGAAAGCCAAATATAAACTGTGTATGAAAACTGTGCAGCTCTCATGTGAAGTTTACACAGAGTTGTGCGTTGTCAGTCGGCTACAAGAGTAAGAAATAAACACATAGTAAAACACCTAAAGAGATACGATTACAAAGTTCAGGCAAGATGGACACACAAAATAAATAGATGAGAGCAAACATGGCAAGAACACGAATATCCTGTAGTGACATGAGGTGGAGGCAAAATAAACCAGAGTGCATAAGGTTGAAGGAGGAACTGAAATTTAAAATCTAATTCTCTGAGTCTGTATAAATGTCTGATTGTTTCAACTGTATTGAAAACAGCGTCACTGCACTGGGAGTAAACCCTGAAGAGCAGCGGCAGCAGCAGCTCAGGCCTTTTCTTCATGTGTCGGTGCAGATAAAACAATCGCAGGAAAACATCCTGGAGCTGTGGGAATCCTTCCCTTGTTTGTGAAAATGGGCTATACAAATAAAATCGCCTTGCCTTGCCTTCCTGCAGCAGAAGCAGCCGGCGAGCGAGGACTTACCACATATGGGGCTTTGCCGTACTTGTTGTCGGGCTGATTCGACTGGAAACTCCAGGTCACCGAGGTGACGCTGCTGACCACTTCGCTTGATTTAAAGGTGCATCGGAGGATCCCCGTGGTGCCGTTCTGCATCATCACCTCGGAGTCGGCGTATATGTCGATGGCCCACGTGGGTTTTGTGACTGGAATGAAAAATAATGGTTCAGACCAAGAAAACCTGATTCAAAAACCTGATTGACGTTTGTAACCTTTCTGCAGCCGTGCATCTCCGTCCAATCAGTGGCTGACTTCACAGAGGTGCAAGCTTTTAGCTGACTTCACAAAACACAGTTTCCCATAAGCCCTAGGTGCTGGCAGGTAGATGTCAGACAGCAGGTCAGAGAGGACTGTAAATGTCTTTGGAGAGCAGCAGCACAAATAAAACTGCCAAGCTGGAGAAATTAATGGTACAAGAAAAGTGATGGACTTGTAGATTTATAGATAAAGAACTCAAACTACAGTGAAAAAAGTCTTTAGACTTTAAAACTCCTGTACAGTAGGAGTGTGAAACACCAGAGGCCGAACATTACAACATTACTACTAATCGTGATACCGTGGCTATCGTGTGATAATTTAGCCAAACCAAAAACTTTAAATTGTATTTGCAACTTCTACAATAAAAAAACTGATACCTTGTGACCAGGTGTTTGCAACGTTACACAACAGAAAAGCATCTTTCCACAGTTCTTGCTTAAAAACTGACTAAAACTATTGGTCTTCAATTTATCAAACAATCATTTCAGGTCTAGTGAACAGCTGTCTGATAAGGTCTAATGGTGACCAGCAAGCATAAAGGAAAAAAAGCTGTTCATAAGTAATATCTGTCTGCACAGTTTAATAATTGATGTCCTTGAATTATTAACACGTGCTGTGAGAATGAGATGACTGGATTCATTTGGTCCAATAAAAAGTGTTAAGTTATTGCAGCCATGTTGAGGTTCCTGCAAATGACTGAATTCATTCCTAGTGTTTTTTATGTTTAATTTATTGCATTTGCGCCGTCATGTCCTTGTCTCTCATCGCTACTTTGGATGTTTCTGGAGACGTGCGGACAGACAGCTGGCAATTGAGGAAGTATTCACGCCACTATGTCTTTACTAAATTTTACACTCTGATCACACGTTGGTCGGTTTCTGATCTTGTTTCATTTCAGTATTTCTCCGTTGCTCTTGGCTGGTCAGCTTTGTGCCAGATCTGTGTGTGTCAAAATACCCAGCGGAGGTCAAATCATGGACAAATCTAAATAAACAGAGTGGGTGTGGTGCAGCATTAGTTTGATCTCGGTCTCAGCGATATGGATGTATTTTGTAGTTTTGGCTGCTTAACACAACACTGTGCTCTCTTTAACATCCCATACACAGGCCCAACTTGTGATATTTGATCTGTTTCTGCTCTCTTTTGGAATATGAAAGTTATGGGAAACTTTTCCAAAACGACACCTGATGTGCTCTGGACAATCCTGAACAACAAATCAGTGTCATACTCTTGACAGGTTTGAATTACTGCTTTTTATAGCCTACTACTCTGGTGTCCACATTTATTCAACTTCAAACAAGGCTGCAGTTGATTATTTCCATTATTGGTGACTCTGCTCATGGTTTTAATCAAATCAGTTTGTGTTTACTTCAAATTACATCATCAGCTAAGTCATCGTACAGATTTACTGCAGAAAAAAAAATACATTTCATGGTCTGGGCTTATAAATAAAAGCACCAACTGCTCAGCTTACTGATAAGTAAGTTGACATATCTGAGTGGGGAATATTTGACAGCACGCCTCAACATAAAAGTTAAATTTTAAACTCTAAGACCTCTTTGAAATCCAAGTGAAACGATGGCAAACACACAACACGCCTATCTAACTTGTGACTTCTATTGCTAATGAACAGTGACAGAAATGTAGTTTTCCAGCAAACTGTGCATTAAAAGCAAAAAGGAAACCAGCATGACGGCAGCCAGTTGTCAAGATAATTTCATAACATGGAACAGAAGGAAGCATTTGTCATCCATTTCCTCCAGTTTGATGTTGAAGTCTAAGATTCAAAGCAAAAAAAACAAAACAAAAAAACCAACACTAGTCCAGTCCAATTCTTGCAAACTTCAGGATATTGCCACCCAGAATTTCATAAAGGCAACAGCCTGTTACAATTACAAGCACACAGCTAATACCACAGCTGCTCTGACACTTGATTGTAAATATATATAGTAGATATCTATACGTTTATAGTGTGTTTTTTAAAAGCAGCCATGCATTTACCATAAGGTTGGTGGCACTGGCATATAAGAGACAAGGCCAATACTATTGTGGTCGCTCCCAAAATAAAAAGTGTAAATCTGGTTATCACGTGCGTGCAGTGGTGTTGCTGTGATGGTAATGTATCTGTACATAATCATTATTACCCTGTATGATGGCAACAATCTGGGTCAGGGAAAGGCTAGGCGGAGGAAGTGAGCTGTTGTCTTTGAGCAGAGGGGACGCTGAGCTCGTCAGGGAAGGAAGTCTGTCTATCTGCAGAGCCGATGCGTTGGCACGGATTGAAGCTTTTTGTGTGCAGATTAAATAAAGTCACTGTTGGTTAGCAATACAAATACAATGTGTGTGATATTTACTGCTATGTTGCGTTTTAGCCAGATTTGTAAACAAACAAACCAAACAAAAAAAAGAGAGAGAGATAACTAGTCGCTTCGGGGGCGACACGTAGTAGAAACAAGGCGCCTGACGGACGAAACCTGTTTAAAAACCTCGCACTTCAACACCCATCTGTCCGCAGGCCGGAGCACACACACGGCAGCAAAACACCGCTGACGGGTTTCGGTGTTTGTAGGAGTCCGTCTTTAAATCGGCCCACATGTAAGTTAACACACCCAGCGGTCCGCGTTTCAGCTGCATTTGTACGTGTACCAGCTGGTTAGCCTCGCCGCTGGTCCCACCTACCCCCACCACCACCACAAGCAGCAGCAGCAGCAGCACGACCCAGGGCGGCAGCCACCACCACCACCTCCACTCACCAAACCTTACACACATTTCGGTCAATTTAAGCTTTTTTAAACGCCGCAGCGTTGTTTGTATCGACGTGTGTACAAAAGGAGGTCAAGCTAACATCCCCGTCCTCTGTAGCTGAAACACGCCTGCTGCTGCTGCTGCTGCCGAGGACGACGAACAAGCAAACAAAGGTGGATTAATGAGTCGTATGTAGTGAGCAGAGGTCCGGGTCTGTTGTGTAGTTGTGTAGTGAGGTGTCTCCTCCCGGACAGGAGATGGGAGATAACATCGAGAGCTAACTTAGCTTAACGTTACACTGATATCCCACCTAAGATAACGAGCCCAAAAAGCGACCATTTCCACATTGATATTCAACCCGCGTCGGGCTTCGACACTCACCTAATACAACACATAGCGTAAATCCAGTCAGTAAAACGCGCTTGCAGACGGTATTAGACCGTTTCGGCTCCATTATGTTGTTGTAAACAGGAGTAGTTTCCTCTGCCTCTCTTTTTTTTCCACCCCTTTCTCGTCTCAGGCGCTTTCTTCGTCGTGGCTGTTGCAGCGGTGGGTGACGCTGCAGTCGGAGCGGCTGCTGCCCCCCGCAGGCGGACAGGGGTACTACAGGGCGGGACCGCTGAACTCAGGCCAAGTAAAGGGGAAGTAAAGGGGGGCCTCCAGCGGCCAGGAGACCCCGGAGCAGAGCCAAAGACTCACACAGGTAACATCAAAGAGTCAAAACACTAATAAAAAATATGACAGGCAAGCAGACCTGGTGCTGCTGTTAGTGCAAATTCTCATTTGTCCAAGCCAAAGGCATCTCTATAAATCTCTATAAGTAACAGCAGCTTCTGCAACTGAATCAAGTCAACTGGACTTTTTTAGTTTTTGTCTTTGAGACATTTCGCCCCTTATCCAAGTGGCTTCATCATTTTGTGTAGACTAGACTGGTCGATGATGAAGTCACTTGGATAAGGGGTGAAACGTCTCAAAGACAAAAACTAAGTCCAGTTGACTTGATTCAATTGCCTAGAGAAGTTGCTGTTACTCATAAATTTCTCCTTGGAGGGATGATAAAGCCTTATCTTATCTTTTCCTTTTTCAATGGGGAGGAGGGACACAGATCCATTGTCTTATGGATGGGTCTATGATTTCACAGTATGATATGAGCTGCAGATACTTCAGCACCACAACAGGCTCTAAACATAGATAAAAGTAATGGCAAAGTGGGTGCTATTAATTATAAATTAGCCTATTAATACATGATTGGTGCAAGGTTGGATTACCGGCAGCTGGACAATATGGGCAACCGTCCAAGTTGCACCATTGAAGAAGAAAAGCCATAAGCTGTGATGGGTCTGACGTCCTCCACCTTGCAGATTTGTCTTGCAGAGGATCCCTGCACCAAATATATTTTACAGTTTATTCCTAATTATGAAGTGTGTCGCATCAAACTGCTTCCATTTTTTGTCAAGCAATAGGCCTACTACACACAGGGAAACTGCATCACCAATTATTATCATTGTCCACACATCTGACAATTATTTTTCATTTCCAACTTATCCTCATTCCAACAAAGACCAAGTTACCAAAGTTTGAATGTATGTTTTATTTTAATCATCTTAACAAATCTTTCAAAATGCTCCTGCACGTGCAGTTGGCCAACCAGTGGTTTGTTAAAAATGTTTTTTTGTTTGTTTTTTCATTCAAACTCAGGACACCAATGCAGTGGGGCTGTACTTCATAGCACATATCATTTAAATGTCATCGTATTCATCATTCAGCGTGCTGCTCATGCCTCTCTTTCATGTATGAGTAAAATTACGACTCCTTTTTCTTCTTGGACAGTTTAAATGTGACAGGTGGATTTGCCAGTTCATGTCGCCACATGACCAGGAGTCCACTGGTTTCTGAATGCTGACGCTGACACAACAGCGTCTTAATTAAAAGCCTGAAATTACAGTTATTTACAACTAAATTTTTTTTTATCTCTAATTGGTTTGACAGTTTAAAACTATTCAAGCTAGATGATCATTACTTTTTCTTTTCTTTTTTTTCAAAATTAGAATATTTAAATATCCTGATCCTTGAAAAGTAGAAATTCCTTTAGACTGGATGGATATTAAGTATATGTAATTTTAACTGGATGTTGTAATTTCTTGTAAAGATCACTGATTGCACATGAAAACATCAGTTTAGTCCTGGTGTAGATCGAATGAAAAACACACAACGCTTTGGTTCATAACAGTAACATGAAAAGATACAAGCTGCTGAAAGCTCAAACTGTGCACAGTCAGTATCAATTACAACAAAAATATTAATTAAAAGTATAGTACTTAAACCTAATTTCTTTTTTTTAATGCAACCCATATTGCAGGATGAAATGTCACACTTGAGTTGAAATTTTAATATCAATTTATCAGAAACGACTTTTTTAAAGTAATTTATTGTCAATGCATATTGAGGCAACAACTATTACAGCTTCATAAATTATTTCAAGGTTGTGTACTTTGATGTGTAGATGCTAAAAAGACTGTGGTGAGACAGTTGTTTTTTTTCCAGTAAACACGTGTTTAGAAAAATTACAAAAAACTTCATATCTAGTTAGTTAGAAAGAAATCTGGGCTTTGAATGTGCTTTATTTTTTGTAGTGAATCCATATTTATGCTTAAAACCCAAAGTAGTACACAGTGTGAGCTTTCAGACATTCATCTCTATCTTCTATCATTTTTAGGGAATCATACCTTTTGAAATCAACAATCTAGCAATGTTAGGAATTATTCAGTAAAAATAAATTGACTCTTAAGCAATGGCATGGTGACCGGCGAGAATCTTCAGAGAGGATAAGCCCCAAATTCTGTTACCATGACGGACCAGACGTTCAATTAAAGGGACGATAATGTCAGCAAATTAAAAAAAAAAACAACAACACACCAAGCCGATGCGGTTTAAGGCCATCCAAGAAAATAAAACCTCCAGGATTCACACTGTAAAATTGAGTTCCCACTAGTTCTCAGTCCGTGGCCAAACACAATCACCACAAGCCAAAAAAGACATACAGTTTTCTGTCAGTGCAACTCAGGCTGGCTTGCCCACACATCCACACTATCTCATAACACATTGCATGAAACTATCATAAATATCAACTCAAGATATCTACAGTATTGACATATACAACATAACGAAATGTAATACATGCAAAAAACAAAAACAGTGATCAACATGTCCTTAAAACATACATTGCTGCTGTATGCATGTGCAGTAAATATATATATATAATGTTGTATATTGTTTTTAATTGCAATGCAAAGACAATCCCTCCCTCCACTTGAGGATTTTTTTTTCTTTCCAACAGGAGAAAATGTATCCAGACTCATATTTTCCATTAAAACTATGTTTGCAGCCTGGTGTGGCCAATAGTCTCAAACAAGCCCTGAACTGAGTCACCGTCATTATTCAGAGCACACGATGCTCTGGAAGTGGTTCACATGTTTAGAACATTTTGGAAACGCTGAAACAGCTAATTGCGCTTCTCAAAAAAATCATAAATTTTCCTCTGTCTGCATGTTAGAAAGCAAAGTGGAAAGTTTCACAACAGTTGGAGCTATTGTTTTGCCATTTCTGGCTAATTTCTCACTCAGTAGTTTGTGTTTTTTTCTAACTGTGAATATTTTAAATCATATTTGTCTGTGCTCATTTAGTGGAACTCCTCGATTTCTAGCATCTACGGTGGAAACTTTACAAATGCGGGTTGAACCACCTCGAGTTGTGGTTGTCTAAACTGGTTGAATATGTAATAAACCCAGACATAGAACATGAAGCCACACACTCTGATTTCTGATTTCTATTAATATTCTGGCATTTATCTATTCAATAAAAAAAATGATGCGCCAAAAACATCCCAGTGTCGCTGCTGTGTATTCCTGCTGTCTCCTGTGGTTTAGATCCTAGTCTTCAACTGCCCAAATTAAATATGGATTAGTTTAACAAAAAAAAAAGGAATGGGACAGCACAATTGTAAACTTTTAGTATTAGCCAAACAAAACCGTATTCAGCTCATCACAGAGTCTGAAACTCCTTCTATATCTGCATCCAACAATTTGTGTAACTTTCCGAAAAGGTACGGCAATCATTCTGGCTCACTTCTGGCTCATCTCTGGCCCAATTCGGGCTCACCTTTGGCCCATTTCTGGCCGGCAAAGTGAAAGCAGTAGGCATGCAGGATGAAGTCGTGCAGCCAAATTAGTCCAAAGCAAACTGAGGCCTGTGTGGAACATTAACCGTCCTAAAACACTGGATTATGCTCCATAAGAACCAGTTTGTACGACGCCCTGTCTGATGATGTCTGAATCTCTCAACTAGTGAGTAAAAATCTGCTCTTCACAGGGAGGTGACAGTTTTAATTTGGAGATAATGCCTCCATTAGAGTGGCACTCAGAGTCAGTTCTTTACACAAAAATACCATCTTTAATCATAAGGGGAGTGGGGAGTTCGTCTTCCACAAATCATTTAGCTGTTCCTGTGTTTTCAGCTCCACAGATCAGATAGATCATTTGTGGTCTGTTTGTATAATAACTCGCTGACCACAACACTTTTAGGTTCTTTGACAAAAAGTGAGGAGTGAATGACTTTGTGGCTCTCAGATGGTCAGAGAAATCAGTTCTGCTTCAGTTGCCACTTCCCAGTTAAACAGGCTAAGACTTCTCTCTGTTGTACCCCTCACTGACCTCTGACCTCCCTTGTGCCAGTACTGGGTGATGGTGTGCTCTTCCATTATAGTTAATTAAAAGCCGACCAATATGATTTAAGAGCTTCTGAATTTCATTAAGAAAAAGTCAATTCAAAAAGCCGATCGTTAAAAGGAGCCGAGTGTTTGTATTAAAATCTACTATTTTCTATTTACACCTTAATGTCGATGCAGCAATTATCCTTCAATCTTTTCTTACATCAGCTGGGTTTCAACTAGTGTTTCTTGACGCCCGACAAGTAAAACCCACAATTTGAACACGATTAAAGTTTCTCCACTGTATTTCTGCAGCTTCTGTCACATGTTTAGAGCAAAATCCAAAGCAAGAGAAGAGGAGAGTATTGCTTGTTGTGTTATGTTCCTTTTTCTTTTTTTAAACCAGTTAAGTTACGTGCATGATTTTCCATCCTTCATTGTGTCTTAAATCGTAGGTTCAACAGGGTGAAGTGACCAGAACAAGGTGGAAAATGCGACAGAAAAAAAAAACACAGCCAGAAATGGAAGGAAAACAAAACAAAAAAAAACTAGAAACACAGGGTCAGTGGAACAAGGAAGCGATTATCAACCGCTTTGAGAACAGAGGGAGAAACATTATGCATCCGTTTGTTTTTCTATTTACCTGGAGAAGAGAAGTCGCAGATGGAAAGTGCTTCAGAGGATGACAAACCTTTTTGGTTGAGCTAATACAGACAGTCATATCTACAGTAGAAACGAGACACAGACAGACCCACACACAGATGGACTTCCACTGCCTCCGTCCACAGTCACACATTTAGTTATTTACATTTTTTTAGTAGTGTTCTTCTTCATTACTCTATCCGTGGTGTGTTCAATGACTTATAATGTACACAAGAGGACACTAGCTCCTTGCGCCGTGACCGTCCTTGTCCATGTCCTTCCGAGCTCTTCCACGGTGGTTAAGGTAGTAGGAGGACGGGGGAGGGCGGGGTCAGATCAATAATGTTATTGGGCCAGTGAAAGAGAAAGGGGGGAATGAAACTGAAGGCAGTTTTCATTGGGTGGCATCATGTCTCTGGAAGTTGGTTGATGTCAGTCAAGTTGGTGTCGTTGAGGATCACTCTGATTCGATCCAAGGAGTCCGCCTGTCGTATTCGCTCCAACTGTACCTGAGGACGGAGCCACATGATACTGTTAGAAAAGATATTCAGCTTAATATCTCGTTCATATCAATTTCCTTCAATTAAACACCATATTCCACACATATTTTACTTTGCTTAATCCTCATGCTTGTTCTGAAGTTTGCGGTTGTTTTTCCCTTAAGTAAATTTAAGTTTTCTTTATCTCATAATTATTACAGGAGAATTTCTAAAAAAAAATTTGCAGCTGTTTTTATAAATTGGTATTAAAGCAAAATATACAACACACACTATTAAGTCTATTTGGAATATGTCATCACAGTCATTAATGTTTAACTCGTTGTTTAAATTGTTGAAATTATTAAAAAATCTGTTACATTTATGCAGCGTTTCTACAATGCTTTAACAATTACTTGATAATCAAAGTGGTATCTGATAACAACAAATAATAGAACTCATTCCATTTAAACTAAACGAGCACAAGACAAATGTTTGACTGTTTTCTGTTCATCAAAGCTTCTGTTCACCCATGAACACAGCAGGTTGGGTTTGATACATTAAGATGACACAGGACTTTGACACTTGACTGTTTCTTACCTGAAGAGTCTGAGAAAGTTTGACAAAGTCCTTCTGGACCTGTTCACTGACGTCCAGCTCCGTTTGCAGCCGCTGAGCTTTGCCTCTTTCGTCAAGGACCTGACTCTCTAGTGCACTCTGCAGCACACACACGAAAATTTGTTTAGAAAAGTCCAATCGAGCCCGTAAATTGCAATACAAGCTTTAAAGAACACAAATAAATATCTAACTGAAACACTTTTGCTGGTTAACACTGAAGGGCAAAGGCTGCACTATCGAATTGATGGTTTAGTGCCACATTTTATTAAATTACTTATTACTCATTAAACTGGCTCCTGGGCTTAGCTTTTCAAGACCAGGATGTCTTTAACAATTAAGCCCAGGAGCCAGTTTAATGAGTAAACGGGTTCAGGACGCAACCATGCAACAGAGGGAGTGATGATCAGACATCAGCTCCTCTCTGTGATTCGTTGGTTGGTACAGACGACAACATCCTTCCCTCTTGACTGATGTAAAACAGCCTGCGATAGTATCTGCTCGGTTCAGACATGACTGGCCACAGTAAAGTAATGTGTTGGCACACCATGCAGAGACTGTGTCACACGCTGACCTTTGCAGTGGCGAGCTCTTTGAGCTGCCTCTCCAGGCTGGTCCTCAGGCCCTGGACGCTCTCCAGTGTCACAGTCCGCTCAGCGAGGCTGCTCTCCAGCTACACAAACAAAGTGACACATCAGTACACAAAGACACTACGAGTATTACACACCATTAAATTTTACAGGAGAGAGGACAGTGCTAAGGTGAACCGGTCTGCATAATGCTTTTAAAGCCTTGGTGTGCATGAAGGTTTCTAACTTTGTTGAGAGATGAGTGGTGGTACAGTATCAAAACAATAGATACAGATTTCCAGAATTAAAGCCTTTCAACAAACAATCTTGCATCACTCTGCAGAGTAGGACTCCTATTTGTTGTATTTTAGTTGTTTTTTGTTTTTTGTACAATGAAAAAATATGTGAAATGAAATTTTCAGATGTCTTGCATGTTTTTGAAGCCAAAATTAAAACGGATAAATCAATGTTTTTCTTGAGAGACTCTCTTTCACAAAAATGCATTTTTCTCAGCTTTCTAGAAAAAAAGTGGTCTTTTTGGTGCAACCAGGCTCTATTCAACTTAAGATAAATCAAGAATGGAACAAAGTACAAACAAATGGTTTTCTCCTCAATTAAATAGAGAGTCTCAGCTTTCCTTTGAGCTATTTGGTGTTTTCAGAGTCATAGTACAAAATATTCTGTGGGTCTTGAAATATAACTCAAAATGCCCCGAAACACTGGCACCAGGCACTGACCATTTTATAAAAGGGCTGGCACTCAATGAGTTAAGACAAGAGTAAACTACTGAATGTGTATTATACAGGGAAATGTGAGCGTCTGAATGAAAAGAGGGGGTTTGGACACAGTTGGTAGTTTCCAGTGGTTTTATCTGCTGGAAACAAAGTTCAGGCTTTAAAATGTCAACAAGGCTAACAAGCTCAGTGGAGCTCAGGGGAACTGCAGAGTTGAGTTTATCACTATGAGCAGCTCTTTGGCATCACATGTTATAATTTGACTTTACTTTGTGGAGCTTTAAAACTCTGGATAAGAAGCAAGGACTTGATGGGGGCAACAGATGATTGTATACCAACAGGCAGGAGTACATTGGTAACGTAAGTATAATCTTATACATGTCTTAAAGCACTCTATCTGAATCCCCATTCCTCACTGTGGTGTAATGCTGCATGATATCAAAGAGGAAGTACCTGTTCCTTCTCAGCTTTTATTCGCTCCAGCTCCGTCTTCAAACTGGAGAAGGAAGCTGTGGGAAGGAGACATCATTAAAGGATCACACGGTGCTCATCTGAATCTCAAAGCCCACGTATTCCCACTGGAATGATAATGTGCTACCTTGAAAATTATTTGACAATTTATGAATAATGCAACAAAGCCGCACCTTCAGTGAAGGCAAAGCTGCTTTTGAGATGCTGTGAGTGTTTGGTTTGTGTGAGAGAGACAGTAAGAGGTCTAAACGACAAACTCTAAAAACTAACAGACTGACGGTTTTCAAACCAGTGTTGTTGAACTTTAAGATGAGACTGGCAACCACGAAACAATCCAACATTACACAAGAGAACTGGTAGCAAGCAGAGTCATACAAACAAGCTACACCTTTCGTTGTAACACTGCTTTTTCAGGAAGGAAAATCCTTCGAAATTCAATGTTGGTTTACCTGGTAGTTTATAACGAGAAATTAATTGGTAGTTTTGTTACTTGACCTATTGTCTGTTACAGCTGTTTATCTAAACCTCAAGTTTCTAAAATGTCTCCATATTTGTTATTTTAAATTTCATTTTGTTATTGTATGTTTCAGAGCATATGGTTGGTCTAAACATGCCTCCGAACATGTGTTTGGCATATTCACTATTTTTTGGGCAGATAAAGATTTCACAGATCAAATATAACAAAGTTATTAGATTTTGACCCCAGGAAAAGTAGCTGCTACCTTGGTGGTGGTTAATGGGGATCTAAATGAATAAATCCCCCATTCATCAACAGTAATCAACAACTGTAGCCATAGTTTAAAAGTCACGTTAGTGTTACACCAGACAAAACTGTTATGTAAAAACAGACAAACTGGACAACACGGCTACGTCCACCCTGCTACGTTTTCATTAACCAAAATGATGAGATGAGCTAGCTGAGTATCAGAAACAATATCATGTACACTGTGCATGCACAAACCGGTGAAAACAGGAGGCAGATTGTCGACTCCGGAGTTGATTAGTTGCAAAAAATATCATGAACAAGAAACAGCTGAGAGCTGCAGAGTTAAAATGCTGATTTTTAACTGCTGGACAGATGCTAGCAAAACCAATAAGGTCCACAGATGTCTACCTTGTAGTCTCCAAAGCTGTTTTTGGTGCTTGAAAACACCAGTGTCGTGTGTGGACAGGAAGTGTAAACGTAGCAATAGAGATGCGTTTGGAAATTAAAATGTAGTAGTGTGGACGTAGCCCAAGTCTGTCTCATACTGGAGAAGCTGACCAGTCAGCAAACAGGTGAGTACAGTCTTTTAGTAACCAGTTAGACATTTGTAAGGTTTAAGTTCTCAGAAGTCCTTTCTATTTTTCTAAGCTAACCACTCTGTCGAGACAAAATGATACGATCCACATGGCCACAAACACAACCTGCTGTTTCCAAAAAAGCTGGAGTGCTGCTTAAAACATTCATAGAAGCAAAGTGTGATGATCTGCAAAACATTTCATCGAAAATAGCACAAGCATAAATATGAAATGCTGACCGCCCATTTTGAAGTTGATACTAGCCACAAGTTTCAAAAAAGTTTGGACAAGGTCATGTTTACCGCTCTGTTGCATCACTTCGTCTTTTGTCAGCATCTGGGAACTGCGGAGAACGATTGCTGTAATTCAGAAAGTCAGATGTTTTCCCACTCTTGCTTGTTGTATGATTTTAGCTGCTTCAATAGTTGGGGTCTTGTTTATCGTATTTTACGTTTCATACAACTTCTCAGCTTTTTTGGAAACAGGGTTGTACTTCAGTGTAAGCAACAGGTCAAACATCTTCAAATTATCCAAGTCCAGCTTTGCTCAATTAATCGCCTCTCAGATAACCATGACCTGGATGACAGGATCCTCCATAGTCTCTTAACTCAAAGTGAAACAAGTGAGAACTGATCTGTGGTGTGGCACAACACACGGTGAGGTGAGTTATCTATTAATGCACATTTTAGCCATTCCAGTTGTGAGGGAAAGCGCTACGTACGCAGTAGGCTCACTACTTTATTAGTCTGACAGCTATGCCATGAACACACACACATAGAAGCGGGAAAGGGAGTTCATTCAAAGCTTTTGTCGTACCTTCGAGGATGTCTGAATGGCAGTGATCAATGGAGAAAGAAAAACAAAAGAAGAAACAAAAGCAGGATGAAAAAAAAAAGTCAAAAAAATAAAGAACACGTCTGCTGGGTTCCTTCCCACATGAGAAAAGTTTGTTTGCTCAAGTATTTACTAAAATGATGGGTGAGGTCAGTGGTTCCTAATCTGTTTGTCGGCCAACACATCATTTGCAATCAGAACAATTTGGGTGAAAATATGTAAATGGTAAACAATATGAATACATTTTAAAAACAAAATTACGGTGAAAATATCAATATGCTCAAAAATGTTTATTATTTTAATGAGGCCTTTGATAATCAAATGGTAGACATTTTTATGTTGTATCTGCCTGGACGTCTACACAAAATACTTGTTTGCTTTCTCAAACATCCATGGCAGAATCTGGAGAATTAAAAAGTGGTCTGAGAGGAAATGATGTGGCCTGCACATGTTTGCAGGTTTGGATGTGGGCCGACAGATTTTTTTAAGATTTGCAAGCAGGCCCGAGTTGGAAAAGGTTGGAAACCCCTTGGGTTAGATACTGACCACACAGCTGATCGATGGTTAGTCAATGGCCACACTGGACAGTTCACATGGAGTCTCACCTATCTCCTCCTTACAGCCCTCGATCTCCAGCTGCAGCGTGTCCTCCAGGTTTTCCTTCAGACACTGCTCCGCCTGGATCTGCTCCTTCAGGAAGAGAATCTCAGCTTTCAGCTTCTCCTCCATGTGATCGGCAGACGTCCGCAACGCCACCATGTCCTCACGCAACCGCACCACCAGGCCTTGGAGCTCCTGAGGAGGAACCCAACAGTGTACATTACCGACATCAATGTGGGGGACCATCATCAATTAATATGGAAGCCGTCTGCAGGCTGGGCTGTGGCCTTCTTTACTTAAACATTTGGTGAACGACTGACTGTACGCTGACGATACACACTTCTATATGTATGGTGATACTACTGAAACTAAAATAAAGGCTTGTTACACATATGTTTGATTGATTTATTTGCTTTTGTTTATTTAAGTGTCATGCACACTTTTTGTGCCCAGTCCACGTGGGCTTATAGAACGGAGGAAAACACAAAACAAACCAAAAACAGACAAGCTTCCAAGATATAAAAAAAACAATAAATAGTAATTTATGGTTTTATGTGGGATATAATGCTTATGATTTAAGCATTATATCCCTGCTTATTATATATTACACCATCAAATAGTGAGAATGGAAAAGTGGTTGTTGACTTTCGGACCTCACTGTATGGGTATCTCTTCTATATTTCTGCAATATGGATAATGAGAGGCAACACTGCACCTGTTCTCCACATCAAAATATATATATTTTTTAAATTCTGTGTTGATACAGATATAAATGTTACCTGTGCAGCATGTTGCACCACAAAGGTAATAAAATTTAGCTCAACCTCCACTCAAGCACAGGCCCACTTCCCACTTCTTTTTCATTCTGCTGCAGTGCACTTCAGCGAGAGCCGATGACTAACAATGCGTGGGAGGAGATGTGGGAACCTCCTGAGCAGAGCGGCCAGTATAAAGTTGTAAAACCACAGGATTTTCACCGTGTCACGCAGCTCAGAATGGGCACTGATGCCGTTAATCACTGTAAATGAGCTGGTGGAGTCACAGAGGCATTACCACTGGAGCAATTAGCTTCGGACCATGACACTGCAGGGATTATTTTCTATATAATTTAGTGTCAGTTTCCCCACTCTCCTTTTGACATGAATTGGGAGACCACTGCTCATGCTGTGACAGGTTATAAATGGGAGAGCAGACTGTGCCTGCCCAGAGAAGAAAGGCCGTTTAGAGACAAATGCAGACACCCAGAAGAAGCATCTCCCAAAATGAACCTCTCTTATACTAAAGTAGTTTTGATCATGGACGTCCATGCTTGACCTCAGGGTCAATGCATGTGACAAAATAATCTCAACTCCCACTGTTTATTTTCAGCCGAAAGATTCATAAGAGGAAGTAAGTGGAGCTTGAGTTGTAATTATTTTTGTCATATTAACCTCTATCACAGTAAATATGAGTCACCCATGTTTCTGGCTGGTTGTTAAAGGTCAGGGTAAACAGCACAAGTATATTTTCTTAAGTGCTATATTTGCAAGTACAGTTTGTTGACCTGTACTTTACATGAGCATCAATATGTGCCACTTTGCACGTCTAATCCACCACATGCATTTTACCAATTTTAGCAACTATCTACAGTACTTTGTACATCAAGAATTTACACTGAGGAAAACATGAAAGTCAATTAAACAACCTAGCAGCGTTTAAAAGAATAAATGTTTGCTGTACAACTTGTCCCCTAGAGTGTCAGACACTCAGAACCAATGGATGCGCCAGACAATACATCCATTGTTTATTTATTTAGACAGATAAATGCATGATGTAATCTTAAATGCATGGCATTTACTTCACAGAGAGTATTTCTATTCATGTTTGAGTGTTATGTGTACCAGAGGTGAATACATGGCATGTGATCAGATTTGCATTTGGCTAAGCAAATCCTGATCTTACTGCACTTTATCATATTTTGATCGCAGGCTTGATTTTCTTATCTTACTGTACTATTATTGCTTCCCATCACCACCCAATTAAATCTCAGCAGATCAGGGGATGATATTATTATTGTTTATATTATCATTATCATTATGTGCAGTAAAGTTTTAAAGCTCATTGCCCAGCCTTAATGCAAAGGTTAAAAGAGGTGACGCGGGTCTGACATACTTGCACAGTGTTGGGCATCAGGAAGTCTTCTTGCTGCTGTAGCTCCACGTGCAGCCTGTGTTTCCCCTGCAGGCTCTCGTTGTCTCTCTGTAGTCGACTTAGTTCATCCGCCACCTGCTCCCTTGACTTCACGAGCACCGCCTGAAACGAAAGAGAAAATAAATACATTTATTTTAAAAATGAATCACTTCATCTCATCGCGTGTTGGTCCCTCCTCCCCCTCCCTTTTTAACCTCCCGTCATGAGGAACAAGCATGTTGGAGAGTGACTCACGAGCCACACTCCATCCATTTCTCCCCATGGAGCTAATAATTTTCTAGGTGCAGCAACGTGACTCATTTCATGACAGCATGAAGACTCATGCTTCTTTATATCAAAGCCACATGTAGCCAGAGGAATATCTCATTGCTCTGGCAGACAAGGCTGTCTGCAAAGTCGCACTGGTGCATGTGCTGATAGAGTCTGGGGCTGCACATTCATTACTGGGACCGTCTGTGTCACATCTTCCTGTTCTACTCCCTCAATTATCTGCAAGACCAAGTAATTAGCAATGTGCTGCAGCAATGTACAATTCACAGAACTGTACATTTGTGCCGTGGCTGATGAGCAACTTGTGGACATATTTAACTTATAAGCCGCCAAGAGCTCAGTTGTGTCAGCACATATTTGTGGTAATGAGGAACAGTGATGTTGCACAACACTTCAATTTTCTCTCCTAAAAGCTGATTTTTAAGTTGACGATTTAAACTAGGTCTAATTATTAAATTAGGCAAATATTCAATTAGTAAACAAACAGAAACTTACTCGAAAGTAATGTATTTAGTTAATATAAGAACTCAGCTGTCAGTTTATTAGGTTAATCGAGCTAATGCAGTCTAATACAACTGTCCTGCAAAAAATCCTCCATGTTCAAAATCATGATGTTCAGTCTCCGGATGAAACTGCTCGTAAAAAGTGTCGATTCACCTTAATGTTGATTTTGGAGGACATCTGTTATTTAGCCTTCCCTCAATGATATAAACGAGATGGGCAAAAATACTAGCAACACCTGTCAATATAATTCAATACAATGCAACAGTCTCAAATATTGCAAATTCACAATATGGTGATTTACAGAAATAGAAAAAGAATCCATTTCATTTACAACATATGACTTTTTTATAAACAAAGACGAAACAAGTACTGCAGATAGCTGAATATTTTAGCTTAGTATATCAATATCAATCAAAAGATCAAATATTAACAATAAAAAAATAAGAATTATCATAGAAAATACCTAAATATGCAATAGAAACATGCACACTTTGAAAAAAGTCTAAAAGTTTAAATCTGTGCATTTCTGTTGTGGCGGTTGAGCAACTTTTGGGTATATTTAACTTGACGTTTTACCAGTAACAACTTCTGGAGCCAAGAAGAGAGGAGCAGTGATAGCACTGCTGTAGAGGCAAAGAAAAGCAGAACCAAAACACTACCAGGCAGTATGCCTGAGCCGCACTTCAGGCTGCATGTCGTCGGATAACAGAGCTGGAGTCTGTTGTCAAAACAAAATTGATATGCTTATTTGAAGAACTCCATTCTTGCCAGTGCTACTAAAATCCTTTTTGATATTAGGCTGTGCAGCATTAGAGGGAACTAGAGATCCAAACACAGCTGTCGAGAAGAGGCTACGCGAGGCTAACGGCAGAATATGCTGCTCACCATCTGTTCCTGTGTGTTCCTCTTAGCATCACTGAAGGCTTGTTGTAGTGTGCCGAGCAGCGTCTCTGACTCCTGGACCCTCTGCATGAGGCCAGACACCTGCAACACGACACAGAGGGGGAAAAAAAAAACGTCAAGACAGGAGAGACCCTGCGGCGGCTGTTCAGACACATACATACACATACAACGGACTGCAATTTACATAAAGCGAGCACATGTTTGTGCACACACTGTGGCAAACTGTGACAGCTGCTGTCCAACCTGCTTATACGTGGGGGTAAAGGTAACAGACGTATGCAGCCGGTCACATCTGGAGTGGAGCTCCTGGACCAAGTTCTCCTGGAGGACCGAAGTCCACGTCCAGCTCCCCTCAGACCTCCACTCGTCCCTGCCAGACCTTGTAACCCCCTTTTGTTTGACTCTTGACGCGCACATTCCTATGACACTGACACATGTAGGTCTGATGATACGGACTAACTCTCTGCACACTTGTTGTTTATGACCATAAACATGATAGATAAAGTGTTATGTTTAAATTAATGCTCTGGACATGGAGGTCGGACATTGCACCCACGTACAATCTGTGGTTGAGAGAAATGGCAAATATGCTTCACTTGCAGAGACTGAGACTTTATAATGAAGACAGGGGAGACATGTTTGAGAAGATGTGGGACCCTGTACTGCAACAGTTTCAAGGAAAGGACTAATATGTCACTCTCTGCACACCTAATTGAGTTTTTGAATATGTATGTCTATTTTATTGTCATGACTGTGGCTTCTGTTATTTCTTTACTTGTGCTGTGCTGATTCTGTTCATGTTTTTTTTTTTTTTACTTGTTAGTTTTCAGGGTGGGGAGAAGGGGGCAGGGTTTTTTTCTATTATCTATTTGTCCTGTGTTCTTTGTTCACCTGAAAAACAATAAACATACTGTATATTTAAAAAAGAAAACTGTACATGTTTGGTAAGCCACCCCCCCTCCTCAACGTGACAACCTATGTAATGCAGGAAACAACAGCTTCAGCTCATGTTGTGACACTGTGGAGCCGACGTATTCCTCTCAGGTGCACCGCAGCGTCCCCGCAGGTCCTCATCAGATCATAAAGCATGACAAAGGATTATTTTATTTGTTGCTGCTGCCGGTGGGAACGCTGCCTCCCTCTACACGGTGTCACACTGTGCAGGATTTTAGATGCAAGACCTAGAAAAGTCCTGCCTAAGCAGAAACTGGGATCTGCTCTCACGACTCAAGGTGCAGAGCGGGAAGTGCATTCAAGTACGGCAGCACACTTTTTTGCTTTATCAGAGGCCTGTGGTGCATCCTGAGGGGTGGGGGCGTAGGAGAATCCATTATCACACATTAACAGTTACCGTAGTGGTTTGGTGAGGAGGACTATCAACAATGAGGGGAAATCACATCGTCTCCTCACATCCTATTTCAAAGCAGCCCACTTCCATCTGTGTTGAGCTGGGGCATGTATGAGAAAAATATTCTCTTATTGCAGAATGTATTTTGCATGCATCTATTTTGATAATCAATTTTTTTTCAAGTGAAAATACCAAGAATGAACAGTTTCCTGCTTCTGAATTATGGAGATTTTAACATCTCTTTGTCTTCTGTGATAAACATCTTTGGGTTTTAAACTGAACTTTGAACTCGGAATATGAAATTATAACACCTGTTTATCATCTAAATTGAGAAAATAAGAAGCAGACAAACCACTTAAGAAACCACACGACACACCAATAACTGTCAGCTCAGGCCCAGCTGTGCATCCAGCTGTGCTATAATAATATCACTAGTCAAACTGGGGTTAGGGGTTAACCACCTCTGCACGGTGATGAAGTGACGTCATGATTCTGCTCATCATGGCTCCCACGGCACAGCTAATAATAAAATATGTATGTGATGTCTCAGGTTAAAGTTCAGATCTGTTGGAAAGAGGATTATTCACGCTGCTGTTGCCCTGGTAACCTACCGTTGTCGGGGAAGTAGGCAGGACCGATGGGAATAGATGGTGAGACACAATGTTAAAAAATGATATTTATGGATTACCCCTTTTTCTTTCTTTTTTACCCTGAGACCTGAGTTATAACCCCCCCCCTCCAAGTCGGATTTCTGTACCTAGACACACGTTTGCTATTATTTTGGGTCTAGTTGCTCAAGATTAAACCAGTGGGTCTCGTATGAGCAGTAACATTTTCACAATGCAATGAATCAGTGAAAGTAGAGACAGCAGCTGGAGCACAAACCCACTGCTTTCAGACGCTGTAAAGGGAGCTCGTCAGCGAATGGAGAGGGTCGGCGTGCAGCATAAATCTTCACTTTAGCGCCATAACTTAAGAGCTGAATCAGTTAGTCAAGTGACAGAAAATTAATCAGCGACACATTTCACAACCTCTCAGGTATTTCAGCCATTTTACAAGCAACTTTCTCAAGCAAATTTATTTTCAATACTAAACTGAATTTCTTTGTGTTTTGGACAAATTTGAATTTGTCATTTTATTTTAATTTCAGACAATTAAGCAAACAATTAACAAAGGAGACTGTCTGTAGATATATCGTATATTATGTAACTAACTCCCAGTCGAAGCCCTACATAATGAGAATCACACAACATAAATTGTGTGAATTAAATGCACCAACTGGTTAAAGAGTTAATGAGAAACTGAGCAGAGCAAACATAAAAAGGATTTTTGTGTGAAGTTGGAGTTGGCTGATGGAGATTTCCACCAACTGCACTGACAAAAAAAAAAATAGCACAGAGAATGGAGGCTCTGTGCAGGACGCATTGTTGAGCTGGTTCAAGTGGGTGCATGGTCAGATGCACTAAACACTGTGAATCTTGTTACCATCAAATTGCTTTGCACTGCTCCATTACCAGTTTAACTCCCTCTCAGTACGCCACCCTGCTGCAGCAGCAGCGCACCAAAATACCAAACCAGCGGTGGGTAGAAACATAAAGACAGTGAAGTGGTCATGATGCAGAGCTGCACCTCAGGCTGGATACACACTGGATGATTGAAGTCTAATTTTGGAACTCTGATTATCCTCCCTACTATCAGGGAGGGTGTGGCCTGGAAATAAATAGAAAATATATAATATATTATATACGTATATTTTCAAAATAGTCCTAAAGTGTGTTGTGTATGATTATTTCATTGATCCCGAATGGAGTCATAGCTTCCTAGATCTCCAATCGTTGAAATTCACAATTCTTTATTAAACTGCCTCTGATGGAAATACCACCAACAGCCAATCAGAGTGAGCAGACCTGGAAGCATCACCAACAGGAAGTTGTTAATTTCCCTAAAGTTCCCAAACAGTGGACTGAACTAAATGGAAAACAGAGAAAGAAGTGCAACTGGCCGAATTATGGCAACAACACCGGTGACTTCACCATGTCTCATCATGCAAGACAAACCACAGTCGGGCCAACATGGAAAAGATTTTCTTCTAAAGTCACATTTGATCAGGCAAGTTTCTGTGAGATCTGGTGTCTGGGGGAATCTCCACTGTGCAATCGCTACAACAAACGGCAGATGTGTGGCCTCGCAGCCTGACTGAACAGTCTAGTGTGTGCAGTCAAAAGTTTAAAATGTCAAAAGCTGGTTGAAACCAGCCTCCTGTCTGTTGTCTGGGTTAAAATTAGAAAGTTGTCTAGTGTCTAAGCCTAAGCTAAATGCAAATGTGCATCGATTTCCCTGCAGACAGGATATCATCAACGCCAGCACTGTCAACATATTGTTTTTCTAAAGTACTGAACTCAGTAGACACTTTGTCCTTTCCACTGAGTCAGTGCACTAACGTAGGCAGACAGACTTTTAAAAGACACAGCAGACAGCAGCATAATGAACAAGCAGGAACTAATAAACACCTGTCAGAGTACTGAACCCCCTATGTGGTAGTTCCTGCAGCAACGAGCATCTCCAAAACCACTTTCTGCCATAATGAAAAACACACTCACAGACTCACAAAGTGAAAACAACATCAGTCAGGCAATCACGTTGTGGCTCACACTGTAGCTTACTGATCCCATGGCAATTGCACTTCCTGTGTACATCCCCACAGCACTGCAACCAAAGCAACTGCAGTTCAACACTGCAGACACCTACTGTAGATTATATCAGACACAGGCTCACAGTATCGGGGTTTTTTTCTCTGTCTTCATCAGTTCTTGTATTAATATGGATTTTAAACCTAACAATGACTATATACCAATTCCTTCCTCTATAGCTATTATTCTGTGTTTTCAAACCTTAGCAGCCGTCTCCTCGTTGCCCACTTTGACAGAATCCTCCAAATTCTGTTTTTCGGTCATCGTCCTCTCCAGCTGGTCGTTGGCCTGACGAAGCATCACCTGCAGTTTCTTCACCTGGAACAGCGTGAAAGGAAGAATCTTTACGATGAACTGTGTGTACCAACTTCCTAAAAACTTCCATGGTTTGATGTTAACAAACATTCCTGCGATGAATAAAAAAAGAAATGGTAACAACAGCAAAGGCACAAACCTGATCTCGTGTCTCGGCCTCTTGTCCTTGGATCGCCTGCAGCTGCTTCTCATAGTTGGAGCACATGTCGCAGCGACGGCCAAGCTTCCTGCCAGCGTTTTTCACCTGGTGACAGACAAGCGAGAAAAAATTTGGCTAATGCCTAAAATAGTGAAATATTATGATTTATGACACTTCTTCTCAACACACATAAAGACCTAACTAAAGCAGCGTCACTGCATGTCAATTAACATGATACAGTTTTTCTAACTTTAAATTTACTTTTAAAAAGATCACAAAGGAATGAAATGAAATATTTATTATTATTATTCCTTTGGTACTGGGATTAAAATACCAGGGACTGTCATGTAAGCATTTCCTAGAAGTTATTGCCAAAACCTGGTTTTGTCTCCTTGGAAGAAATACCTGCAGGATTTCGGGACATTTAATGGCACAAAGGCATCATTTCCAATCCTCATTGCTACTTCCACTACAGACAAGATACAGTCCAAACTTAAGAATCTGGTTTTGCAATGACCTGGATCATCTTTTCACTTGCACATTTTTCTTGCTATTCATTTTAGAGCGAGATTGGCAGTTTAAAAAAAAATATTTTTTAGATAACATCAACACAGCAGGGTATTGAGTTTGTAAAAGCAGTCGATTTACCAGGAGGTTTAATCTGACACGCAGACCTTTTAAACACAAATCAATGAGTGAAGCATCAAGCGCTGGAGATTTATCTCACAATAGGATCCCGTTTCTCAATCTACAAATAATGTGCAGAAAATGGCTGCATGTGATAGATTTCCCTCCCCTGCCACCGCCGCAGTAATGGGCTGAGAACAGTAAAGGGTTAGGGAGACCGCTGAGAGGGCATGCAGAAAAACAAGAGGATCAATACTTCTGTAAGATAATGCACCTTGAAGGAATATTGTTGCTCTGCCATTATTACAGTGAGAATCCAAACATTGGAGAACAATAAACCTCATATGATGATTAATCATCTACAGGTCTGTTATTAAAATCCAATTTAGTTCGTGCTGAGGAAGCAGGGGAGACTGATCACCTTAAAATCACTGAAAAACCTTCAGCACCACTTTTTCTGTTATTTTACCATTATTTTCCAATTTTATTGTCGCCGTTTTTTATATATGAAATGTCAGGTTTATGTTTATCAATTCCATGTACTTGTTTTGAGGGAACCGTGTGAGTAGCCAGCAGAGAAAAAAGGAATCAGAGTATGTGCACAAGTAAGTAAACCCCAAATGCACTGGTTAAGTCAAGTGGGTAATAGACTCAGTGATTAATTAAGCAGACCAATCAAATGAGACATCCTTAGGAAAGGTTTTGTAAGATCTGTAAGACAAGTCATTTACACATAGAGGGCACTCAGCATCACCGCACTTCTGCCCAGAAGTGGAGTGGACTGCCATCAAAACTTTCACCAAGACGCACCAGAAGAAAAATAAATCAGGTAAAGGCCGACCCACACATCGACTCCAGAGAGCAGCAGACCTCTCTGGCAGCATCTGGGATAACTACACGCGTCAATAATCAAGGGAAAAATGAATGGACTTGGCATTCATGGGAGAGTTGCTAGAAGGAAGCCTCTGCTCCCAAGAAGGACAAAGTTCCCTGTTACTTTGCCAGACAATCCAGAGGCCTCCTGGACATCCACTCTCTGGACAGATGAGTCCAAAATTGAATTATTTGGCCATAATCACAAGCAGGGTTTGTTTGGAGGGTTCACAAACTTTCTAGCAGCAGTGTATGTAAAGGGATCCTGCAAAACAACTCAATGGTCTGAGCTACATTTGACCTGGCAGGGAGGTCAAACAGTAAAAATCGAGGATGCACCTCTTGCTGCAGGAGGTTCCACTCGCTGTCGCTGACCAGTCGGTAGCCGGCCGGCGGCAGGTAGGCGGTGTCGGGGGCGTGGGAGATGCTGGACAGCAGCGACGCCGTCTCCTCCTGCTCGGGCGTCATGGCCTTGATGGCCTTCTCCTGGTCTTTCGTCAGCAGGAAGTGGCTCGCCGTCAGCTTGATCGAGCTGATGGACGAGGATTCCCCGAAACTACTGTCCGTCCCCGTGCAGTCGGCGCCCACCAAGGGCCCAAAGTCCGACTCGTCCAGGTTGCTGGCCGACTTGGCCTTGTGGTTTTGACCACCGAGACCCTGCTGGGCGGACAGCGAGGACCCGAGGCTGTCTGTCGACTGCACTCTCCGCAGGTTGTCTTTGTAGGGGTCCATGGGGCCCCCGGCCACCACGTCCGTGTCTAAGGAGTGCATGGAGCCGTGGGCGCTGTGGTTGGCGTGAGGCTGAAAGAGAGAAAGAGCAGATAACATCCTGAGAGGAAGAGACGTGACATTATTGTTTCTGTTTCACATTTCATTCATGCTGAGAGTGAGATGAGCAAAAACCCAGTAGGCTTTCTGTAAAAGCTGAGCAGACACTGTGGTTTTATTAATCTTCTACAAGTTAAACTGCATGTTTTAATCCCTAGCAGCTCTATGGAGCTGGAAGCCCGTTTTCTTCATACAGCCACTGATCTACAGGTGGTGGTAACGCACCAAGAAACACAGCAATGTGGCAAGAACAGCAGAGAGGGAGAAAGCTGTTCAGCAATGGGTAAAAACGAAAACTGTAGATGTTTCATGAGGAGGGATCTGCACACAATATATCATACCAAATATGCATATGATTTGGTGAATGAAACTGAACATAAATCATAACTTTTGTTTGTTTATAAGAAAAGCTCCTTTGATAGGCTTTTTTGCATAATCTATCTGTACTTCTGAATTAACTAATCACAATATGCTGATATTAAACATGTTCTGTACACTGACCCATCACATACATTTCTATTCAAATAGGCACAGTGTCCTGACAGTGTGCTGACAAAAAGAGAGAGTTCAGCATCCCTCTGTGTAACTCTCCTACAAAGTGATATAAGAAAACAAACGTATGGAGGCACAGATGGCTGGAACATGCCGACTCTGTGTCCTGCAGCAAAATGGCAAAAAAATGCAGTTTTATTTCTAGAGTCAAGACTGACGGAGGACACAACGTGTAAAATATTACTGCAATATTAAAACCAGCTCACTGTATTTTGTTACAGCACTTTAAACAGCAGCCATGGACCATGGAACTGCTCAAAGTCGGCCAAGATCTCTGACACGCCAGAAACCCAACCGATCACTGATTGTCCAGCAGCCAGACCGTCAATCATTAAGTGAATTCCTCAGGCTCTGTGACCCCCCTCGAACTGGACCAAAGGGGAACACTGGGCTTAATCTGTGCAGTGTCTGCCTGTTTAAAGTAACTGTAAGTCATAAAAAGATGGGATCATTTACACAGTAATAAGTGTAATAGGTCTTGGTGAAGACAACAGGATGCCAGCACACTCTTTTTACATCATATCTGGATGCTTACATTTTTACAAATTAAGACTTGAATTCATATCAAAAACCTCTCCAACTTTATGTATGTGTGTATATATCTTTCTAGTGTTTATTTTCGATATATTTACACACTTGACTTGCTACATCTTGTTGACATTTGTTCCTCCAGTAATATCCAGTTCTTTATGTAATTAATAATTGATCGCAAAAAGAAAAGGAAAAACTCTCCGGTTTCCAACCAAGAAGTATAATAAAATAAAGTCCCAGCTACTTTGAGATGGAGAGAAAATGGCAAAGGATTTAAATATCTTAATATTTAAAAAAGGAATGATTGAAAGTCACAAAATTGTACATTTCAAAATGATCATTGGTTCTCAGTTTAGGACTTAAAAACACTGGGACAAACGTGAAGGTGCCATGTTTCCTCGTTTGAAGATGACTTCGCTCAAAGGGAATATAGTATGATGCAAGGCGATAATAGCCTGCTCTATTCTCTCTGAGGGACATATTGAATTACACGATGCTCTTACCTCCTCGACGCTCAGCCCCAGGAATAAATCCTCCAAAGGCTCTGTGTTGTCTCCCCCATCCTCCTCATGCAGCTCCTTCACTTGGCTCAGCCGTTCTTTTTCATCCTCCTCCTTGGATGGAGAAAGAAAGAACAAAAAAAAGAAGCTTAATCATCCAGTTATTTCTTCACATAATTATTTTTTCCAGGCCACTTTTTGAAGTAAGACATGTAAAATCTTATGCAATCCAATACAATAACTGTTGAACTGGTCGACTGTGGGGAGGGTCTTTGTTTTGGTTCAGTCATCCCACACATCTTTCATTAAAAATATGGAACACACAGCAAGAAAAATATTAAAAACACACAAAAGATCAACATGATAGCTACACTGATGCTCAAAATTGTGTTAACTTTTATAAACTGCATTATGTGTTTGGCTGCTAATGCTGCAGATTTTTGCTGTGTGATCATTGTGATAAAAACCTTTCATGCCTGCATATCTGTGCCACATACAACAGTCAGCTGTTTATCCAGCTGTAGAGATCTGAACCATTTTCCAAAACATATTTCTCCACCATAATTCCCTTGTCTTGTGATTTCTGGCTCTTTTTTTCCATTGTTTTTTGCCGACACGTGTCCGTTGTGTCTCTGTTGCTGTAGCCGAATATGAGCAGATGAGAGGTGGACCCAGATCAGACACAGCAGCTGGTCCTTGTGATTGGTGGATTTCTTTTTTTCCCCAATAGTGAGGGTTAATTTTACCTCCCAGCACTTGTCCATTGCTTCAGTTGAAAAACATGGATGTAAATTACCAACTAGTGATGCCTTAATTTTTGGGCCGCCAATCATCACTGAACAATTTTCATTAAAGTACATGTTATTGGAATGAAAGGTGTCATGAAACAGATGATTATGTGTTTCCATAAAAAAAACAAGGCATCTCTCCATCATTTTCACGTCCCCCTGAAGTCCTCATTGATGAAAGAGGCAGGGATGAAACAGGGGGAGATGATGAAAACGCTGAAAACATTTTTGAAGTGAGACTATATGTTTGATTATAGAGCCGAAGTTGGCACTTGTGTGATAAGAGGAGAGAGACACAGGCTCATCCACACAACAGAGCTGACGGTTATTCACAGACAGTTCATAGGTCCAGCACAGAGGTTGTAACGGTGACTGGAAGGATTAATAGTTTGGGGGAGGGATGTAACCATTCGATTAACAATTTTAATTAGACTCAGAAATGAGAACACCCTGGAGTGCAGAATGAGTCATCAAATGTTTGAAATCATTTCACAGGAAAAGAAAAGCACTGATGTAGATGTAAAAATATAATACTGGGACATGAATTTGGCAAATATCAAGAGATACGTGAACAAAAAACATTGAGATACATGATTAAAGCTGGAAAAATACACTTTTTGTTCCACATCTACTCACTGATGATCACAACCCTCCTGTTGTCCTTATGGGTCAAATTGACCCAATCTGTCCCCTTCCTCCATCCTTCCTTTCTCCCCTTCGTCCTTACTTCCTTCCTCTTTTGATCCAATTGACCTGATCCGTTTCCTCCCTCCATCTTTCTTTCCTTCCTTTTTCCCTTCCTTCTTTCCACAATCCTTATTCCCTTCCTTCATTCCTTCCTTCCTTCCTTCCTTCCTTCCATCCCTTTGTCCTTACTTTCTTCCTCTTTTGATCCAATTGACCTGATCTATTCCCTGCCTTCTTTCCCTTCTTCCTTCCTTCTTCTCCCTTCCTTGAACGAATCTGTTCCCTCCCTCCGTCTTTCTTTCCTTCCTTCTTTCCACAATCCTTTTTCCCTTCCTTCCTTCCTTCCTTCCTTCCTTCCTTCCCTCCCTTTGTCCTTACTTCTTCCTTCCTTTTTGACCCAATTAACCCAATCTGTTCCCTCCCATCTTTCCCTTTGTCCTTCCTTCCTTCCTTCCTTGACCCAGGAGGACAACAGGGGGGTTAAAAACGATCACTTGTAGTTAATACTCTGCGAAAACGCTGTGTGCTGTGCTGTGCAGTCTCACCTCCCACCTTGCTCACTGCATCACCGTGCAACAGGTCACCAAAATAGGACAAAATTGTTGGCCATGTTGAACTGAAGAGTGTTTGATATTATATCGGTCAACTGCAATGAAGCCAAACATGATCAAAGTACAAACACAGTGAACTGAGGACTTGTACTAATGTGGCTGTTCGTACCTGGTCTTTCTTCTTCATCTCCTCCACCTGGCGGAGCTGTTCAGACGACAGCACGCTCTCTATCCTCTGCATGTCCCTCATCAGGAGACGCTGGGACTCCAGGAACTGGTCGTTGGCTCTCTGCCACGTGTGTTTCAGCTGATTGTGCTGCTGCCGCTCCAGCTCCAGTTTGTGACAGACTGAGGTGAGAAAGAGAGCAAAGGTCCAAACTATTACACCGCCTGTACACAGTGTATTATCTAAAGTGGCCAACTTTGTGTACCTTTAGTGATGTAAACACCTCAAAGTTAAAACAATTAAGATTTACCAAATAAATATAGCAAATAGTAAATGTGTTCATGTTCCTCAGAAACTGGACTCTACAACTCCACCTGTATAAAACCTGTATCCTCTAACACTGTACCATCATGCAGCTCTTTCCGTAGCTTCTCAGCATCTTCCTGCAGGACAGACTTCTGGGTGTTCAACACAGCCACATACATCTCCAGGTCCGTACGACACGACTTCTCAGCCTCCAGAACATGATTGAGCTCTTTGACCTACGACACAAGATCACAGAGATGATGTTTTTTCTTTCCTCTTAAAGCTGCGAGTAGGGAAACAAGTTGTAAACACAAAACTGGCATTAACCTTCCCACTGCCGCCCCCCCCTGAGCCCTGAGCTCTTACACACTTCAATGACGCCACCTAGTAAGTGCAAGAGGCTGCAGGGGCTCAAAGTGGCCTAAGGAGTAATGGACCTCCCTTTACTTGTTTTTAATGTCACAACACTATGATCATTGGGTAATTCCCTCTACAGACAAGTTGGCGTACAGAGAGTGTGCATAAAAGACCCAAAATGTCAGGTGCTTAGTGGCTGAGTGGGTAGAGCACATCCCATAAAGGCATAGTGTGCCCCATAGCAGTAAACTGCCGGTTCGACTTCCAATCGAGACGATCTTTACTGCATGTCATTCCCCAAGTCTTTCTCACTGCTTCACTGTCAAGTCATAAAATGCCCCCAAAAATGGACTTGGAAAAAAAATAGGGCCCCAAATGTCTCCGACAGCGTCCTCCTGTGGGACGGCACCAAGTCCATGTCTGTGATCTGTGAACATTAGGACAAATTGTATCCAGCGTAGCCAGACTGAGGGATTATCCGTCCAGCTGAGATACTTTTTATCCAACTGAGAGGGTAAAAATTGTTTTTGGCAGTTTCTAATAATTTTGGCTAATTTTTTGCACCATCTGGGTTTTTTTAAAACCATCCAAAAACTTCATCCTCCTCTTCTCCAATTAGTGTTATTATTAAAACTGACAGACTCAATGAGGTTGGACAGGCTGTTACTGATATACCAGACAAAACCAATGATATTTCAGGTTATTACAACTAAGATGAAATTTTATTTCTTTCTCTTTTTCAATCAAAGTCCTATTCATTCTATCTGCTGTTATAAACACAGAATGTAATGTGATAAAGGTGCAAAGCATTGATTTGGGTTTGCCTGAAAGTCCATCCAGCAAAAAGAATTAGGCAAGTTGGTGATTTTAATTCCTCTTTTAGCTACGGTTTGATCCTCCGACTGTTGACACTTCAGCAGGTAAATCCTCTCCTGTGTTGTTCATTTTGCACCAAGCTGGCGACAGCTTTTAGGAGGACAGAGCTTTTTTGTAGCAGGAAGAAAGTCTGATGAGAAATTTGTAGTAGGCTGTGGTCACTTTCAGCTCATCTCAGCTACAATGGATAACACTGGTGATAAAACGATAGAGCATCTATGAGAACATCTCAGACTCTCCTCCTCTGCTCATGACATGCTCATGTTACACTCATTTTATCAAAATATGGTTAACGCTGTAACTATCAGTCAAAGAAGTAATGTATGTCTGGCTAAAACCACAACCACTATCATCTGTGAGAAAAGTGTCAAGTCTGTTTCACACCCACAACTTGTGAATATATGTCAGGTTCATGATAACTATCTATTTTTGCACTTGTACTGAATAATAATAACTTTTTTGTCTTGAGTGTACACAACATCCCATCACCACATGAAACTGTGATGCATTCGCCAATTCCCCTATTTTATTAACGCATGGCATTGAATTAAATATCTGTTTCACAAACTAAACAGCAAAAGCATGAACGTTAGATAAGGTGTGATATTAAACAGAAGCAAAACTCAACGTTCAGTAAAAATGTAATAATTAATATGTTATATGGGACACAAGAGGATACACTTGCACAATCCACAATCTTTGACATGTGAGACACAGAGTCTGCAGCCAACACCATGACCCTCAACAGGCAAGAAAAACTATTAACGATCTTTTTTTAATTATGTGTTAGTTTTCTTAATAACTTCCACTATAACAGTGTTTTTAAGACCTGCGTATACCTTGCATTCAAAAAATAATGAAGCAGCACATTAAAAATGAAACAGACAAAGAAATATTTCATAGAAGTGCCTGATGGTTTTACCTAGGGCTGTGTGTATCTTTTGTAAGAGGTACTTTCTCTGTCTGCCGGTGCAGTCTAACAATGTGGGAAGATTTGAAGAGAAAGAAAGGCTTTCTTCTCGTTATAAAATGAACCATTCAGTTGACTTAGAAGGAGCAGCTGTGGTGTCGGGTCAGTATCACGATGTCTCAAGCTTTAAGTTTCCACATTGAATCATTGATTTGGTGCCGACTGACCTTCGAGGCCTCCAGTTCCTTGACCCGCTCCTCAGCTGTGGTCAGTTTGGCTTTCAAGGCCGCGATCTCCTGCTCCATTGGCATCACCACCGAGCGCAGCTTCTCTGCATCCTCCTGGGCCTTTAAAGAGTTCAACAAGCCTCATTAAAAATGTATACGCGTGTATAGATTCACAGATTACCGTTCTCTGATAACATATGGCCTTTTCACTGCTGCAAAAACATAATGTGACATTGTTACAGAAACTGACATGACATTTTAGTCTTATAGTATCAGAGCAAAACAGATTTGTGCTGATACAATTCTTCTCAAGTCTTCACATGAGAAATAATTCAGACTGACACAAGGAAAAAATCATCCCCTACGTTACAACATGAAGCATTATCCCAGCAGAATGAAGTACACCTGCACAACTTACAGCTGTTCAAAACCTGCATTTTAGACACAATCTTTGGGGGGTGTTAAATTATCCTTTATGTATGTCTTCAAAATGTATTTCCTTGCAATAATCATTTAAAAGGACAACGAGGAGTTTCTATTTGGTTATAAAAAAGTCTCACGTTAATGTGGATGAATCTACGCTACCCACACTTGTTAATGGGCCCATTTTCGATAAATATATCGTTTTGTCTCTATTGTTATTTTGTTATTATTAGTGGTGGCGGAAATGCTGGTCGAGCCGACCAGCTTTCTTTACTTTTGGTTTTGTGGCGAGTCATGAGAATAACGCCGCTGAATCGCTGTTTATGGTCGGAACTACGACGGTATGTGATCATCTTCAAACCTCTGACTTTAATTCTTGATGAATGAAACCATGAGTCCGTCTTGCGCCGGTCAAAGAATTTCACGGTGCACGCGGAGGCTCATAAATGTAGTGTGAAAACACTTCGCTTTTCCAAAACTCCTCGTTGTCCCTTTAATTTCTTGATTTGTGTAAAAAAAAAAAAAATGTAAAAACAGTTTGAGGATTTATACATCAAAATCTGTCCTGTAAAACATGAATCAAATGTCCAAATGTCCGAGGCAAATCAGGTAATTTATTTGGTAGTTTTGATTATAAAATGAGCAAGTTAAGAAAATAATGATCAGATAGTTTTCTCTTATCAATGTAGTCGTTGCACCTCGATAAAAACGTACTTCATCATATAAAACACTCTTGACCATGAGTTTGTGTGTAGTCTGAGTTGTGTGTTTGGATCTGAAGCCTCATCTTGACCACAGGACATCGGCATGTTTTAAATAATCCTCCTGGGACTTAATGCCGCAGTGGAAGTGCAGACAACAATGGACCACAGGAACCTTTTTAGTTTCTGAGGAAAAGTACCTGGCTCTAACACTTCCTGGTAGTCAGCAAAAGTTTTGGATTACTGTCTGATTTATTCACTTTGTCATCGTCCTCCACATCTTGATGTAATAAAACAGCTGAAGCCGGTGCAGGAGGAGGCCAGCAGTCCTCTATAGTGCTGTATCACTTCATATTTACAATTACAGAAGGTAAAGACACTCGACTGCTGTCTGGCGGCTCACAGTAGTCATCACATCCCCAGTCCAGTTTGGCTGGATCCAGTCTGAGGGTTTCAATCCTCCAGGAAACCTAAATCCATTTTATTCTTGTTGTTGGCCATGGAAATTGCTATTTAAATAAGTATAATATGAATCTCAGCCTAAATCTTAAAAGCTCCAATATGAATTTTGGCATCAACCTGTTAAATTCAATATTGGTCGGTGACTAGGATACGGTCCAGCTGGCTCCCGTCTCATCATCTGGCAGATTGCGAGCTGGTCTCTGGCATTCATCTTGATTTTGTTTCTTGGGGGGAAATTCGAGGGGGCGACGCTCGATATTTGAGACTCCATATCAGTACGAAATATCAGCTCTTCAGCCTCACAACAAAAAGCTGAACCAAACCGTAGAAAATGAATCTGCCTGTATAGAGCGCAGGAGTATATGTGACAGCTTCATAGACTTAGCAGAAAGGATACAAGTAAATTCCCCTGGTAAGATTTAAAATAAATAAATAAATAAAATAGGCCTACTTTTTTCATTTCATCCTCCAGGTTTTCCTCCTCCTGGCCCTCGGTGAGGCGTCGTCTCAGGTCACCGACCTCCCTCTCCATCGCCTCGCGGTACTGGTTCCACTGGAGTCGCTCCTGCTCCAGGCGCTGGTGGAACTGGACCTCGTACTCACACACCGTTTCTGTTGGACAGCAGAAATGAAGCATATAGTAAAACAAAGAAGACACAGTGTAATCTACATGTAAAAATTCATTTAGCCTATCTCTACATTTAGAAAGCTGTATCCAGCCTGTGATGCCAATTTCTTCACTTAAGAATTAATATAATAATTGATATAACTTAATTCATATTTGATAAATTGAAATTAATGTATTCTGAATGGTAATCGGGGCGGGACCGACCCGCCTGAGCTCTGTCTCTTATTGGTTTAGACCACGATATGATTGATGAGTTTGGTCACAGGAGAACACAGAGAGAGGATGCGCTTGCGAAATAAAGACCTAAACAGTCATACCGAGTTTTACCAACACCGAAGGCTTTTACTGTTGTTCTATTTCTATTTTTGACACTTTTTTGATTTTATTGAGTTTTTGATCCCAGCAACATTTATGTGTAAACTCAGCACAGAAGTTTCCTATGTTTATGACCATTTAATTATCTTTAAATGAGGACTTCACAAGTTAAAATGAAGATTGAATTAAATAAATTTTGAGGGCTTTATGTTGTTTTTATAAATTCATTTTTGAAGTATTTATTGATATGTGGATTTTTACATCCATGACGTCCCTGGTCCTCCATAGATTGCAGCAGTATGAAGTCACTGCAAAAGGAAGAAACAGATGCAAGCAGAGTTGTCACAGTCGCACCATCTACACAGCGTGTGTTCGGCTCTCAACGCTCCATTTCAACCACCGTGGAATTCTAATAATCCCCAAAACCACCGTTTCTGTCATCGTCAATTTCCATCGGGGACGGTGTAAAACGCCACAGCGGTGAGGAGCCTTGGCAGTTGGCAGGCGACGTTACTGGTCCTGACAGTGTTTGTTAGTTAGCGGGGCTTTCTGACACGTCACAGCAGGAGAAGCACAGCTGTAAGTGATAAGATGATGGCTGACACTCAAGTAGCTGCTTTGGTTTCAGGGACACGGCACCGAACTGCACACGGACTGAACAGGCCGCTTCACACTAACACTACAATTAAAGCAAAATAAAATGTAACCAATATTTCTGTAAGAGAAAATATATACTAATCTGTTTGTCTACTCACTGTTGTGATGTCAATATTAGGATTTAACAGCTGGTGGCCTTAATTCTCCAGTCAGCTGCCATTTAAATATTGCAGAGGCAGAACATTAAAAGTAAAAGACTGTCGGTAAAATAATGGGAACACAGTGGAAATAGTGATGGCAATATGTCATTTATATTTATTCCATGTATTTTTATCATCATTGCTCCACAAAACATGATGTCTCAACAATCCTACTGCAGTTTTTTTTGTCTTTTTGGTGATGTCACACTTTATTTGCTAAACCTGTTTTCTATGACGCTTCTTTTTTTTTAACAATGTTTCTAGCAAATTCTTTTCATTAGTTTTAAACTCTACAAAAAAAAATCCCCTGTCCCTCTGTCTTAAACTTGGCATATACAAGTACATCACTGACTTATTACATTTCCATATTATTTTCAAGTACCGGCATTTGCATTTTTTTGCACAAATTGCTCCTTCTAGCTCATTGTTTCATTGTTGTTGTGAATGTCTGTATCTTTTCTGCCCTAAACCAGTTGCCTTTAGGATTAATAAAGTTGTATTGTGCTGTATTTTCTCCACATTCCTGCAGCTCCCTCTCTGTTTTTTTTAAAGCATGGATTGCAAAACTCAGGGCCATCTCGCAGCTATACTCACACCAGACACGAAGCAACGTGACAACATGCAGATGTTCCAACCTGCGAGCGCTCAGTCAATACACGTTTAGTTTTGTGACTCTTGCACAGTTGTGACGTTAATGTAACACACACACACGCAGCCTCAGTGTCGTGTCTGTAATGAGCATGAAAGCAGTTTAATGGAAATGCACTTAGTGTCGTGGCTGTCTGGCTTGAATAGAGCGCAGCAGTCGTTGTTGTTGTTGTTGTTGTTATGAGTAACAACTGTTGTTTTCCAACTATAGCAACAGTAAATATGTCTTCAGTGATGCATGTCTGTGTATCATTATCCATTACTTCCTACACTCAGCCACTTCTCAACTGCCACATCATGAATAATGTACGAGTGATAAAAATCCTCCATCCCCGCCTCCGCTATGTAATGTGATGTCATCCTGTATCATGTTATGTCACGTAGAAAACATCTCTCTGAATCACTGAAAGAGCCCCCACAGTGTTGCATAAATACCATTAGGTTTTGCAATGGACATACATGTAAAACAAAAACAAATAAAACAGGTGTAATGTTAGTGCCAGCAGCACATGTTCCCAATACAGGTTATATGAGTATGATAAATGTTGTTTAGGCAGATTTGACTATTTAAATCAACAGTGTGGCTTTATAAAACTTGATAATGCCCTGTTGTAACTGATACTATACTGTAGGATTAGCACTGGAGCCGCCAGTTTTACCTTTCATGATGGCCTGGAGTGACGCCACCTCCTCCTGCCACTGGCTGCGGACCTGGTCGATGGCTTCCTGCTTGGTGTTCTCCGACACGGTGGCCACCTCTTTGATGGTCTCTATCTCGGCCCGGGCCTGAGCCAGCTGCGTCTGGACGGAGCTCAGCTCGGCCTGGGCGCCGTCCAGCGCCACGGTCTGCCTCTTCAGCTCCTCTGGAAAGGGACAAGACGGATCAGAGACAATATGAATAATGTGTGTTTGTGTGGTGAGGGGGGGTGTAAATCACATTTTCCTTTTAGTGTAGTAAGGATAAACTACGTAAGACTTCATCTTGTGCAGTTATGGGATGCGTACCTTCTCTCGTCATGTAGAGCTCTTTGAACTTGGCTCGTTTCTGGTTGAACTCGGCCTCCAGCTGCTGCTTGAGTTTCATGAACTCGGCCCTCTCCTGCTCCAGGGTGGCCACTCGCTGCTGGAGCACCTCTGGACCATCAAAACAACACAAGACACAAATTAACCAACTGTTAATTAGATATTGTTAAAAACAAGCAAAGAAGGTGTGTGTAAACTCAACTTTTCAACTCCTCTGTGAATCATTTAGTTAAAAAAAAAACTTTCAAAAATGTGCATTTTTTTTCTCTAATGCTCATAATTATCAAACTAAATGTTAAAAAAAAAAACTTTTTTTTCCCCCCACAAATCCCAGAAAAAAAACAAAGTTTATTTGAATAATTGTTATACTCTAGAGGATGTGAATTTATTCAGTAATTCATGAGAAAAGTGTTAAAAAAACATTAGTTTGTCTTGCAGAAATATATTTTGCAAAGCGTCCTAATCCCCAGGTTGGAATCCACTACTTTGGCCTCGTCCAAGTTTCTGTGATTAACAGTGAAACTCCGCACCTGTTTGGCTCTGACAGCTTCAACTTCCCATCCGCCTGAACACAAACATCCCTCTGGATCAACACACACACACACACAGTATTGTGTAATGTTAAATATCATATTGAAAAGTACAGAGATGAAAATTACAATTTAGTTTTGCAAATAACATAGTTGACTAGCTGATATATAATGACACCTGACACCTCAGTTTTCAACGATCATCCAATCACACGTCAGCAGCACAGTTCATCATTTGTTAGAGACCAGAGGAAATAAATCTTCCCAAATAAAAACTTCAGATTAGGAAGGAAATATGAATTCACCTGACATAAAGAAGAATATTTATACATTTGTTTTCCTATCCTCCAAAGCTTAAACTGATTCACTCAGCTCTTCCCAACTGGCCTGAAGTCACAGGTTTTTCCAACATCCCTGTGAAGATTTCCTCAAACACAGACAGATGCATGGAAACTTTTACAGGCCAGTTCAGCACAACACCACCACGGTCATGTGACCCTAAAGCACAAATTCCACCACCACATAAGCTCGACACATTTTCAGATATGTTCCACATGAATTTCACTATCCAGCTTGTTAAGCTCCTGTGTTGCACCCTCACAACTTTCTTATATTTCACTATAGTTTTATAATAATGGTTAACGTGTTGATGTGTCACGCTGGAATTTAAAAAAGACTCAGTTCAGTCATTCAGTTTAGGAATGCACAATAGATCACATGAATACTATGTAAACAAAGCCAGTCTTAAAGCAATAAAGCTTCAACACCAGGATGAAAAAAATGGATGAAGCACAAACTCACTTCTCTCTCCAGCAGTTACACAAATGTGGCAACATCTTGAGTCAATATGCTGAAGCTGAGTGACAATATGCAAACCAAATAGAGTAGCTTCAGAAAGATAGAAAGTAACACATACGTATAATCGATCGGTGTAAAGGTGTGACCTTAACTGATAATACTGGTTTTACATGCAATAAAACCACAAACTGTTTTCTGCAGTGTCACCTGAAGCATGAGATGAACTGCAGCATCATGTCAAAACCAAAACTAACATCACTTGCCATTAATTCACTTGCAGAATATATACATACAATATATGTTAGTATGTAAAATACAATAAAATATTGAAAGAAAGGAAGAATTTAACATAAAAAAAACACAAGGTGCCTGTGGTGCCCCTAAAATGCTAAAACTAGAATATATTTAGTTTTTATTTCTGGATAAATAACTTGCAACTGACTAATTGTTTGTTCTAATATAACAGTCACACATCCTCACAACCTGTATTACAATCTGCTATGGCTACTACAAGAAGCTCCTGTTCCTTATTGATCTGATTCTGTCAAAAAATCCAATACATTCTCATTGCAGCGATCCACCTATCTCCACAGGTAAACCATTGCAAAATAAGCCAAGGGTCAGACACTTCAGGTTTGTCAAAGTTTATGTGATGATAAAACTGTGATGAATCATTCATTAGAACGACACCTGAATGTTTTCAAGGAGAAACCGTGCGTGACATAAAATGTTTTACCACCCAAGGCGCCACTGAATTAAGAGCGCACGTGACAGCGCAGAAATTGTGATTTCTAGTTTGTTTGTTTTTTTCAGGTTACATGAAAAGTCACCATTAACATTATTTTGTGATTCTACTTCATTTCCACAGCAGTGAGACAGCAGGGTGAAAGAAAAGGACTTTAGTCCCAGGGATGCATGTGTAAAGATCTTTACTGCTGTGCCAGCATCTGTAAATCTGCATGTAGATAGTCAGGTTAAACCTATAAACAACATACAGCTACAGCTACCCACTCACCTATATTATATTCTCAATTAGCTGTTTCATAATTTTTATCATGAAAACAGTAATAACATGCATTATTATCTTAAGTCTCAACATAATATTTCATGAGGTCTGCGATCCAAAATCCAGATATTAGATCAGTTTCAGCTCTAACATGTCCTGTACACATAAACATCCTTTAGTTATTCTCACTGCATACTTTCCACTTTTGCCTCCATTTGCTTTATGGTACAGATGAGAACTGTAATCAGGCTCTTGTCATCTCTCCCATGATTAAATCTGCACTCACTCCCTGCAGCCAGGACCCCAAGATGGTCCACGGACCGCTGCTTGAGAACCAGAGGGAGAGACCTCCTGCCGGATCAACCTCCTGTATTATGGTCCAGCCCCTGCGTGAGTGTGCAGGTCACCGCCACACACACACACACACACACACACACACACACACACACACACACACACACACACACACACACACACACACACACACACACACACACACACACACACACACACTCACACACACACACACACACACACACAACACGTAGTAATGGACTGATAAAACCCATATGACCCGTGTTAGAGGCTGACCAGGCTGGGCCAGGCGGGCAGAGGCCAGAGCCGACCTTTACAACACATTAGTCCCCAGCAGGCTCAGCTACGAGCTAGCCTGCTAAGTGGCACCAGTGGTAAACACAACAACAACTCCACCTGGCTCACATCGACATGAAACAAATCGGCAGCGTGAAGCTTTAGTGTTGGATCTGCCCTGGTGTTAAACGCTCAGTGTGAGCCAGTGACAGACAGTGACACGTCGCCCTGATGATGCTAGCTGAAGCTAATGTTGTCAAGGATGCAGAGGCCGCTGGCTCCGGGGCTCCCAGACCCTCAACACCCCCCTGCTGCACAAAACCCCCACGGACACGAGGCATTTACCGTCAGGTTGGGACGACGGAGGGGATCCCGAGGCCTGCTCGGCCATGGTTTCCTGAGGGGGGGCTTCAAGCAATTAGCAGGGCAGTGGGATAAGAAGCTAGGAGTGTCCAAGAAAACAGGCTAACATCACAACTGCTGTGTGAAGCTAACGAGGGGGGAGAGCGACGCTTTCCGGTGGGGTTTTCAAAATAAAAGCCACATGGTGGTTTATGACCGTGAAAGATCGCTGACAGGTTTTTTGTTTTGTTTTGTTTTTTCTGGACACAATTAAGGGACATGGGCTCTATACGTTCAAGGGCCACCTGACCTAAACCCTGGATATGAAGTGACTGAATATTTGTTGGTGGACGGTCAATCAAACAGAGGAGCATAATGTCTAAAAAATGAACAGAGTTTTTAAAAAAAAAAAAAAAAAAAGATGGCTAAAAATGACTTTTAGGCCCACAATAAGACCTCAAACAGAAATGGGATGACACATAGAGACAGAAAATTATTTAAAAATTGATGTCAAATTATCCAAATATCTGAAAACACACTCAAGCTTGATACAGACAGAGTCAAAAACAGATTACTTATTTTAAATTAAATTAAATTAGAGCGTTGAGATAGCCTACATTTATCCAGAATTTGACGTTTTTCTGCTTGTATTTTGAAGGTGACTAACCGATTTCCTGTCATACGCTTACTAACTTTAACAATTCCGGCGTCACCTTTCAAAATAAAATCAATTTACATTGAATGGTGAAAATGAAAGTGTCTAGTTCCACATTTAAAATTAAGTTCTCTTTTTTGACATAGATTAGCCTATTTCTAAAAAAAAAAAAAAAAAAAAGTTGACACATTCATTGACTTATTATATAAAAACCCACTGACCACAATCCAAGCAGGGGACAAAACAGATTTACTCAAAATGACACTTTAACTCAGTTGACAAATTTATGTAGCCTACAAAATATTTCATTTGATATCTTTTACATTGCTGGAACATCACCACCCACACAAATGCAATCTCTTCTTTCAATTCTTAATGCACTATTGTAAAGATTTGGTTTATTCTTTTTTTGACGGTTTCAGATGTGTGCGCATGCACACACACACACACACACACACACACACACACACACACACACACACAGAGGCAGTCACTGGAGCATGGTAGAGGGTGGGGATAGTGCTGTCTCAGCCCCTGAGTTTCCTTAGTTTACTGAGAAAATTCGAAACTGTCATGCAAATATTGTACAAAATGACTTGTCTTGTTCTTGTCATCTCACATCTCACCCTCCTCTCATTTTCATCTTCCACCTGCTGAGACCATCACTCCATCAGCACTTTTCTGAAGAGGTAAGGCCCATTCTGAGTATTTGGAAGAAGGACATTGATGTAAAATTAACTTTATTATCATAAATTGTTTATAATAAAGCACAGTTACATTATAGTGTTATTCAAGAGCAGTGAATAAACAAAATGAGTACAAAAAGTAAAGAAAGTGTAAGTGATTTTAAACTTTTATGTGCGACATGTGTCAAAAAAAAAGAACAGGACTCAGTTCTGAATCAGCAGTATTTATGGGACTTGTTGGAAAATGGCAGGAAACTGGTGCAAAGAGAGGATGTGGGGCGTACAGATAAACAGAAAACAAACAGTATTTATATCATTCTGTTCATAGAGATAAGGAAATAAACACCAAGAATTCATTTTAGAGCCGCCTTTCCATTTCAAGATCCCGTTAAGGACAGCCGAGCAGAGAATTATCTGTGTCGTCTCAGCTTGAAATAAAAACTACCACACTTTGGTTGCTGCCAGTGCAGAAGAAAGACTTCCTCATGAGATGTCAATGTCTCTAGAGACTGTCAAAGAGCGTGTTCTCAGAATGCTAATGTAAATACCAAAATAACCCCTGGACTTAGTCAACATAGTTACTAAAAGGGGAAGTGGTGAATGGTCTTCTTTCCGATAGACATTGCTGTCTCTGAAAAGCAGCAGCTCAGATGTGTCCTGTGTGTGCAGAGTGTGAGGTCTTTATTATTTATTTATCTGCTTTAATGTGGGGTTTTTTTTTCTGTCCTTCATCTTCTGCGGTGTTGAGAAGAGAGCCCATGGATCTTTCACATAAATACCGCTGGCTCTGGGTGATATGTGGGATCATTTTTGTGACTGTGGTGATCAGCCTCATCTTCCTCCTCATCAACAAGTGCATCTCCAAAAGAGGTGAGCATGATCTCTTATTAGCACATCTGTCTGTCGCCTTGATAACCATCAGGAAGCCGAACAGCAAAATATCATGTCGCTAATGTTACACAGCCGAGTAGGCAATACATTTTTTACTTCACACCTACTGAGTGTAATTACCACCTCACCAGGGCCAGCGTTTTTTCCTACCAGACTGATATTTCAGCCAGTGTGGTTACGTCATTAACACCTTCATGAAATGAACAGAAAATGTGGAAAACATTTCTTCGGGTTATGACCTTTTCTTTGGGAAACTTGGAATCATGACCAGTTTTCCTAAAACCAGGATCCTGCGCTTTGTTACAGTTTTTCAACTCATATTCAGCAACTTCTACAAGTTCTAAGTGTATCCAGACACACAACGGCTTCATGATACACAGTCAGTCAGTAGGAAAATGTTGAACTTGTCACCTCCAGGTCGTGCGTTGCACAGAGAAAGTAAAATGTGAAGTACTTTACTCGAGTATTCTGTATTACACCACTTCGTACTTCCACTCCACTACATAGAAGAACTGTACTTTCAGATTAAGATTATTCTTACTAATACTATGAGTAAGAAATGCATTACTGCGCACAGACAAAATTATGTCTTTAATATGTATAAATAGCACTTACTGTAAGTGAGTTATCTTCCCTTCATGCCAACTTGTATTGTCTACAATTAGCATTTTAGGACCGTGCAAGTGTTGACAAGGCCCACCCCACATATCATATATATATATATACACACGATTGCCCATAAATTGGAATAATTTTTGTTTTCACACACATTCCTCTTTTAATTCATTATAAAGCTTATTTGAGGTTTAATTAATTAAATAAATTACTATAGTTTTGAGAAGATATACGTACACTTTATCTACCAAGAATAAACACATTGTGACAATCATTTCATGAGAAGAGATATTACATATATATATTTCAACTTTGTGGGCAAGCATATACTAGCCTCACATTTACCAGCTGCAATATAAAAGTAATGTTTATGCATCAGTAACTGTATTCTAATCATATACAGTTATATTGTTTCTAAAATGACACATTTGCTCAAGAAGTGCATTGAGTTTAGATATTTTAAGTATTAACTGAAACTTTGAATGCAGGTCAGAGTGTGTCAACTGTGTGGTTGTGTGTGGGACTATTTCTAGTGAAATAAAGTGCCTGCTTCCTCTGCCACAGCTTTTTTGTCCCCATTGTACAAACCTGCCCAACAAAAAAAGGACAACAAGCAAAGGTTTCTCCACTTGATTTCAGTGAACTGACAAGTGGAGCACATCCTCAAAATGGCAGAATTCACTGACCATTTCTGTTTATCGAGGCTTCAAGGAAAATGTAGAAAAGACTTTTGCAACATCAAGATTTTGAAATCACGTTGTAATTAAAAGTTGCCTGTCATTTTCCATTTTATCTCTGAGTGCAGATTATTTGTGGTCTACGTACGGATGCTTTGAAATACCAACCTCAGGAGGATGTGCAGTCATCCTCAGTCTGACGTGGGAAGATGACTATTGTTGATTCTTCTCATTCTGTAAATAGGTCATCTATTGTACAGTATGTCTGAGCTGGATGGGGATTCCCTCTTATTTCTTTTTCTTCCCATTAAAGTTTTATGAGAAGAATTTTCTTCCTCCGAACATAAGGCGTAAGAATAGAGGGCGTTGTTTCCCTGCATAGACTTTAAAGCCCTCTGAGGCTACAGCTGGCAATTTGTGAAGTTGGACTTCATAAATTAGAGCAACATGATCAATGTCACGTGATGTGATTACTCTGGAAAGTCCGCAGATTTTTACTCTCAACAATTTTTCCTGGAACGACGTCGATGGTGAGAAGCCGATCCAGTGAAAACAGAGAAAACTCTGCTGTAGACTGACCAACGATTTTTCAGATGTGAATTAACAAACTCAAAGCTGTAAATTAAGTTTGACTTACAGTAAGCTTGACCTGATTAAACCTCAAAAATGAGCCCAGTGTTTGGGCGTGGAATCACACGACTAGTTCTTGTGGGTTTTGTGCCAACTTTGTTAACAGCTATAACACTGTTACAATGTTAAACTACAGCCACAGTTTCACCATAAAACACACCCGCTGTTATTGTCAAGCAGTGACTAAATGATGATAAGCACTAATGAGCAGAATATTACTAATGTTCCACGAGCAGAAACCACTTCCTGCAAATATGGTCTATGGACTAGCCCTTCCTGTTTTAGTGTCATAGTACAATAATGATATGACAATAATGACAAAAAATACAACACAACTATTGCTGAAATTGTAAGTAATGGTACATAAAAGAAGATTAAACATGAATAATGCACTTAAGTACACTTTCAAGTTTTGATTGTGTTATTATTTGTGTGTGTTTATAAAACCAATACATACATACAGTCATAAGATAAATCTGCAGTGTTTGTCAGATGATAAATGAAAGAGGGAAGAAAAATAAGAACTAGCTGAGCTGCATATTTTTTATGATATGATATGATATTGCATAAAGCTTATCTTAACCGTTGTAATTTTAGAGGGACTGATAACAGCTAATAGACGTCTGAAGCGTGACTTAAGACACATCCTTTTTATAGTGGTCAGGCTCAGTATGTCATAATGGTCCCTTTTTTTCGTGTGAAAATTTAATCTGAAAAACAAACAGGAAACCCCAGTTGTTAAGTGAATGCATCATTAAATTATTTCTCTCTGGTGTCCTCATCAGGAGCAGGTGCCTGACGTGGCTGAAATACTGTATGTTGGTTGGAATTGGCATCTCAGCCCATTGGTGGACTCTTTATAAAAAAACAAGTCCAAATAAATTACTTCTGAACGAGAAATGTCACTCACTTAAAATAATCCAAGTATCAAATAAGAGCACTCAATGTGGGGCATTCCCAGTATCTCACCTGGTTAAATCCAGACCGGGCCTGTATGTAGTTTCATTTTCAATACCTGTTTTTTGTCAACTGAACAACCAATTCATTGCACATACGCCACAGGAAGGGAAACCAAATCATGACAGCCATTGTGACTGTGAAAAGAATCAGCACTCCTAGGGCTTAACTGCAAAGCAGAGGAAAAACTATTATAATTGTATGAATTGCTATTATTAGTGGTACCCTCTGGAATTGATTAGCTTAGATGAAACTTTAATGATCCCTTTGGGGGAACTGGGCTGCAGCGGCTAAGACAGGGGGGCTTAGCCGTGGTTTAGAGCATGGATAAATATACAGCAAATAAAGTCGCAAATAAAGACACAGCTGATAATCACAAGCAACAGAGCATGTAGAGATAAAAAGGAGATTGTATATCTGAAAGCATGTGTGTACATCATAAGTGATGGTCACACAGATGGATGATCTGTGTGCTAATATGTGAATGTTTGTTGGTATATAGGTTTTTTCATGGTTGTGTCCTATTTACAGTGAAAACAATTGAGGAAGCTCATTATATGGTGTTAAATAATCCAGTTACATTTATTTTTGTCCTAATTTGTAATAACATAAACCAGGCCTGCCCGACTGTTAATGAGCACACTGAAGTAAAGACCTTCTGGTCTTTCATAATGTTTGAAATGTGACATTAACATTTGTTTTTCTTTCACTGTTCTCTTTCGTTTTTCCACAGGAAAACACAAACTCTCACAGCTTCAGAGAGGAACTGTCTTCAATATCGAGTAATGTATAATTATATTCTGTATATTTCTCATATCGAATATTGAATAGGCTACATGGATTTGCTGTGTATTATTGTTGTAGTATAGGAAAAGTAATTCTATGACTCTGTGGGAAATACCCTGTAAATATAGATCACAACATGTAGCCTATGCCTTTTTTATGCCTGTCCATCAAATATGAAGATGCTGCCTGGAGACTGTTAGCTTAGCTCAGCATTACTGTAAGTCTGAAAGCAGAAGGAAACAAAGACAACACAATCCACCTATTACCAGCACCTCTAAAACTTACTAACAATTTACATTTTTAGTAGGCTAGATTTTTGGGGCTTTTTATTGCCTTTAATCGATAGCACAGTCGAGAGAGAGACAGGAAATGGGGCGGCAGAGAGGGGGAATGACATGCAGGAAAGGGCTGCCCAATGCGGGATTCGAACCGGGGTCGCCTGCAGTGAGGAATGAAGCCTACCAAGTGAGCTAAAGGCCACCTCAACAGGACAGTGACTTTTGAGTGAAGAAGAAAATGCAGCAACCATAATAAAACAACAATTTTCTATTCATTTTATGACAGTGTTCAATTACTTTATGGTCTCATTTCATCAAAAGTCTTGTTAAGCTTAATGAAGCAGGAAACACAACATAGAGCTGAGAAAGACTCATAAAGGTTTGATGTTAGGTTATTTGCAAATGTCATTCTGATTTAGGTTTTCTTACTTCTGAAAACCTGGTTTCACTTCAGCTTTGCCTGGTCAGTTCAACATACAATTCATTTCTCAGTTATTACATAATTTATAATGAAAGGAAAGGTGTCTGTTTTGGCACTCTTAATAAAAACAGTATTTAAAAAATAATGATAATAGTACAGAGATGGTGGTTGTGTCTGTTAAGCTAGGAGAGTGTGTTTTTGGCTTGATTAATTCAGATGTTTGTTTCTTTTTTACATCATTGTTGGATTTAGCTGTTTTATTTACATGCAAAACAAAAACTTAGTTTTGACCAGATGTGTTTTTTTTTCCTTTGCTTTGTAGAGCACTTAAATACCACACACTCAGCTGCTGTAAACGTGCTGACAGTTTAGCTGAAAAGAAGTTGTGCTAACTCAGCTAGTGTTTATTTTCATTTTAGTGTAGTCTGCCAAAAAAAAAAAGCCATTTGTCACCATAATCAATCAATAAACCTGACTGAACAGTTAAAGTCACAGTTGTAGAGTATTTATCTGCATTTTTATGAAATCTAGTCAAAGAGAGAACCTGGCTATTTTATTTATAAGGACACATGCATGAGATTAAACGTGTTACCATCATGTATTTTACAGTTTGGCTACTGTTTAGTCATTTTAGAGGTAATTTCCATCTCCATCTGCACTATCTTATGCTCAGGCGGTAATCAGCTGTTGGCTGTAGTATCGATCTTCTTATCTAACACTTGGCAAGAAAGAAAATATCCATCTCTCCCTAAATATGGAGCTGTGCCTTTGAGTCAGAGTTTCCACTTGGATCCTGACAACAAAAAATATTCACTACCACGTTTCTCTTCTCAATTTCTCAGGAGCAACAAATACCAGGAGAGAAAACTTGACACCGTCATTCCTCCACTACCTCCTCAGACACAGTTTCTCACAGCAGGCAAGAATATTTTGGATCTTTGAATGGATCATATGATGCAACACTTCCCTCTAAAATCCCCCCTCTTGTTCTAACTTAACCACATATCTTCCAGTCATTCATACCACATTATCACAAGAACTGGATACAAAACCTCATTCAATCTGCCATTTGACAATAACCCAAAATCTAAAGATTTGGCTTGACAAACCAAACAAACATGACCACTGATGACAGTACAATTAGACTACATAAAGGGTAATGAAAATCAACCCTCTGTGAACTGGACTCAGATCCAAAACACAAACCACATATTCAAATCAATCAAGAGGTACTTCCTTTACTCCAGTAAAAAAGTACCGCTTTTTAAAACATTATTGCAAATAAAAGCCCTCTATTTAACTTGGAATATGTAAAAGTGAAATTGCTCAGTGCAGAAAAATACTCCTGTGATATTTTTGCGTACTGACGTCTAAGCAGCATTTTACATTTTCCCTGGCTATTTTTTAATTAATCAATTGATTGATTTGTAAAACTTCAGAAAAGAGTGAGAAATGTTCCTTATTTGTGCTTTTTATGCAAACTGTTGGAACCTCAAAATTACTAATAACATAATTAAAAAGAAAAATTTCCCTCCTAAATTGCAGTATAATGTGTAATTGATTAACTAATTCACTTACACATCCTTCATCAAATCAGCCCATAAGCTTAGAAAACACTTCAGTTGTCGTATTGGATACAGTGTCATCTATCTCGGCTGCCAAGTGTCTTCTGCAAATCCTGCCAAAATAAAAGGCTCCGCATTAAAAGCCAACCCAACCTATCAGGATCAGACAACCAAAGCGAATCGAGATTTTTCGGTCATAATAGATCTGCTCAATAAATCAAATAAATTGCTATCATTCATTGTTGCATCAATATATCACCAGTAAGCCATTCTGTTATCATCTTAAACGTTATACAGAACTCTGAGTGTGAAATTCGTTGTTGCAGAGGCCCAGAGTTACGAAAACCTGGCTGAGGGAGTCAACTACGAGGAGAACATCGATGATTATCGACAGAGCTGTGACAACGATGAACAGGACATTCACGACTATGAAGAGGCTGTGCCTGGATGTAAGGAACCCCAGCCTGGATATAAGCAGGCTGTTTCATCCTATGAGGAGGCTTTCCCCAACTACACAGGGCCACTCCTGAAAAATGAAGAGAAACTCCCAGATTATGAGGAAGCACTCGGGGACTATGTGGAGGCAACCCCAGATTATGAAGAGGCAACCCAGGATTATGAGGAAGCTCTCGGAGACTATGTGGAGGCAACCCCAGATTATGAAGAAGCAACCCAGGATTATGAGGATGCCCTCGGGGACTATGTGGAGGCAACCCCAGATAATGAAGAGGAAACCCAGGATTATGAGCAACCTGAGGAAGTACAGCCCGACTATGTGAAGATGGACGATGAGGAGAAGGTCCTCCTGACTTTGCCACCAGACAATAATCTAGATACATCGGAGGACGATGCAGAGGATTACGATGACATTGGAGCCGAAGATGAAAACGAGGCTGAAGAAGACTATGATGATGTGGGATAAAACCACAGAAACAGAAACGGAGAGATTAACCTGAATGACACTTCTGACTTTCTGTTCTGGATCCTGCTGAGCAGAGAGATCAGAGCCAGTTTGCCTTGCTGCAAATTTCTTTTTGATCATTTGTATTCTTTGATATTATTCATGAATAAGGGAATAACAGATAGCCTAGAATTATTTGTATTTTATATGCACCATTTTAGGGAGAAAAGCTCAAAGAACCATACTGAAGCAGCTGAATGTGCTGAGCGTGTCAGTGATTTTAAGAGGTTTGGCTCATCTAATGCATCAGCATAAGTTTGACCAGCATTGTTGACATTGTTGACATGCTACAGTCTATTTATAGTTATTTAACCAGTCGTACTTGACCATCAACTTGCAGTTAGATGACATAACAAAAGGTATGAGTTCAGGAGGACCAGCTGCTGCTGATCAGTCAGCAGATAAATACTTTGTACATTTCAGATTTATGTAGTGTATTACCACATTTAAAACCTTATCTTTCCATCTGGATGGTGTAACAAATACTATCTTGGAGTTTTCTTGTAAAATATATTCAGTATTGGCTTCACCGTTGCTTCACTATGGGCTAGGAGGTAGTCTCTGGTCAAATCTTCATTCAACCTTGACAAACTATGCATTTGATCAGTTTCATATGTCTATTTGCTGCCAGCATCACTTTATCAGTAGTTTCCTATTTTATAACGTGAGATCATGCAAATCAACCTTTTGCAATAAAATAGACAAGATAATTTTTCATTTTTATAGTGCATGTGCTTCTGTAAATTTTGATCTGCATCACTTAATGTAATTCTGACTTTCTTTCACTAAACTCTAAGAGTTACCTCTCAGATGGGGACCTGGGCATGACTGTGATAACATCTGAGCTTTCTAAAAGCAGAATGCAGCTGAGAGGTTTTAAATGTGAAAGAGTAAGTTTCATTGAACAATACCAAATTTAGTCGATCCCTCATTAGTTGACAGCAACAACTTCTCTAACTGCATCGGAGACTCATATGTTGTGAGTGAATGATATCTATCCAAACAGCATGCCAAGATCCTTTAGCTATGCTATTTGATCAATTCATGACTTGATCAATTTGTCTTTAAATGATAACTCTTTATATAAATTATTTTTTTAGTCACATGAAAAGATTCTATTGTGTGTGTTAAGTATGATTTAGTTTATCCCTCTGTGCTATAGAGCTCTGTTAAACTATTAAAAACATAAGCATCCACACTGTTGCACTTGGTGACAGTTCATTCATTGCCATAAAGACACAAGCTGCAGTTTATTTTTACTCAGTCCTACATACAACATCCTGCTGACCTACATTATCAATAGGTTGCATGGATAGTTATCTGTGGTTAGTCCCTATCAAATGCACCAGTTTGTCATGTATGTCTGATCTGCTCTCTGTGATGTAAAAATTTGTATTAAATATTGCCCAACCGCTGATATGGTGGCAGATGTGTTAACTAAACCTGTAACAAGAGTCAGGATGGATAAATTTGTGTTTTTAATGTTTGGGGTAAAGTGTTGAAAATGGGTGTATTTATGTCAGATCTTGCTGTCAGTATATCAGAACAAGCGGGGATGTTGAACTGTTGTAAACATAGCCTACTGATCTTGAATGTGCCCTTCTACTGACACCGGCAATAGTATGCAAATCTTTAAATAAATGACTGTTGGCTTGCTCAGTGTGGTTTTGCCAGTCAAACGGACCCAGGCTCTGTAGTCCTGTTTCTCAATATGTGAACCCGGCATTCCAGCCATTTGCAATGGCTGCATCAACGATGAGACAGCCAATTATGTTGGGTCAACAGGAGAGCAACCTGGACTCCATCACCCACACAGAGGCCAGCGACAGCCAAGATGAGGACACAGGTAACAATAGACTGGTAATCTCTAGTGATTTTTTGAACAACGGTAGTCCAAAAACCCAGTTTCAAATTTTGTCATTTGTTTTGTTATATTAACAGTTGAGCTGGTAGCGCTGTGCTGCGCTGTGCAGTACTACATGTCAACAAACTTCACAACCTATGGTTGCCAGACAGTGATGTCATGTGGGTGTTTATCTTTGTTTTTAGCTGTGGGGACTATGCTACTCAAATCATGGTCAAAAGAAAACAGTCTTTTACCACCTTCACCAGTAGCTGGTTTGTCAAGGTTTAGCTGAAAGCTACTAAATACTATTTGTTTTTGTTTTTTTGTCAACTTCATATGGAAACAAAAGCATTCAATTAAGTACTAAATTGTAACTATGAAGAATAAAACTGGTAAATGTATTATACAGGTGGTTCTTTGGATGATTATCAAGCTCTAAATGTATCTACATATTGTTAATACCATCTCCATTCAGAATCAAGAAGAGTTTAGAGTCACTGAGTTGCTTCAAACGATAACTCACATATTCTGGGAGAGGAGGGGTATGTTTGCAGCAGCTGCCAAACCTTCTCATGATGTATTGTTTGGTGAGAAAAGCAGTACTTTCTGTTCATGGCTGACTTGTCCACGACACATTTCTGCGCTCCGCAAAAATAAACAAGAGCCTTGTCCGCTGAAACCAGAGTTTATTCACATAACCTCTGTTTGGCAACAGCTGCAGCAACAGTCAGCAGAAGTGGTGAAGTGGGTCTCCTGCTGCCAGCCGTGCAGGCAGAAACCAAACCAGGGTTCATTTCCTGACTGTGCAACAGTCAAAGGCAGTCACAGTCAGTGGGGGAGAGACCTCTAACAGAAAATCAGTGCTCAAGTATTCACTTGCCGAAAGGTAAAAGTTTTAATACAATAACGTAAAATTGATACTGTACTAGTAGAAGGCTTGTGTTCCGACAGAAGCAAAATCTGTGTCAAAACCTGTGAGTGATACAAACCAAAGGTGATCATTCAGACCTCATGACTGGGGAGGTCACCAAAGGTCACTGACCTTATTACACTGAACAAAAATATAAACGCAAGACTTTTGTTTTTGCTCCCATTTTTCATGAGCTGAACTCAAGGATCTAAAACTTTTTCTATGTACACAAAAGGTCTATTTCTCTCAAATATTGTTCACAAATCTGTCTAAATCTGTGTTAGTGAGCAGATAATCCATCCACCTCACAGGTGTGGCATATCAAGATGCTGATTAGACAGCGTGATTATTGCACAGGTGTTCCTTAGGCTGGCCACAATAAAAGACCACTCTAAAATGTGCAGTTTTCCTGTATTGGGTGCGTTTGGGGGGGGTCAGAAAACCAGTCAGTATCTGGTGTGACCATTTGCAACACATCTCCTTCACACAGAGCTGATCAGGTTGTTGATTGAGGCCTGTGGAGTGTTGCTCCACTCCTCTTCAATGGCTGCGAAGTTGCTGGATATTGGCAGGAACTGGAACACGCTGTCATATACGCCGATCCACAGCATCCCAAACACGCTCAATGGGTGACGTGTCCGGTAAGTATGTTGGCCACGCAAGAACTGGGATGTTTTCAGCTTCCAGGAATTGTGTACAGATCCTTGCAACATGGGGCCGTGCATTATCATGCTGCAACATGAGGTGATGGTCGTGGATGAATGGCACAACAATGGGCCTCAGGATCTCGTCACGGTATCTCTGTGCATTCAAAATGCCATCAATAAAATGCACCTGTGCTCGTTGTCCATAACATACGCCTGCTCATACCATAACCCCACTGCCACCATGGGCCACTCGATCCACAACGATGACATCAGCAAACTGCTTACCCACACAACACCATACACGCTGTCAGCCATCTGCCCTGTGTGAACAGTGAAAACTGGGATTCATCCGTGAAGAGAACATCTCTCCAAGTGCCAGATGCCATCAAATGTGAGCATTTGTCCACTCAAGTCGAACTGCAATCAGGTCGAGACCCCGATGAGGACGACGAGCATCTGCCGTCTGGATGGCTGGTCTCAGATGATCTTGGAGGTGAACATGCTGGATGTGGTGGTCTTGGGCTGGTGTGGTTACACGTGGTCTGCGGTTGTGAGGCCAGTTGGATGTACTGCCAAATTCTCTGAAAGGCCTTTGGAGAAGGCTTATGGTAGAGAAATGAACATTCAATTCACAGGCAACAGCTCTGGTGGACATTCCTGCAGTCAGCATGCCAATTTCACGCTCCCTCCAAACTAGCGACATCTGTGGCATTGTGCTGTGTGATAAAACTGAACATTTTAGAGTGGCCAGCCTGAGGCACACCTGTGCAATAATCATGCTGTCTAATCAGCATCTTGATATGCCACACCTGTGAGGTGGATGGATTATCTCGGCAAAGGAGAAGTGCTCACAGATTTGTGAACAATATTTGAGAGAAATAGACCTTTTTACATAGAAAAAATTTTAGATCTTTGAGTTCAGCTCATGAAAAAATGAGAGCAAAAACAAAAGTGTTGCATTTGTTCAGTGTACAATCCTGTCTGAGACGACTTTTGTGACTACCGGTATGTGGCATGATTCAGTATCCTGGAGGAAGTAGCCATTAGAAGATGGTAAAGGGACAAACAGGGTCAGATAGGTTGTCCAGAGTTGGATGGGTGGATGGATTCATGCCATTGATGCTCATGTGTGTGACCTATTCGCTGCCTCAGCAGAAATCCACTGTCATAGGGCCAGGCTACGTTTTTCCAATCTTCCGCTGTCCAGTGTTGGCGAGTCTGTGCCCGCTGCAGCCTCAGATTTCTGTTCTTGGCCGAGAGGAGTGGAATCTAATGTGGTCCTCTGCTGTTGTAGCTCATCCGCCTCAAGGTTGGACGTGTTCTTCGTTCTGAGAGGCTTTTCTGCTCACCACAGTTGTAAAGAGCGGTTATCTGAGTTACCGGAGCCTCTGTCAGCTCCAACCATTTCTTGCCATTCGTCTCTCCTCAACAAGGCGTTACTGTCGCAGGAATGCTGCTCATTGAATTTGATTTTGAATGTATTTTGTCACATTCAAAGACACTTAGATCACATCATTTCTCCCCATTCTGATTGAACATCAGTTGAGGCTTATGACTGCAGTGTCTGTTCTGCTGCCACATGATTGGCTGACAAGCTAATTGCATGAATCAGCAGGTGCTCAGATGTTCCTTATAAAGTACTTAGTGATTGCATATTTAGTCTTGTGTCTTAAAATAAATCTGTAAATTAAAAAGGGGCATGAGTTTCCTAAAGTCTACCTCAAGTTACAGATGTTTTTTTAATTAAACCATTTGAGCAGTTCACAAGAGAAATGCCTATTTGAACTGCGAATAGTCCTTGAAAATCTAAAATGTGATGCAGGGGATCACATCGAAACACATACTTTATTTTCATAAGGAGCCATAAATGCGTTGTATCTTATAAGTTCATCATATTTTTGTTCTGATCTTTGAAAAGCATCTAGTAACTGCGGACGCTGGATGAATGCAGTGGCATCCAATTACAATATTTCCTAGCATAGTGGGGTAAAGGGGCAAAGCAGATGAAAATAGCAGCAGAAACTTGAACTTGTACTTGAGCAAATCTTCTTAGTAACTTGTAGATTGTCCAAGCACTGGATATGTGGAAAATGATTTCAATCTCATTTGTTTTTTTTCATAGATTTTCAGGTCCTTGAGTTTTAGTTATTTAAATCAACATCCATCTATTTTCACTTTCTTTCTCACACTGGTCTCCTCTGGGGCCCCCTGGTGGCTGCACAGCTCCGTGGAGCCTCTACATGCCTCAGGCTGGCCAGGCTTAGTCCAGATATTAGGTTGCAGACAGAGGAAGAAAATGCACAAAAAGTTACTTGGACATGTTTATGAAAAAATGCCCTAAGCCCATAGTTTGGTGACCTACATACATCTAATAATCCCTCACACAGACCACATAATAATACACTGTCAGTCATCAGTCATTACTTCACTTGGTCCCGAGACGTTTAATGGATATAAGTGGGTTTGGATGTAGAGACTCGGCCACAGTAGAGTTGTTCTCAAAAGAGTTGAGACCAAAAAGTACAAAAAAGGGGGTAAAAGCAGTAGGAAATTTCCACATAAAACACATCAAACAATTTCAGCAAAGTTATAAAAATCACAGATTATTTGCCCCATAGCCTATACCTCTCTTTTATCTATTAAACCGGTGCAGTCATTATCCACTGCCTGATATGAACTAATTATGAGGATTGTTTTGTTAATGCTTTTAATTTAACAATTGTGGGCAGTAAATTTTAGATTAGTTTCCGAATGCAATAAGGTAGCTATAAACATATGGGGAACTTAGACCGACCTATAGACATCCCATAATATCTTCGTTTAACTTTTCTGTGACAATAGAAGAAATTACAGCTGCTGACAAAGACTAAATTATGAATATTCATGAACAGTTAATTCAATGTTTATATACTGCTGATAAATTATAAATAAAGGGGGTGGGTGGGGGTGAGGGCACATTATTTCATCATGAATAATTCAAGCAACATATGTTTGCATTAGGTGTTTAGTCATAAGTAAAAAATAAAAAAGTTTGTTAACTTTGTCTGATTCACAACATGGTTCTTTTAAAAACTAGCTCTGTTCTTCCAAGTGAGGAGTTTCTCAACATCTTAAAATGACAATAAAGAAAGTCTTGATTTTGTCGTGAGGACTTTAACTTTGAAATTTGAAAACCGGAAGTTAGATTAAAGCCAAAGGGGCTATCTTAGATACAGAAGACGGGCACGGTGGGCAATTAGAGAGAATTGAAGAAGGAAAACTATCTCAAAATGGAACACAAGTGTATTGATGCATGGAACATTTTATTCTGTGTTTATAAAAACATCTGGAGTTGCTGGAATCGACCATTGATCCCTTGAGTCAAACAGAAATATTTGAAAGCTTCACTGAATTATAGGCTATCAATTCTATTACCACAGCAAATTAAACTGATAGACAGAAATCACAGTTGCACTGTCTTGTCATGTCTTATGAATACCATGCAGTCCTGTAACTACATAATTATCACAAGTGTTTGAGGGATCATTACAAAACACAGGGGCGTCACCATGGATTTATGGTGCCATGAAAGGATAACACACTGCCCCCCCCCCCCCCCCCACCCCCTTCCAATTATCTCTGTACTGAATTTGCTAAATAGGCTAAGCAGCTGTGACATGAATGAAGTAGCCTAAATGAATGAAATGGAAAACTAATCAAAACAGAAATTAGAAGTCTTGTTGGTGCTAGAGGAAAAAGTCAAATATGATTCTTTCCCTCTTTCTCTCTCTCTCTCTTTGAACTCATATTCAACTTTACCGAATAAACAAAACTCTCACAAAAGGAACTCAATATTCAGCCACATAAACAAACAATAGCCTCCACAATAGCTACAACTTTTCTTCCCTAGCCTATTTTATTGACGGTGAGCTGAGCATAAGGTAACACGTCTTCATGCAAAAACCTTCACAATACAAGAACTCATTACAAAGTATGACAAAGAGTCTCATAAACCCACATACACTGAGCTCACCTTACATTACATTAAATCTCATTTTGGGCGACTCATCCCTAAGGATCTGGTTGGACAGGCATAAACCATCTTCAGTTCATTAAATTTTTATTGACTGGTCGGACCATCATAGTGCACCTTGTTTTAGCTGTCACTCATTCTTTTTACTCGTTTTTTTTTTTTTATCGGCCCCCATATTGTAATAACATTAATGGGACTCGAAGGCTGCAGTTAGAAACGGCGTTTTATTTTGAAGGCGCCGGCAGGAAGTGCAGCGGTGGTGGGTGTGCGGCTCTTACCGCAGCATGCGGGCAGATCGCAGCGCATTCCGATGTGGAGCTGGAGATGTAACCGCTGCGTGGACTGCACGTCTCCTACCCGTCCTCACACACGGTCTCTGAGGGAATAAAATGTCCGGCTTGAAGGAGTCCACCACTTGTCCCGACGGCTACAGAGCTCTGAGCACCAGCGAGCTGAGGGAGCTTTTACACAACGACGACAAAATGGACCAAATTATTCGCCTCAATGAGACGGTGGGTATCCTCTGCTCTGCTCCCCAAAGAGCCAAAGTGCCTGGAGGAATCTGTGTTACCGCTCTGTCACAATACGTGCTTTAACGTCGTTTTGTTTTCCCGCTTTAGCATGTTTCTATGTTTCTTCTTTGTCGCTGAAAACGAGCGTTTTTGGGGGTGTTTGGGGGTTTATGGTCAACCATTGTGTTGATGTGCAGGCTGTGTGTGTGTAACGCAAATCCATGGCTCATCGATTGTCTGCGTGGCGAGTGGTCGGATTTCCAATTCGTTTCCGTGAGCCCCCTCATCTCCTAATATTATTAGCAGCGTTTCATCAGTCAACGCAAAGACAACAGGGAAAAGTCTGAAGAAATGCATTTTTTTCTCGGTCTGTATAAGTGCTTATTTTCACTCCACGCGTGTTCTTATTGTGCAGGAAACATCATATCGTGCTGCTGCTGCTGCTGCTGCTGCTGGTGGCAAAGAACCCCCCCAGAAGGCGCCGTTATGTGGTTTCAGTCCTTGTTCAGAAATTACGTTTAAATATCCGGCATTTCAGCGTTTCCTCACCTGTGTGCACACACTTACACACGAGGTAGAAGATGACTTGAGAGAAGGCTGAACACTTTATCATACAAAACTAATTTAGGCATTTTTTTCCAACATGCACAGCACAGCAGCAGCCCTTTGAATACAAATGCAACTTTTACAACTAGTCTTCACCTCTGAATGGCATTAGTGGCCGTGGATCATCTCAGATAGAAGCACACTTTTTTTTCTTGCAGTGAGCTGCGTCTCATTGTGCTGAATTTAAAAGTGCTCTCTCTGGGCTTTGGAAAACAACCAAAGTCAGATTATGTCATTTTTTGCAGCTTTGCATGTGGACACAGTAAGTAAAAATAAAAAAAAATAAAAAAGCAATATTTTTAAAAGGAATTCCACGTGCATTAGTCTCCATGTCAGTGGTGCACGTTTCAGGGGGGGTACAGGATGACCTTCTTGGTGTCAAGCAATATTCATCACCATCAGCACCCCCACCCCCTCTTTCGGTCTCACACACACACACACAGTCTGCTAGATGTTTGCAAACTTTTTTCATGGGCCCCATTTTCATTAGGTTTGCCTTGAGGTGCTCAAATACAATTGACTCTCTCAATCAGGATTCAGTAGGCTGTAGCATTGCATTGCTGTTTCATAGCTGCGGGTGGGTGGAGTGAAACCAATCCAATGTGGGCTCATCATCATCGTCGTCGTCATCATCATGTATGTTCTCACTGCGCTATCATTCAGTGAATGAAATAACTGAGTCGTTAAACTCCGGTTTAAATGACCGGTCTTTGCTTTAGAGAACCATCGAACTGGACCTTTTGCTTTTCCTCTCTTCGCCTACAACCCTCTTCTTGTGATACGGAGACAGCAAAAATATATATCATTAGGATTTTTGCACAGAAACACCCGTTCCTCTGTGACAGGATGTGACACTTGAAACCCGGCACTGAGAATGAATTGGGACGATGGAGCCAAAGTGGTTGAATCTCACTAAGAGGTCACGCTGCTCCCCTCAGGGAGCCGAGCAGAGTGACTCACAGCCACAATCCAGGGAGCTTAGCAGTGTTTGAGCCAGGGTCCTGTCCTGTTCATCTGTCACCGACTAGTAACATGAAACTTAAACATTTTGCTTCCTTTGACACACTCAATAATAATAACTTCATAATAATAATAATGTATCAAAACATGAAGCGTATGCGGTCGTGGCTGTGCAAACTGATGACTTCACAACCCTTCTCTCATCTCCATATGAGCTGCAGGAGCACAACGCTTCATTAATCTCATGGTAATGATGAATGTTACATAAACCAGAGTGTAATCATTCGTAACGATTCACAATCATGAATGCCACGGCCTCATTAATTACTGTCCACACAAACACACGTGTCAGGTCATGGGTATTTCTATTAACGGTGATCTGAAACATCAGTTTTTGTTGTTGGTGCTAAAAGAAGTTCCTCGTGGTTTCCTAGAGTCATGGACATTTGTAGATAAATATTTGTGTAAATTCTGAGGCAAATGCCAGTATACAGGTAGGGGAAGAAAAGACTGATTGTGACCTCAAATGCTCTGCTGCTGCTGCAGTGCTTTGATGAGGCTTAGGTGATTCTTAGACTCACAACAACAGAATGAGATTGGGTGGAGAGCAGAGTGAAGAAGAGGCACTTCCTCTGTAGAGCTGGGTATTAAACCTCAGTACATTTGTGGTGTAGACTTTAAAGTGCCTGCAGCACCAGCATTGTTTATCTAACCATCTAACCATCTCATGCATAAACATCATTGGATTAATACTGGAAACGTCACATCCAGTCAGAGCAACATGTGTCGGGCTACCTGATGAGCCTAACTTGCATTCACTCTCTTTTAGCCGTTTTGTTTTTTGAGTGTCTGCTGACTCCTGGGGGGAAACATCAAGACTCTTTAGCAGCTAAATGCTCTGCTGTGCTCACCGGCTCGTCTCTAACTGGGCCTGTCTGCTGTTCGGTGCCGTGCCGGTGGCGTCGAGTGGCTTCATCAGAGCTTGTTTGCTGGAAACAAGCTGCCTGCTGCGGCCAGCGATCGAAGCAGTTTGAGAGTCAACCGGGATAGTAAAATTTGCTGTCAGGAAAATCAGAAACAACCAGCCGAAAAATGATAAAAATGCTCGGTGGAGTCTGGCGGTGATAATTCTCAGCACATGCGGCATCGTTTCCACATTAGCGCACACAAGTCATTTGGTAAAAATATTCATCAAAGCCACTTTAAAGCGCTGCCAAATAATGCAAGGACAGAGAGTTATGGGGCTGACCTTCCACCAGACGCTTACAATACACATCCCCTCATTTCAGTGCAAGCCCTATATTACATGACGGATTCTCTTTCATGGAAAAGGCTTTGCACCCCATCTATTTCATCTGAGAGCGACTGTTAAATTGATGCCTTCAGTCTGCAGAAGCCTTATTAGGGCTGAGCCTCATTTAAGATGAAAGAGAAACACCTATTTACTGCATTTCATGTGGTCAGACACGTCGAACCGCAGAAAACAACAGCGCCGGTCGTCGTCTTTTTCCAGCTCCAGAACCTCAGCGCTCCCTCGGTGTCATTTGTCAGGGACGGTAAACACAATCAGTCCTCTTTTACAGCTCATGAATCAAAATGCAAAAAAAAGAAAACATTCCCCTCCCCGAAGACTGCAGCAGTTGTTTGATAAACGGGCCTAGCCATAGCAGGAAATGGACTGTCCGTTTTGATTCCTGTTTAAGGAAACTGGACGGATGACTTGGCGGCGAGCCCCGAAACGAGCCGTGTTATCTTCATTCTTTTAAACGGAACAGCTGATCTGTAGCCGCGTCTCTCCCTTTGCCGGACTTACAGGACACATTCTGCAAATTCCTCTGAACTTTGGGACTTGTGCATCCCCCTTTTCTTTTTTTTGATGACCCGTGAAATGTGAGACAGATGCAGCGTACAACTCTTTAGCTCAATGGCAGAGCCTTCGGGCCCAAAGTGACTGACTGTTGAAAGAAAGCAGTTGAGCAAGAAATGTATCCGGCTGGGCAGAATCGCAGGAATGCTGAGACTGATGGAGCAGTCAAAGAGGATTCAGGCTTTTGCAGAGTGGTGGTCATAAAGTGGCTTTGTGTCCGCGGATGAGACACTGAACCACTTCTTTACTGTAACGCTATTGACAACACTGTTTGGCAACACTTAAAGGAAGTGGCATGATTGCTTTAAATAATGTATGGTTTTGTTATGGTCCAGTGACGATGTGTCATTCTCACCCCTCCCCCCCCACACACATACCTCAACCAGCATGGCGCCTACATTTAACACCGTATGGAAGCCATAAAAGGTCAGAATTGTGACCTTTTTAACTTATAATCCTTCATAACTTGATTTTATTGAATGATTAAGGTGATGTCCTTGGTCAATATTTCTTTCAGTCAGCTATATAACTGCAACAATCAGTCGCTTAATCGATTAATCAGTCAACAGAAAATTAATTGGCAATTTTGCTGATGGATTAATCATTCTAATGATCCCTTTCTTCTGTCAGCAGAAGATAAAACTGTCTGCGGTCGCCATTGATCTTTGTTCTGTGTTGATGCAGGTTGTATGAAGTCATGCAGCAGTAGTGGGTGTTGTGTTGTTAAGGGCAGGGCAAGAACCGCAGGGACTTTCAGCAGTTCATTGTGAAGCTTCACAGCTTTCTTTCAGCTGGAAGAAAAGAAATCCTTCAGCATAAACGTTCTCTCCTCATCAGCAAAGTCATTGAATGCACCTCACTAACATGGTCTGAACGGTACACACATCGTTCAGAGTACATTTAACATCTTTTATACATGTTGGGCTAAGTTGATATTAGATAATTAGTTTCTTGATTCATTGAAAGGAAAACCATGAAAACCTTTTATCGCTTATCATCAATTTCCAACAGCTTCGTGACTCAGATTTCTTGTTTTGTCCAATAAACAGCCCAAGATTCAAATACATTACATTTTTAATCATATAAGATTTAAAAGTCTGACATTCGAGAGTGATGTATTTTTCCATGAAAAATGACCAAAATGATTTTTTAGTTAATTGGTCAACACTTTTTATTAACAGTAACAATGAAAAAGAGAATTAGGACTGAAACAAAGCGCAATTTTCATCAATTAAACTGCTAACTGTTGTTCAGTTAATCTATGGCAGAAATAGATACCAAAAAGAAGTCTTTTACTGTGTCGTCTGTCCAAAATGAGACAATATTCATTTTACTTTTCTGTAACAAGAGATAGAGTAGAAAATATGTGATGTTTTGTCTCAAGAAAATTACTTAAACAATTACCAAATGATTGATTTTGATAAGTGTAGTAGATATAGTATGATGATGAAAAGCCTCAGACTCTTTTTGACTTTGTGCTCATCATCAGTTTCAGGATCTTCAAGTGGACAGGGAGACGCTGATGACCTCGAACCGGAGCCTGGCGGAGGAGAGCCTCGCCAGACGACCCCGCCTCAACAACGGCAAACTCCAGCTGGCGGAGAAATACCGGGAGCTGTCCAACCTGGCAACCAAATGCTGGGAGAAACAGAGTCAGCTTGGTGAGTTTACTCCACTAGAGAACAAGGGGTGAGGAGGTGAGATCAGATGCCAGTCAAGACATGAGTCAGGAGGAGTGGAGGTCACTAGTTCACACTGGCTGATCAATGGGTAAATATGTCTGGGCTGAGTCGAAAGAGAAGAATTTCTCATTTTTCTGTTCAACCGTAACCAGCTGGCTGTCGCTGTGGTCCTTTTGTACTCTAAATGACCACATAGATTTCATAAGATTTTATGGACACGGCAAAGAAAACAAACCAAAAGAAGAAATCGCAGAAAGCCAAAAAAAAAAAAAAGGTTGCATCCCAACCGCTAAAGGTTAAAACTAATTATACGTGATATCCCACAGAGGCTCCTCATTGTCTTCCCTTGTCATTTGCAGAACGACGCTCTGCCTCCTTTACCGCGCCATTTGAGGCATAGAAAGCAAAAATAAATCTAAATCGCATTTGACTGGCTGTGACACTCGTCGCTAGTTCAGAGAAGTGAGAGAAGTTTCACATCAGAGTGCAGAGAAAGCTTCGGAGTGTCAGTGAGACGAGCCTTCAACCGCTCAGCGAAAGCCTCAGCATGACTGGAGTTTGGTCATGGGAACGAAATGGAGCATATCAAATGCCAGCAGGAAGCTTGCAGCAGTTGTCAAGGAATTTGCGGGGTGAAAGGGGCCTTGTCTTTGTTTAGGCGAGTCATGGTTGTGACGGGGCGGCTGTAGGGGCAGCACCAGAGGATGTCTTCTAAGCCTCGGCCCTAAATTTTAAAGCCCTTTACAGGCAAGCTGTAGAAATTCCTCACACTGTAAGAGCCAAGCCAAGAGCAGGTGATAAAATAAATCCCTCAGCATTAATTTCCAGAGGTAATGTCAACTGCTACTTATTTATAACCCGCCAGTGTGTGTGTGTGTGTGTGTGTGTGTGTGTGTGTGTGTGTGTGTGTGTGTGTGTGTGTGTGTGTGTGTGTGTGTGTGTGTGTGTGTGTGTGTGTGTGTGTGTGTGTGTGTGTGTGTGTGTGTGTGTGTGTGTGTGTGTGTGTGTGTGTGTGTGCGTGCGCGCTTCGGTGGTACCGGCCCAGCGCTCGGTTTGCACTCAAGAAAAGGCGATGCCAGGTTCCTGCCTCAGCTGCCGGCCAGTGATGGAAGTCGGGAAGAATGTTAAACTTCCTGTCGATGCGTGCGCCTTACACAGATGCTGTCCCACCTCCCCAGCGAAGCAGGATGGGCGGGGGTCCGTCCTTCCTCTGCAAAAACATCTGATTCTCATTTGGCGCAAGTTGCAACAAGGGGAGAGAGAGAGAGAGGGATGCTAAAAGGTGAATGAGGAGGGTTTCTTTTCCTCGAGCTGAGTAATCTCAGCAGAGACGAAGCGAGGGGCGGATCAAGGCCGACAGCTGTATTGTTTGACACATCCTGCTGTCGGGTGGACGGAGCTGTGTGGCCAGAGAGAGCTGGCAGCGAGGGTTCCCCAGGTGGAGTTGAGACCTTGAGCGTTTCTTAACGTGGACTCCAGATACTTTCTCACAAACCACTGCTGGCATCTGTTTGACTCTGCTTCCTCCTGTTGCTACACTGGTGGCTAAACATTGGCTCTGCCTTTTAAACATTTGAGTAGTGATGAGTTGAACCACTGTTGTTTTATCCCCCCAGATTCCCCCAACACACACAAACCCGCAGTGTCAGCCAATACTGTGTACTTGCTCATTTCCTATATGCAGAATGCAGATGTAATATATGTACATATATTGAATTTATAATGGAAACATGTAAAAATCATACATGAAACATGTTGGGAATTAGAAGAATTTCATATATTGACATGCAAAAAAAGCCCATACAGATGTATGTATGTGGCGTGCCCTTGACCTGTTCTATATCCAAAGTCTTTAAATATACAGTATGCTGGTACAGAGAGAGACCATGTTCCCAGACTGTGGAGATAGACATGATGGTTTAAATGAATAACAAGAACATGAATAAAATATGAATTGGATAAAAATAATTTACATGTATGATCTTAACATCTTGAACTCAATATATACAGCATATATCTATATAAAAGATGTATATATGTGATAGAGATAGGAGTGATATACTGTATAATGCAAGATCACTTGATATAGGGCCAATAAATGTCACATATTGCATTTCTGTGTGGGTTAACAGATAAAAGGACTGGATTTTGACACTGATCTCAAGCTTCAGTTTGATGTTGACTCTCAAAGTACAGGCCTGAGTCAGTTACATCAGGTAAATACTAATCTTGTGTAAAACACATCTTAGATTTCTCCTAAATTCACTAAATACAAAACGCAGCTGTTTTCCTGAATATAAAACAGTGGAAAGTTTTTGGGGATACATTCGGGGATAAATTGTAAACACATATGCAGGGTTTATTTTCTTTGGCTAATAACAAACAGCTAAAACATGACAGGTCTTTACTCTTTTGAACCGAAATGTTTGAGCAGGAATAATAGAGCCTTGCACCATCCGAGCAGGTGTCGCCTCTGTGCATATTTAAGCAGATCTGCCAGCGTCATTTCAGTCTGTTGAACAGGAGCATTATGGATTTACTCTCATCTGTGGCAATAACGGGGAAAAAGAGAGAGGTGGATAAAACGTCAAGTGTGCAAGAGCTGTGCAACATGTGTGGCTGATGCTAGAGGCAGTGCTTCCAATATGATGAGCCATTTGAGGGTATCTGTTGACAGTGCAAGGAGGAGAGAGTCGGTGGGAAAGAACAGAGGAAAACCGTCTGCCTTGTGTGTTTGTTGTAATGTGGCCGTTTTATATAGACAAAACAAATCTGCTGCTAATTACAAAACCCACCCTGATAATAATCATCATCAGCGTGTTAAAGCCCCTAATGTTCTTCTACCTCCACGGTCCACCAGGTGTTTCCACATGTCTCAGATTCTTCTATTAGTTGGTTTTAAATTAAAAGTCCCACTGCAGAGTCATGTAAATGAGACCACATGACATTGCAACAGCAATGTTTTGAAAACGCACAAAAAAGAAATGCTGAACTTTCTTCTAAGCTTGTGATGGTGCTGAAATCCATTGGGTTATACCCACCATTACACGAAGCATATAAACACAGTTTCTCTGAACCTCAGGTTTAAAGGAACAAAGACTCTCGTGATCTCGATAAAAATCAGTTTTATTGCTTTTCATTTTGTCTCAATGCTTGTCTTTGTGAATTTTTTTTAACTTGAAGGGATAACGGGTCAAATGCTGACAACATCACAACTAGGGATGCACATGATTAACCGTTTAACCGATAACCGATACCGCTCGTTATGTTGTCAGCTCATGGGGGCGTGTCGACACATGCAGACTTCAACGTGCCTTCAGTCATATAAAGTTGCACAGGAGGACTGACAGTAGCCTATGTGCTGTGACCAGACGACAAATGTAGCCTACAATGACATAGATGTGCATCACCCGTAACAACAGCGCTGCGCAAAACAAAAGGACGTCTCTGTGGTCTCCAGCTGGTTCACCTGCAGCTCCATAGAGGAGCTCTGCTGCTCCTCTCTCTTCAGCCTGGTGTTTGGCTGCACTTTGTATAAAAACAGTTCAACATTGGACGATCTAACCTCCATTATGCACGATCAGCTGAGGCAGAGCACAATGGATGTGGCGCTGATCAGCTGTCGGAGTGCACGTGTGTGTTTAACAGCAAAAAAAAGTGATCTAATCTTATTGGTTAGCAGTTAATAATCGGTTAACGAGTGTCGGTTATCGGTCAGAAAAAAAATTCAAAATGTGCATCCCTATTGAGGGATATTTTCAGCACAGCTACAGCACTATTTAAAACATCAATGCTCATCAGTACAGTGTCAGAATGTGTGGCTGTCACTAATTATGGATCAAAGAGCAAGAGCCTCTTTCTACATTTTGCATGTTTGAGTGTTTACACAGTCAGAAATGCTGGTATTTCAAGTGCCGCCATAGTAACTGTGAGTGTTTTGGATCATTTTGAATCTGCGAGTTTAATCTGATCCAATATCGGCAGAGACAGAACCATTAACATTAGCCGGTTGTTAATGCTATCAGATGTTTGAATTCGGCGTCAGGTTACATTTGAAAGAGAAAGCAGCACTTTCGGCATCGTACAAAACATGAAAATGAGGCATGACGTTGGCAGCTTTGTAACAACTTTAACACCATTTGTCAGCTCTCAAAGCAGAACAGCCCTGTGTTTGGCTCCCGGCGCCGGTTTAGTGAAACCAGTGTAGGTAGACTGTGCAACACCGATCTGATGCCGTTGAGTGTTTTCAGCTGCCGGGCCGCCGCAGTCTGCTGACAATGACTAGAGCGCACCTTTTGTCTATTAGTGTTCTTCTTTAATCTTCCGTAATCCACGCGCCCAATCCATGTTTCACATTTAAAGGAGCATGAAAGTGCAGAAAGTTGAGAAGTCGAACCTTCACCCACTGACCACACTGAAAAGTCCCTTCACACCCACCAGCTTTTGCACAAATGAAGGTCAGCAGCTGCAGGACTCGACTTGCTGCGTCTTACTTCCAGACCTTCATTTGTGATGTTGGGTGTGGTCATCAAAATGGGATTCGGGGGTTTGTTTGTTGTCATCATACCAGCTCTAAGTGAATAGGAGGTGTGAGAGACGCCTTTTGTGCTCACTTCCTCTGGGATACTTTTTATCCGGCATCTGTGCAGCCAAAGAACAGAGTGCACGTGGTGTCTGTAACTACACCTTTTATGTTTGGGACTTTCTGAATGAAAAGGTCACACCCTTTGACAGAAAGTCAACATATCTCTTGCAGTTTTGAAGGGTATAAAAGACCTGGATGTTCCTTCTTGTTCCTCAGTGTGTGATACAGACTGCGCGCTATGGATTTAGACATTTATGAGGTGTTTTTCCGTCAGGACAGATTCGCTTTTTGAATCTCCGAGTCGGCTCAGTGTCTGATACATATTTCAGGGGCTCAGGCTGAAAGTGGTGTCAGAGGATGCATGGAGCGAGTGAAGAGGCTGGGGGTGTTGCTCACAGTTGGTAGCAGTTAGGTGAAGCTGTCAGGCAAAGCGCTGGGGCACAGTTTCCATGGGCTGCTGGAGCAAAGAGGCAGACACCCTCGGCTTTAGTTCCAACACAACTGGCCATGTTTTGTTGCGCTGCATTTATTCGGCTGACGTTTTTGTCCCAAACATCTTAGAATAAATACAATCAAGCTCCACAGGAAGAAAAAACTGGAAGCTCAGCCCTGATTGTGTCTTTCTGTCTCGTCTACCAGTGGTGATTGCAGCACAGATAAAAGACACAGAATAAAATATCAAGTGTTACTGATCTTGTTGTGGCTAGCAGCTGATGTTAAGATGAATGTTTTAACAAATGTCTTTGCTCTGTTCTGTTGTATTTTATGCTTGGGCACCGTCCAGACTAACACAGCTGAAGATGCATATATACCAGAGCGTTCTCATACACCGGGCATGTGTAAGCTGGTGTAAACAGGAAACACATTGTCGATTCTGAGGTTAATTGGTTGCAAAAATACAACGTGTTGCAATGCAGAAGTTTTCAAACTAAAATGGGGGCCAGCAACATTTCCAAAAGTCTCAGTTTTCAGTGCTTGAAAACATGAGAGTAGTGTTAGTTAGTTGGTAGGTGAAAAGTTGTGCTAGTGTTGACGTAGCCTGAGATGCAGTGTGTGGAAATATTTCTGTGGGTTCACCTGCAAATGAGGCAGTGGAGGCAGTACGGATGAGCAGAGCAACAAATTGCGTATCACCCACACTCCGTTTGAGCTTGATTTTTATTATTTTGGGGGGGGGGACAGCCACACGACACAGTGGAATTATAATCTTTTGGATAGCGTGCAGTCCACACAGCCCTCCTCTCGCCAACTATGGTGTGACATGAAGTGCAGGGGGGGGACTATGGATTTCCAAATGGGAAGAAAACGGGAAAATCCTTAAAATAGATGGAATATAAAGCTGTCAGAGGAGGAAACAGAGCCAGCATTAATCCCATGAGCAGCACTGACCGCGACTGAACACAGCAGAGGGAACATCACCAACCCACAGCCACTCTCAGGGCTAAGGGAAAAAAAGATGTCATGGTGCTAATCACAGTGTTTGATTGACAGGACTCACCACAGCAGTGAGTAAATGGAAGGAACAGATGGTGGAAAAAAACAGGGACTGATATTGTCTGTCACTCCGATTTCAGATTTGAAGAGTTTTTCTCTCTCTCTCTCTCGGCAGCAGCGAGCGCGGCACCATTTCTGCAGAGGTCCCCGAACGATCCTAAAAGCGGAAATGTGTTACACTGGGTTTGTAGCACTTCACACGAAGCTGTGAAGCTGTTATCACACCAGCGTAGGATATAACAGAAACGCTCTGACGCTGCGGTGCGGAGGACAAACGTGAGTCCGGAGTGCTGCAGGGGTGTCATTCACCGCCAATTCGCTGGCTAATTTTCAAGCCTCTGATACATTCATGCCCTGCAAGGCCCCATCTGTAATACCGTGACCTATTTGTGTATAATCAGCAGCAGATCGCTCGCCCGCCACGTCGAGCTGCATTTTTTCACTTGATTTCTCTTAAACTGTTCAGTACAGTAGAGTCAGCAGGGCAAAGAATCGTGTTCATTATTATCAGCCCGTGGCATCTCCACGCCTGTGTTGCTTCCAGCTGGCGCTCCATCAGTCAGTCACAGATTTCCAGCAGCCTCCGACCAGAGAGGGTGTGAGCTGCAGGTCAGCCCATTGTCCAGTCCACATCCTTGTGGACTTCTGTCTTTTTGTGCTCAGCTGTCGTCAGCGAAGGAGCTGTAAAAAAAACAAAAAAAAAAACACTGTACAACACAGGTGAACATCTCCTCTTCACACCAAAATGAGTGTGTGTGTAAGCGTTTTTATTTTGTATGCCAGCAAACCTGCTAAAAAGGTTGACTCCTTCTAGACTGCCAGACGTGTTTTCACTTTCTGTTCGGAGAGGAGACACAGCTGCAGGCAGCGATGCTATCACATGCATATGCACATGCAGAGCACACACACACATGTTTACGGTAAATGACACTGTCTAAGTCTGACTAAAACTAGACTTTGAAAACACATGTAAACATTAGTCAGACTGAAATCATACTAAATTAAATTTCTCAAAGTCAGACTAACACACCCAGATTATGTGGTTGGGAACTGAATTACTTCTGACTCTAAATTGAACAAAATATTTAACAGGAGAAGAAGCCTGTAATGTACAGAGCTGTAAAGATGTCCATGTTTTCGCCATTCAACATGTTACCAGTTTGCCACTAGCTAACTTGTTTGTTGATTGTTTGGTCAGTGATATAATAGGTTGACCACAAAAAAGGTCCAATTCTAACAAGCCACCTACTGACAACAGGTCAATAAATCTATTGCCCCCCCTCCCCAATGTTTGTAAACTGGGACAAAGGACAGTCATCCAATTAAATGGCTCAACTGAACTGTGACCACGGCTTGATTAAACTGTAAATGTAAATGTACCGAGTGAGCTGCAAGCTGCAATGCAGGCTGGGAAGGTGGTTCGCTTGATCTCATGCTCCACCTGTAAGAAACAGTGTGTTTTTGAAACCTATTTCAAGGCTGCAGGTCACTCTTTTATCCCAAAGCAGAGTAGCTGTGGTGTCTCTGGTTTAATGGCCCCATGCTGGGCAGGTGTCATGTCTGTTTACGGTGTGTTTGCTCTGAAGGGCGTCACAGCTTGGAAAGGGGGGCCAAAATTAGCTTGCTGACCATGGTGTTGTGTTTACATCAATGCCAACCTGAGCTGCCGCCAATACCTCCTGCGTCATTTGACCCTGGTGTGAATGCCAATGGTACAGTACCATTTTTCCACTACCAAATGAAATCTGACATTAGTGGGTCTTAGCTGTTTTTTTGACCAGTGGAAGAAGGGTTAGAGTAGAGGATCCAGTAGATATTTATTATATTAGAGTTAAAAAGGCGAATATTTGTTAGCCTTTTAAACATATCTTGTTTCCATTGCCCCTGACTGGTCCAAAATTATTGCATTACAGGTTTGTTTGATATAACAATTGGGTTGTTTGCTTAAATTGGTCTAATATCAGTCAAACACAATACACCCTCATATTGAAACAGGAGAGTTTGTATCCAGTGATTTTTCCAAGATAGATTAGAGTAGATTTACTGTTGTAGAAATCAAAACATACAAAAACTATTATTTAAGTAGTTTTTAATATGTATGGAGGGGAAACGCATACGTTTCTTAGCTGCATATTTTGTTGATACAACTTATTTTTCCATCAGTACATACATTATGTGATGGTGTGCTTTTTCCTGACCTGAAGGCATCAGTGATGCTGCACATGAAAAACAATGGAAGAGGTTGTTCAAGGAATTAGAGATAAATTCAAACCCGGACCACTCTAACAACTGCACACCTGCTCAGCCACTATGTAAAATTGTTTTGTGAAATTACAATAGTCTCCAGCGATCACTTCTTTTGAATCGCATCATGACATGAAACTGCCTTTGACGCCTTATACTCATCTGATGCAGTGTGAGACGTAGAGAAGTGGCACAAAGCAGCTGCATATAAGGGACCGGAGCACAACAGAAAAGGATGATAATGAAGCAGTGGAGGCTTTAAAATGGACCAATTTCAGCTTCTTTCTTCAACCTGCAGCCTGCAGACCGAGGTGGATTGCTGCTGTATTATATCTCTGTGGTACTGTGGAAGCCTTGCCAGGCTCCATTAACATGTTGACATCAGCTGTTTGCCGCGAGGTTGCTGCTCAGCCCACCGTGCATTCACAGTAACTGTCACATCGATCAGCGTCCTCCAAGAACACAATGTAGGTTCTGACTCCACATTGTCTCAGATCACTGTGGAGGATTTTAATGCAGATTTTGAACCAGACCAAACCGGACACCCTGACAGCTGCGGTCATAGGGACGGTCGGTGCCTGATGTTCGATCAGACCATTTTATTGTCGGAAAAGTCTCCTCAGCTTTTTAGTAACGGCAGGCTTGTAGCAGCCCGACCGCATGATGTTTGAAACATGCTTGATTTGGTCGGTCCAGACTGGAGCTGGGTCACCGCACCGGACACAGTTCACCTCAGAGGGCGACAGACAGAAACCAAAACAACTCAAATTAATTTGACATTAGAAGAAATCTGCATCCTGTTTATCCCAATAAGGTTTCTAATTAAACAATAATAATGATAAGAAGAAACTTTATTTATATAGCACCTTTCTTAAATGCTCATGGAAAGAAAATGAGAATAATATTAGAGGTATGCAATATTAGGACATAAAATGTTAAAAACTGTGTAAAGAAATATTCAACACGTGTGAAACCACATAATGAACCATAGCTAATCATTATTTTCATTATTATACTGTCAGTTATGTCCTATAGAAATGCTGGACAGAGCTTGTTCAGCCAACCGGATATAATTATAATGGCCTATAATTCAATTGTTTATTTAAAGGGACAGGATATTTGACGTGGGGTTGTATGAGGTCAGTGTGTGGGCCAGCAGGAAAAAAGTGCTTTAAATATGTTCACCACGTTATCTTCTTGTCAAAATAGCTCTCTTCTTAGTTTGGTACTACGTATCTTCTTCTCAACCGCTTAACTAAGGTACTCCTACACACAAATGCAGCTACAGCACTCACTGTATTATGCAGCAGCCACAGGTCAGGTCTGAGTGAGACAGAAAAGGCTTAACTTTAGTTTCAACCACTACACCATGCAAATATTTAATCAGATATTTGGATTTATTTTCAGTTAACCCTTTCTTAAAGTGTCTGAAATGCTTGTTTTGCCCTCTTACCCCACACACAGCAGTACATCTGTCTGTGACTGTGCAGATGTTCCACACACCGGCGGTGCCTGACCACATCACATAATCCAAATAGTCAAATAACCCGAACTATCCCTTTGACTCCTCGATCCACAGTAGATTATGTAGAAGCAGTGCCAGTTTATTCTCAAACCTCTTAAAAATACTGGTACAATGCCTCAGAAATGTTTTTTCTATTATGAAGAAGTTGGACAATGGAGGCTGTCATGTGTCTCTAAACATTTTAGACGTGTCTGAGTAGATGGCGGACGGTTCCTCTCTTGTTTGACAGGTTTTATAAAAAATGAGTTTGCCGCCTTGAGTCCTTTTTTCCGGTGCAGAAGGTCAGTGTGAAGTCAAAAGAAGCTTTTTAGGAAACATTTACAGTCAAGCTGCCGCCCGCCCTTCTCTGGCAGCAGCTCGGCTCTTCATCGTCTCATATCTGCTCCCAGGCAAAATGTGTTTCTTCATCACCAACACCACTCATTTCTTAGTGCAGTGTTTCGCAGCATTGGCCTCCAGCTCCTCCATCCCACCCCACCCCCCCCTATCTTGTCACTCTCCACCTCCCAAAATGTAGGGCACATACAGCTGCTGTAGGAGTATTTGTTTTCCTGGCTGTCACCTCACATTACACCCCCATCTTCCAACATGTGCAGTTTGGGGTCATGAGCAGGGCCACTCCTTAGTGTGCGCTTGCCTTTTTTCGATGTTCACACAACAGTAGCCAGAAGAACACTGGAATAATGGATTATTAATGCTAAGGTGGCGGCAGTACAGTAAGCAGAACATACTGGAGGGCATCAGAGAAGAGGTTTGTTGCAGGCAGGCAGCCAGCCATTATGGTTTCTACTCGGGAAGCTTCTTTTCAAACTGAATTTATCTCCTGTGAAGATCTGGGTGAATTATTTGCCTGTGAAAGTGCATAAACGTCCTCCATTGACAAGCAGGGAGCGTTTTAAAAAACGAACATCTTAAGTGGAAAAGCAGCTGCCTGCACACGTTGTCCATTTTCTCCCTATCTGTGGCGATGGGGGGTAGAGATTTCCCCCGAGGGCTCAGAGTTATTAGAGTCATTACTGTGACCTTTATCTGCCCCCCAGTTTCCACTGAACCCAGTCTGACTCGTTGGGTGGGGGTTGGTGGTGGGGGGGTGGGTGGGTTAGCATGGCTGTCACAGCGTTTCTTGCAGCGACAAGACACACTGTGCAGTCAGCTGGGTCGAGCCTGTTGGTAATGATGACCGACCGCCGTCCCCAGGAGGTGAACACATGCTGTGTGTGTGTGTGTGTGTGTGTGTGTGTGTGTGTGAGCGCTGCACCACATTCATATTTATCAGGCAGGATGTGCACATTTATCCACATGTATCCGGTGGGCGTCGGTTAGACATGGCATTAGCCGTGCTTCCTCTATGTAAGCAAGTGTAGTTTTTCTTTTAATTTATCATGGCACAGGGAAACAGGAAGCTTCTAGAAATCCAATTAAGAACCATATCTCAATGGATCATTTCATTTTATTACAGCTTCATAGTTTACCAAGATAAATATGTTTGGATTTTCGTTTAATAATAATTATGTTCCCGATACTTTATGCCTTTTTATTACAGGGTTTTTCCAACGGCCCAATCCCATTTCTCATTGACTCTTCACCTACCTCTACCTCTATCCCCTTGAAGTTTAACTTATTCACTGCTGATGGACGTCATGTAGAAATGCAGGACTGTTGTGCAAATCAGAAACAGCTATGTAAAATTAGTGAACCCAACAAATGGAGCATTTTTTATTTTCTTTATTTTTTTAAAACTTTTCTATGAAGAACGGGTTCATAATATACAGACTGGTATATATAATGGGTTTTTGTCATTTTAAAATCCTTATTAATGGTGAAAGTTTTAACATTTCTGTTTCTTTTTGGTTGCCTGTGCAGCCACTTTGCTGGTATATCCAGTGAAATTAGTCATACCCCTTTTGTTTGTAGTGTTGTCCTGAAAAACCTTTGTTTGAGGGGCTGTGTGTCCCTCCCCCTCTGCCCCACCCAAGGGCTAAAAGTGGGATCAGCCCATGTGCTACAACTGGGGGCCTGTTCTTTATTTATTTATTGAATCAATAAAGTTCACCTTGTTAGCTGTTAGCCATTCCTGTTTGCAAATGAAAAAACTGGGAGCGTTCAGTTTCCATCATCGTCTCCTGTCGGGTTGCTGACCGAATGTGTCACAATACAGGCTCGTCCATCACCATGTCAGTGCTCGCTGGTTGCTGATACAAGCTGGTCTGAATGTTCTGTGCCACATAATATAATTTTGTTGTTTGTTTAAGGCTCACTGCATTTTTTTTTTTTTTTTATCGCATTGATGTAGCCATAAATAATTTAAATGCGCTGTCTGTGTGTGCACATGAAGAATAGGCTCCATGTCAAAGAGAGCTCAGTGAAAAGAGCTTGATGCAGTTAATTAATATTTGTCCTTCATTATTCATTTGCTTAAGCTTTATAGATGATTTGGCTGCAAACAGGAGAAAATGGTGAATCTGAGAGAGAAATACAAGGAGATGGCAAAAATGAGACTCTGTGGTCGAACCAAACTAAGACCAGCTTCCCAAAATAGCTCAAAGTCGAATATTTACAACCCCCGTTTTCCCTTTTTTCTGGCCAACAACTGTCCAGCCCATCACCGCCATCTCCTCGTCAGCACATACCCTGAAGGCTCTTTGTGATTGGAAAATAATTTTCACTGCCGCGGTTGCTTGGTTTACTGGACTTTTTTTCTTCTTCCAGTGAAGTCATACCTCATCTTCCTCCGCATACATCAATGATGTCTCTTTGTCGTTGCAGATGCTCGCGTCCAGAAGCACAGCCTGCAGACGGTGCAGAACCTCCTGCAGGAAGAGGTGGCACATGCCGAAGAGCGTTCAGAGGTAAAAAAAACCCCCAAAAAACAAAGACAAACAAAAACTAAACTATACTGGAGCTTCTTTTCTCTTATTTTTGCTGAGAAAAATAACAGACTTTCATCATGTTGCCAGAACTGTTGTGGATGATTCCTGAAAAGCCTGCAGTCTAGCTGACAGCCCACCCACTTCTGTGCAATCTGATCCCCAAAGACACGAGGAATATACATACAGTGAGCAATCTACAGACATCTGAGAGAAACTAAACCACTTCCCATCATAGCAGCCTCCACTGAAAGCCTCATATACGTATATCTATAGACTGTACATGTGCTCTGTCAGGTCTGACTTCAGATGTGACAGCTGTGAGGAGATGGAAGCAAAAAATTAACACGTGTTCTCTCAGTTTCTTGGTGTAGATTTCAATTTCTCTTGAGAGTGAAACAGCACTAGTTCAGAAAGTGTCCCAGTACCTTTAAATGCTAAAGACAGACTTTAAATGGTTTGGTCTGAATAAAAAGCAAACTAGTGAGTGTTTTTTTCCATCTGATCTAAAAAACTGGAGGAGTAGAGAAATAGCAACTAATGGATGTGAACACAAACCGTAGATCAGTAGATCCCAACATAGAGATAAGACACACTAAGATAAATCTGCCCAGCATGATATTACGTTTTCTTGTGAAATATGAGATAATTTCAGCTTTGCGGGCTCCTACATTTTCTTCTAATAACACAATGAAAGCACAAAATGTTTTTTTGATTAAACTGCTCACAGCTTGTGTCCCCAATAAGACCATTACATAAGAGGAGATGAGAGAAAGGGATATTACTCATTGTTAAAGGAACAGGAAGATGGAAATATTGTTTCTATGTTAATGAAAATGTGAAAAAGATGCTGATGATCACATTATACATAATACCTTAGATGTCCACCCCAAAAACAAAATATAAATAACAAGTTACAGTTTTAGGAAGGGTTATTGAGTTGAACTCAAACCAGTGACACTGTTTACTACAGATACAGTTAATTGGATGTATAATGTGTTAATTAAAGCAGATATCAGTGGCACGGCCGTTTCGGCTAATGCTGTGTTCAAGGCAGGCTTTTGAAACCGTAAGTTACAGCTTCAAGTCACAACTACGACTTGGTAGCGTTCCAGGTAACCCGTAGCTCGTGTTTTTACCGTCCTGTTGTCTGTGAAAGTTCCCTATAACGGCCACTCGTAACTTCCGACCCGTGAACTCGTACCAGATCGAACTGGTATGACTTCACAGGAAGGAAAAACACAAAGTACGAGTTTCCTTGAACGCACCATGAGTTAGCAGCCCCCGCCCTTGTCAGGCATCAATTGGTCCTCGTGCTACGTCACCACATTCACGCGCATCCCTTGGCTGCACACACAGCCCTTCATGCCGTTCTCTCCCCTCATTGGATAACACTTGTATCCCACAAGGAAAATTTTCTCCTCGGGTTACAGCAGAGCAGAGTGACGGAGAGACTCGTGTTTAGGCTGAAATACTTCATGTAAGTGATTGCTGACGGAAAATAGGACTATTTAGGACTTATATTAACAAAAACATTCCACTGATATCTGCTTTAATGAGCTTTAGAGATAAGATTGTCCCACCTTGGGACAGATCGTCCTGTCTTTATGCTAAAATAATCTAACTAGTGTTGGTTGTAGCTTCATATTAACCGAACATACGTGAGATTATGATCAATCTTTCCCACTAACTCTCAGCAAGAAAGCTGCAGTTTCACAAAATGTTAAACCGTTCCTTTAAGGAAAGATTGGGAGACATGTCTGTAGGTGACTAAACACTGCTTGAACAGATCGACCAAACTAAACGTCATCCTCAGGATCAAGTGCAGCTACGAATCACAGTCAATCAGTTTGTTTGTTTGTGTTGCAGGTTGAATCAAAACCAGAAATGTGCAGTCTTAGGAATAAAAGCAAACGTCACTTACAGCCAAAACGCTCCAAAGCGATAATCACCAGGCCCAAACACATCACATGCTCACATGAGCAGCTTAGCGTAGATATTAATTTTCCTACTTGGCTCCTACGTTGCAGTGTTAAATCACAACAAACCCTCAGCGCCGTGTATCCATGAAGGAACCCAAGCTTTGCTTTTGTTTGCATGGGGCTTTTTGTGATGTCTGCCTCCACCGCAGCAGAGATAAACATTTTGTTTGTGCTGCTTGAAAAACAACACATGAAAAAACTCGACAGCAGCGTTGCACTTTGAGAAAACAATATCCCACTCACCCTGGATTGTCACTTCACGGCTTTTGAAGAGTTTTGACTGAAAAGAATTATAACCAGAAGTAAAAACAGTTTGTACTTGAGGTAGAGTTGACATTGGTGCAAAATATGACAAGTTAATCTGCTGTCCAAGTGAACATTATAACCAAATGTGAAGCAATTCCCCCAATGTATTATGAGGATATTGAGTTCAGAAGGCCAAAACTGTGTTTTCTGAGGTCACCACGCCACAGCCTCACCACACCCTGATAATCAAAATTGCTTTATCTTTGTGTCATAGCAAAACTATCTGTTCGGAGTTATGAGATGCATTCCCAATGTCAATAAGGTCACCAAGCTCTTGATCTCTGGCCCCATAATCTAACCAATTCATACGTTAGTCCCACTGAATGTTTAGGCCAGATTCGGAGAAGTCGTTTCAAGTCGTAGAATAGGACGGACGACCTGAAAACACCACATCTCCCAATCTGAGATAAAAACAAAACAAAACAATAAGCAGTGTATGACAAAATGTTTGACCTTTTTGACCTGGTCGGATTTAAAAGTGTCGAACCCACGATCACGACTGTAGCTTCACTGCAGCAGTTAAGAAAACAGCAGAGGAGCAGTAAGTTCACATCTCACATGTTCACCTGTGTTTGCTCGCTGGTTCTCGCCTCTAGGCCTCTACCACACAGCTGCACTGATTGTCTGGCATGCATGTTTTAACATGAAGTTGTACACATACACACACACAGTAACAGGCTCACACTCCAAATCCATCACAACACACACACAACCCTTGTTCACTCTTTAAGATGTTTGGACAAACTGTGTCTCTTAATGACGTGTTCCTCAAACATCCTCACACACACCCTGTTGGTTTCTGGTGGAGTGAGTCCTTCTCTGAGAGCATCATCATAATCGCTCGCTCAGTCAGCTCACGGTGGATTATAGGTGGATTTTTTTTAAGATAGTTTTCTGGCATTTCTGCCTTTGTGAAAGATGAAAGTGCAGACAGAGAGGCAGGAAACATGGAGAGAGGATGAAGGGATACAACGATCAATAAAGACCCACAGCCAGAATCAAACCGTGGACTGTGTTAACGTTCGCTCCCCTCAGGCCGTTTGTATTAATAGGATATCAACCTCAGTGCACGGACGCACCTTTTTCTTTGTTGAGCAAATGTCAGCATCCAAAAAAGGGACATTTTATTTATACAATTATATTCTATCTATCTTCTAACCCTCTAAACTCATCAAACCCGAGAATTGATCGTTTTTTTTATTTTAAACGTATTAGCTCAAAGGCTTTAGTTTGATTTTAAACCAAATGTAAATACAACAGAACGTGACAAGAAACTGTGAGTTCCTACTTGTCCACGTCCAGGCTCTCTGTGTCTATCAGTGGAAGAAGCAAACTGCTCCATAGAGAGAGAAGCCAGCAGCCAGAGCACACGCTGATACTGATATGTCTGAGAAAGCTCAGATCTGACGATTAATGGGTTGGGTCCTAATAAAAAAAAATAAAATAAAAAAAAATCTCAACAGTTTTCTGAAGACTGTTGAAAAGAGATAAATATTGATGGAAATCCTGCTTGTGGCTGAAAGAACGAATCTCACCAGGAAATAGTAATCTCAGGAGAGCCTGGATGTAAATGAAAGAAAATAATAGCTTTTGTCAATCATAGAAATTGCTAGTATACTGGGGCGAACTGATAAATTATGTAACACCACAAAGGCCTGGTTTTATTTCTATGAAACAATGATTCTGTTTTAGAGAAAAGATCAATCCTTACTTGTTCATGGACTCGTGACTCTGCGTGTACTAGCAGCCCGTACTAGCAGACCTGGGGCCGTCCATGTCGGAGTAAAACCTTGTTTACATTTGAGCTGCACAATGATTTATCTTTCTCTTTGTGGTGTGGACGGGGCTCAGAGAGCTTCAGCTGCAGCCTCACAATAATTCATAACATTCACCTCCGTGGACGTGACGCTCAGATCCCGGTTTAAATCCCCTGTTCCTTTGGCCTCCCGCCGCCGAAGAAAGAGGGATCCTTGCTCACAGATGAAACCCCCGCTCGCTGCTCCGGGCTCGGATTGATCCGCTCAGCCCACCTCCCCCCACTTCACATAGCTCCTGCGATCAATACCTCCGTGACTCAGTCATTCGAGCGGCCGTCCACTGACTGATTAAAGCCCCTCCCACCCGCCCAGCACCAGCCAAACAACCTCGCTACGTGAATGCTGAGAAAACACCTGGGTACACACGTATTGGTGAATATTACAGAGGCAGGGTATTAAGTGCATTTTATTTGTAGGTTATATAAACTCTACACTCATAAGAGTTTAGAATAACATGTCTTTTTTTATTTTATGATGAAATAATCCTCAAAATGTCATCCCTCTGTGAGTAGGTGTACGTAAACTGCAGCTCTGTGATGTCGGCGACAAAGACAAAGACTTCTCTCTGCAGCCCCTCTGCTCTGTGACTATCTCCTCTGATCTCAGACAGTTCAGATTAAACCCTCAGAGCCTCTTTATTGGTTCAGTGGGAAAAATCAGCTTGATTTTCCTGATAATTCTTCAGCAGCACTGACATCAAATACAGCAGTTTGCAAAACATCATCTCTCAGAATTCAGATCAACTCACTGTGTTGGAGCTGTGACCAGAGAAAAACAGAGTTGTTCTCTCTCTTTTTTCTTTTTTTTTTGGCTTCTGTATCAGTGTGAAATCCTTCCCTTTGAAGACTCTGGCCAACGGCTTCCTCTTCTTCTGTTGCCTAAAGTCAAACAAGCTTCCTTTATTAGGAGGATTCCTCGTCAGGTACCGACATGAACACGGATATCTGACAAAGGAAACACAACACAATGATTCTCTAAACACGGTCGCTGAGCTTCAAATGCACAGATAAACCTCAGGTGGTGCTCTGCCAGTTCACGCTCTTGAATTTGACCAATGGAATTACATCTCATCTAAAAGTGAGTTTTGGCTCCAAGAAAGTAGCGTGAAGTCCGTTAAACAGTCTGCTGAGGCTTAATGTGTCAGCCATCTTTGCCAAATAACCATCATATCCTACTGTTGGTTCATTGTTAGGAGATTTTAGGCATAAATTTGATATTGCTCCATTCACCCCTGTGCACAGAGCCCACTAAGCGCACTATTGTTTCAAATAAAATAATAGTAAAAGTGTAGAGGGTTGGTTTATTATTTGTTTAGAGAACAGCTTTTATCGGTTTTGTGTAAAGGTTTGTGGATATTAGATTATTTAAATGATGATGAGCAAACGACAGCAAACAAACTAAAGCATTCACAGTGTGGTTGCCTGTTCTTGTGGTGAATATTTTGTATTTGAGTTTGTGAATATTGATACAACTAATAATTATGCCAACCCACTAGTATAGAGTAGTATTGTAGTATAAGTATTGTTGAGGCTGGAGGCCGTTGTCTCTGTGTAGAATATGGATCATTCTTTGTTTAGTTTGAAACATCTGTAATTGTGTTGAAATGATTAAATATGTATGTATTTTATTTCATAGTTTTCAGCATCTGTGCGTGGCTCTGCTTCAGACTGAGCTTGTTTGACTTGATTAGTGTGGATGTGAGCTGAGCTGAGGTCCGCTGATCAGCCTGGTTTAGTCTTTAACGTTGGCTCGCTGCCTCCTCCTCTCGGGGCGCCGACGACGATGAGTTAAAGCTGTTGGCCCGCAGCCAGGAGGCGACTGATGTTGTTGCCTGTTGTGGTCATTGTCAGTCGCACGCTGACTGGTTCACTTTATTTAAGACTCCGGAGGGTGAAGGATTCCCCTGTAAAGACCTCGCTGCAGCTCTGGGCTTCTCCTATTTCCTTAATCTCATTAAGAAAACTAGATTCTGTTTATATGAAGTGTTGTGTGGAGAAGGTGAAATAAAAAAAAAGTCCTGATTTCAACAAGGTTAGACACTGTTGACATAAACTGATGAAAACTCTAGTCTGCACTAATCTAATAAATGTTTCTTCGGGTAATGTTACAACCACATTTAATAACAATTTCATCAACAAAAAGACAGTTTGGGAGACATGGCAGTGCACCAAGTCATTGTCTGCCTGAAGCCTAGAATACCCTTTTCTACTCTTATCGACCACTCAGAGCACTTTACACTACATTCACACATAGACCCCCTCCCACCCCCACAGACATCAGGGGTGAATCCAGGTTCATTACCTTGCCTGAGGACACGTAGACCAGAGACATGAGGAGATGAGGACTGAACCAGTGACCTTTTGATCAGTGGACGTCTGATCCACTGAACTTCCTGGGGGACAGTCACTCAAAACATCCATGAGTGAAAACGGCACTTTAAAGATCAGATCAATCAACTAGTTTGTCACGGTAAAGTCGGAATATTTGACATTACACAGGTAGATTTGACAGATACTTTTTATTATTTTCTAATGTGCAATACACGCACTTTCTGTTATATTGATCTTTGCCAAAAAATGAATTGTCTCAGCCAAAATATGGCACAATAAAGCTGCAAGGCTGTAATTACATGGGCAGATGTTGGGATTGGCATCTTCAATACAGCACTTTATTTTACCCTACCTATATCAAAAACAATTGCAGCTCCTGGACCAAAACCAAATGAGCTCATCATAAAATTTACCTAAGTGGGAGATTTAAGATGTTGAAACCAACAAATATTTGGAGAATAAAAATACAGTTTTCTGTCACTAAACTAAGTGATGTAGTGACTCTGTTGGCTGGACTAGGATCTGCTGGTATTAACTGAAAATCAGCCGAAGTGTTGGAACAACATCTAGCCAATCTACGTCTCAGAGATGGTTTAGTATCACAGCTCTGAAGACGTCAGGAGGCAGAGAAGTTTATGTCTGAAGATAAAAATCCAGTTGTGGTTAATTGACAAACTGTCAAAGAAGCTGCAAGTTTAATGTTAATGAAGGTTGCTTGTGCTCCAGCTCTGTGGTGGTATGCTTCTTGTTTGATTCCACACACTCACACGTTTGAGTTTGTATTACAAAGTAAGAACACAACGCTTGAACGCACCACGGTGATTGTCTTTACCCCCATGTGAAAATAAATGAGCTTTCTCCGCCGCAGCAGCTGTTGTGTATTGACAGTGAGGCCACTAAATTCACAGCAACCTGAGGTTATTTAATGGCGTCCGGGCCAGATGGAGAGCCTGACACGTCACAGTTGGGGGAAGAGAGGTAATCAACCAGAAACTCCACCAATCACATGGTGCCGTTAACCAGGGCAAGTGTCAATTAATGGGAGAGCGGTAAAGGAGGCTGAGGGAGAATTTACACTGCAGCAGTAATCTGGTCTAGTATTAGCCTTACGTACATGGAACCTGAGATCTTCTCATAAAGGAAAAGTCTGGTGTCGTCCTGTTACACTAACAAGCGTTTTGTCTGAAAGCCCATGGATCTCTCTCCTATGAGCTGCTGTAGAACCACTGCAGAACACGTTCATTATTTCTCATCTGAAAATAGTCCTTAACAAATGCACTAGTTGGACCTGTTTAAGTGAAGTGTGCCAAAAACTACATTTCCCAGGTGTTTAATGAAATGAATTTTTAAGGTTAAACTACAGGTCAGTGAAGTGTTTTGACAGAATTACGTCTTCATTGGGAATAAATGAGGTCGAGGCTGAGAGCCATAGATGAGGGAGGGGGAGGGGAGAAAATGTTTATACGTTGACTCACACATTTGATATTTTTTTTGTTTTATGGACATATTGGGGGGAAAAAACAAACTGTTTTCTTAAAATCAGGGAAAAGCCAAATTTTATGAATAACTCCCTTTATCCCTAGTTTTCTTGAAGCTCTGTATCTTTGAGAAAAAAGATGATTTACACTTCACTCAAGAGTTTTATTATCAAATGAATTTGTAGTAGAAATTAAATTCCAGATGTATTTATTTGTGAAAACACTCTTTGTCGTACCTGTGAATATACAGGTCGGACTGGGCACACTGCAGCACATTCACAGTGTTAACATGTGTGAAAGGAGAAACCAGGTCAGAGGGAGAAATTAGGTTACAGAGCACATATGGATCTGAAACTATCCATTAGTGGATCGACATAGACAGTGGCAACCATTATAACAATCAATTAATCATTGAAGAGTTTTATTTATTTAGTATGTGTTGATTTTGACTGCTGGTGCAACAAAACAAGACTTTTGGCATTTTTTGCTTCCGCCACTTATTGCTCTTAGCTTGGTAATCCGTCCCATTCTTGTAGACACAGTCTCTCAGTAACAGTTAGAAGGCACGTCTTGAATTAGGCACAAACATTCACTAGGACACAAGGATGAAATGATAAAATTTAGTGGTCAAGATCATAGTGACCTCACAAAGCATGGTTTTTTGGCCGTATGAACGTGATAACTCCTTAACACCTTTAGGAAATTTCTTCAGATTTGCCACAGACGTTCACTAAGATTCAAGAATGAACTGTATAGATTTAGGGGTCCAAGGTCATCAAGACATTGCTTAGTGATTTGGACAACCACACAGAGGTGATTATAGTTCACAGTATTTTGTTAATATTTTAATGAAATTAATGGATTAGATACGAGAGATAGATTTAAGTCACTTATACCTCCAGAAGTTTCGACATATAAAATTCAGCGTTACTCCAGAGCTAGTGAACTCTTGATAATGTCCAGACTGGATGGTCTCGACAGTGGACCACAGTCGACAGTTGCCCTTTCACACATGCAGCACACGGCAGGAGACTGTCTGCGTGAGACATGTTCTCACCTCTGTGTGGTTCAGGTGAGGGGACGACACCTGAGTAGATGGCGCGCGGGGGAGAGATGACACCAACGTCATCAACACTCGCTGTGACCTGCTCTGTTCATACGTCGCCTCCATCACACACCTGCTACCAGGAGGTTCTCAGGCTAAAGTCTGTTTAATGTGCAGAGGAACCGACTCAGACGTTTGTGTTCACACATTCAGCTCCTCCAGGTCAGGTCCCCGAGAGTTCAGCCTTATAATTAACACGTGAAAGCAGTTCCATGCTAACTTTATTGTGACTAAAACTTAAACTTAGTCCGTCTAAATTTGTTTATTGCTGCTAAAACATAAAAAAAAACTTAGAATTTTGCTTTGATTAACAAATTTTACTATTGGAAGTTAATGTTATAAACTTCATATATCTATATATGTGATAATATATTCCCTCATAGGTCCAATATATGACATCACTCTTGATTTAGGGACATATAGTTATTTATCACATTTCTGTACAGGTTTACTCCCCTCTCTAATTGACAGAAACCTTGTTTGCAGGACTTGTAAGAAACAAGGGTCGACATTTTCTGGTTACTGACGTGCATCTAAACAGAACCGAACAAACCAAACTCACACAAAGCCGTATAGTCGGAGTGTCCAAAGGTCTTACAGAGCATTGAGTTCAATTCCTGTAAAAAGGTTTTAGAAAGATTTTTTAGATTTAATTTATAAAGGTCTTGCATAGTTAAAATTTCCTGTTTAGACAGACAACATTAGTCATAACTGTTTTTCTGGCATCAGGAAACATTGATCTGTGAACATCTGTGTACTAAAGTGAGTAGATTGGGCTCCAGGAGAGTGTTGACCCCACCAGCTGCTCATCCAGGCTCAGGTCATATCGATTGATTTATTATACACAAGTAAATGTTACATACATACAGCTGAGAAGCTCTATGAAAAATCATGCAGTTAATTAATAATTGATGTAATTGTCTTGTCTGGTTTTCATCACCCTGTAAAAAAAAATTAGAACGTCATCTCAGAAACCTTGTGAGAGGCTTCCCACATCTAGCAGCTAATAAAACAAGCAGAATGTGAATAAATCACTGCTCTTTAGTTTTCTCTCTGAGCTGAGTCAGTGTAAATCTGAATGAGATTTGGCTTTGAAACAGTTACTGTGGTTTATGCAGTGATTTACTTCACAAATATAACTTCTTCTCTCAGCGTTCGGTTCCTCACATCCTGGGAACACGTACGGAGACGGATCACACGGCTTTCAAGCTCTGCCAAATGTAACAGTTGCTGCTCATGGATCATTGTTAGCTGTGTAAAATGTTCCTGCAGTGAAATATTGTAGCCGGCAAACTGTGCCAAAGTTCATGGGTAAACATCCCGGAGCTGATTAAATCCTCTTTATACTTAGAGGGGTTTGTTTGAACGGCTCCCCCGCGGTTGGACCTCCCTTTGTGTGTTGTCCCGTCTGCTGATGCCGGTTTATTTGTCTGCCCTGCTTCACAGGAGCTGCTGGAGAAGTTCATGGAGGGGAACGTCGGCTTGGATGAGTTCCTGGACTCCTTCCAGAGCACCAGGAAGACGTACCACATCCGCCGGGCGCAGGCGGAGAAGATGCAGGAGATCGCTCAAGCGAAGCGGCAGCCGAGCAAAACCAAGGAGGAGGGCAAGGTCCCGGAGGTGAAGAAGGACTCGGAGCAGCCTCAGGAGCCGCAGAGACCCAACGGCTTCGTGGCACAAGGACCTTTAAGGGTGTTCCAGGTACGCTACGGCCTCACGCCGGCCATCCTCCTCCCTCACTACCCCGTCTCCCCCCCCGCCTCGGCCCCGGCCCATCAGAGCAGCACCGCCCCGCCCGAGCCCCAGCTGGGGCAGACCCACATCCTCAGCCCCAGCACCCCCCTCCCAGGACACGGGCAGCCGGTCGGCCTCAGGGTCATCGGACAGTTATCGGGGGGCTGGCCGGCGAACGGGCGGCCGGTGAGAGTGCAGCAGCTTTACAGGCCGAACCCTCAGCAGCCCGAGCCGCCGTACCGATAAACCGAGGAGGCGGAGGAAGGAGGGGGGGGCAGTGGAAGAAGAGGAGGAGGATGACGATGAAGAAAGGCCAGTTCGAGAGGTCTCCCGAGACCTGGAACCAAACAGTGGCTGACACAATCACGTAAGCAAAGACTGATCCAGAGGCAGGCAGCGCTGCAGACGTCCGTTTCTGTTCTCCATCCACGACTCACAAATGTAACCATCAGAGAGAGAGAGAGGTGGCACCCGCCACAGACGGTTTATGCAAACCAGGGATGGGTCTCGATAGCCGGGTCCGATGTGGACCCAGTGAGAGTTCAGGTCGCTGGGATCTGACGCTCATCAGTCATCACAGCTTTGATCTTCTGTCAGTAAAGAGCAACAGAAGATTAAAGGCATACATTAGTCTATTTTATTTATGTTGTGGTAAAACAAAACATCAAGGACAGTAAAGTTAATATTAACTGTGTTTAATATTGTATGATATCACTTGTGTGGATCTTGATGTGAAGACAAGACAAGATATGCAGCAGTAACATATTCAGATAACATAAAATCAGATTTAAAGAGAAATAGAGTCGTGTTAAAAGAATCCAACAACCCAGAGCTGGACATTCACTGAACGTCCCATCTCACACTGAGGAATTCGTCTGAGATGTGAAGCCAAAGCTCAGGATTTATGTGCTCACACTGTTCGATCCAGCCGTCCCCTGTGAACCGTCCTGGCTATTGACGATTGTAAATGAAGATTCATTTTGAAAGCTCAGAGGCAGGTTGATTTAGCAACAATGCTAACAAGGCAGAAGAAGCTGCTGCCTCGTCCTGTGTCCAAAACCTTTAATAGAAGAGGAAACATCACAGGCAGCAGCTGTAACCGCGGCAACACCAACTTGGCCTCCATATTTTCCACCTAGCGTCATGTCACTACTGGACGCTGTTTGACACTTTACGCAGGTGCAGCGAGAAAAAGATAAAGACACTTAATGTCAGCAAATAAACTCGTGGAGAGCCTAACACTGGCCAAACCAATTTTATCCAACCGTCCAATGGCTGTTAGGGAGCAGATAATCGGTACAGTGTGTGTGTGTCCAGCTTAAAAAAAACTATAGGGAGGCAACAAAAAGTCTAGAAAAGCTCAAAACATGAACAGAGAGTAAAGTGTCTGCAGCAGAGAAACATCTCAGGAAGCAGGAAGTGTAACAGCTCAGAGATCAGTGCAGCTTCAGGCAGCTCTTCACACCTTTTCTCCGGTCAGATCCACACAGACAAGAGTTGTTGCAACACAAATACACCTTAATATACCACCGCTGCTGTATTAGTTTTTATTACAAAGGCGTTCACGTTACCACTTCCACTTCTCTCTGAGCTGCACAGGAAGTGTTTTATCTCATCGTTTTCATCAAACTTACAATAGATGATTTGTAATCGGAGGAAAAGCAAAATTAGAACGACACTAAACTATAAGAGCGGAATTTTTAGTCAGGAAAGACGCCTGATAAAACTGGATTCAATTTATTTCAGATCAAAACCTTTATTTTAACTAATTTTATGATGAATTGTCAGCTGCTACATCATCTCCTGGACACGTTTCGGACTTGTGTGTCAGCTTCAGTATTTGGCGTAATTAGCTGGAGAAGTACAGTCAATTACAGCTGTTCTTTAAATGTGAAATCAAACCATCAGACGGGTTGTTTACAAAGCTGCAGGTCAGGCATTGATGCTTCTGATTAACGTTTCATATGTTTCTGCTGCTGCAGGTTGATTCAGCTGTCCAGTGTCTGCTTTCACAGCTGATTAAACCAACCAATGTTTAGTCATAGATATGTTACTCTTCGCTTACATCACGAGATGAGATGAGATTCACTGAAAGCTATCGAGCCCCGTCCCTGGTGAGGACATTTTTCATGATTATTATTTTTTAATTGTATTATATTTTTTATACTGAGGGCTGTGAAGCACATCAACGAAAAAACAAAAGAGGAAAAAAAAAGGATTTCATTGTTCATTCATCCAGCGAGAGGCTTTGTCAGATGCCAGGAGTCATCACAGTGAATGATGACATCAATAAAGTGGTGTTTAATATAAAAACTCTCGCTGTTTGTCATCCGTCAAAAAAAAAAAAAAGACAAAGACGTTCATCCTCGGAAACGTTCGTGAGATGACGAGATCAGAGTTTAAACAAAGACGCACTGTGGAGTGGAGCAGGTGGTATTTATTAATAATTCCCAGACTATAGCCTGTCAATAGTATTTGCAGTGTCATGTGTGTGAGTGTGTGTGAGTGTGTGTGTGTGTTAGCATCACAGACGATTACCCAAAGCCTTCTGCCTTCGTGTGCGACTTCATGAACAGTGTCGCAGCTCGCACATCAGCGAGCGACTTATTTATTCATGTAAATCCTATTTTAAATGGCTGACTTCAAAGCTTCTTGTTTACTGTGCTAAATGAAGAGCTGCTGCTCCTTTTCAAGGCAGCCACTATTTTTATTTTTTTTTTCTATTTTATTTCTCCCCCAAAACTGAGCTGCAGAGCGAGGGGAATTTAATCTCTATGAGAAAACGCCAGCGCTCTGTACGTCCACAGTCCAATACAAGGAGGCTCTTCCCAGTTCACTCCTTTTTTTTCTCATCATTCATCCCTTAGCATTTAAAGGGAAAAGCTCTGGATTGTAGTTTTACTGGTTCTGCTCTTGAAAACACATTTGCTCATTAATAACTCATCTAAGTGCATGCTTACTACAGCTCGACAAAGTACATGAAAATGCCTTTTGCAGGCCAGTGCCCAGTTGCATCATCAAAAAAACTCTTATTGTGAAGAAAGAATTGTTCTAATTGTGTCATTTTCTCATCAAATATCTTTAAATAAGAACAAAGTGTAAATCGGTTTCATGGCTCTGATGATTTCTTTAAAGGGAGCCCCACTTTTTTTTTTCTTTTTACAACCACCAGAAAACTGGTGGTTGGGGGGAAAAAAAAAGAAAAACCATCAGAAAGTGGACTGCTGAGATCTGTGAGTGTGGCTGGAAATAAGTCATGTCAGGACAAAATGATGTGATAATGTGGTGAAAATAATTGGAATATTATGTCTTTAGCTCTGTCAACATCTGTTTGTCTTGGGAAAATGTGGTTAGCATTAGCTCACACACAATATTGTTACATTAAGGTGTTTACTATAAGAATTTCCCCTTTTACAGTAAGTTAAAATTTGAAGCTACCAAACCAACCTGGATCATCTGGATTCTCAATTAATCTACCAATAATATTCTTCTTTAAAACTTGAAAGTTTTTAATTGGTCAGAAATGAATTCATTCCAAGAGTCACTGCTGCTACATATAAGATCAGATCAACTATTCAAAACACAAAGAAATCAATGAATATAGGCTACATATAGGGCTACTTGTGAAGCTGAGAGCACCAGCTTTGAAAAATGAATAGCAGAACAACAGTTTGATTAACTACTGAACTTTTAATTCTGTTTTTGTTGGTTTTGTTTTTCTGTTGCTCTTTGTTTGTTTTGGATTAAAAAAAACTTGAAGGCAAACATATTTAACAATGGAAACTGAATCAGAGGAGGAACCCATCACACGGGTTCAGGGCAGGCCACTGGTCTCATCAGCGTTGTGTCCCTTGTTGCCATGGTGACAGATCTCAGCAGTTACACTGAGCACAGGTGATGGTGAGTTGAAGCACAGTGAAGGTACCTGTCTGTCTTTATCGATGAACAAGATGTAAATGTGCCAACAAGTGTTTTGTGACAGTTCGAACCCAGTGGAGGCTTTATTATTGTATTATTTTTATTATTTATTTGTTTTTTTGGATGATTTGACACTTGTCTATCGTCTTTTATCAACATCTTCTCTCCTCCTTAGTTCAGTTAGGCCTAAGTCTCTTTTTTTTTTTTTAATTTTTTGTATTGTTCTTTATCTTTTGTATAAATGTTTTTATTTAATGTCATGCCTTCAACCACAGGGAAAAAATAGAAAAAAGAATGAAGATATGAAACTTTAGATTTTCTTGCAAGTCCTTTCAAGGAAGTTGACAACATTTGAGACGAAGACTTTTGCTTTTTTGAAAAGATGACTCGTGTGTGCAGTGAATATGATGATAGCTTAGTTTAGCATGAAGACTGCAAACAGGGGGAAACTACTATCTCAGCTCTGTCTGCTGACTGATTAACTCTTTATATCTCCTTTTGTTTGAATAAGAATGGAAAAGTTATGCACAGTGACTTCAAAGAGTCCCTACTGTCGGGGCTGCAACTAATAATTGTTAACATTATCACTTATTCTGACCATTATTTTGACAAATGATTTAGCATTTGGTAAATAAAATGTCAGAAAATGGTCAAAGATGTCCAGTTTGATATGATGTAAAATCTAGAAAATCTAGAGATATTCATATTTCACAGGCTGAAAACAGCTTTTTATTGAGAAAGCCACTAGTGTTTTTTTATTGTTACATTTTTATGCAGATTAAATAAACAAGACATGCCATGTTAATTACTGAGCATTACAGGTGCTGGTGCTGGCTTTGTTTGTTACCTTTGGACAGGCCAGGTTATCTATTTCTACCTTTTGTCCATGCTTTATGCTAAGCTAAGCTAATGGCTGTAGCCTCATACTTAAAGTGCAAACACAGGACACATCTTTTGCTGTAACTGGGCACTGGCTCCAACCAAACATGCAGTTCTGTGTCCACTCAGGGTCTTTAGAGGAAAAATAATAATAATAGTGCTGCCTCTTAACATGTAGCACAGGCAGACCCGGGGACGTCGTACCCATGGATCTCATGTCAACCCTCCCCTCCCTTTTATAGGTGCATGTCACCCAAAAATCAGACTCGAACCATGACCACAGCAGTGACACCAGGTCACCTTTGACATTCCATTGTTGCATTGAGATTTGACCGAATGTTGTAATAATGATGATTATAATAAAAAACAAAGTTTGTAATACTGTTGTTTGCTTTATTTTACTGGTTCTGTATTTTCCAGATAATTTCCTGGGGACTGTCTTCACAATTTTAAAGATATGGACATGCAGGTAATGATGAAAGTGTTAATTGCAGTTACAGATTTTGAGTAATTGCTCGTTATATTTAAGATTTTTAGAAAGAACATTTTTTTAAATGTGTTGCAGATCCGCAAGTCATGAATCCAGGTCATTGATTCTTAAACTTGATTCTGTGTGAAAACTGAGCTGCCATACATTAAAGCTCAGTAAATATTCATTTAATTTGTGCTACATTGATTGTAGCTTTCAGCTGTATTGGAAATTCCTTAGTTTTATGTTTCAAACTACTATGATCATCGAATTAAACACAACCCATGCTGTAAAATTTCAGCCTCTCAGCAGTTATACTTAATTTTCTTTACAATAGATGACGACAAAATAAACATTGAATATTTCTACCTGATTTCCGCAGACTGCATCTCCAAAATGGCAACCTCCAAACAATGACACGAGACACATCTTATCATGTATTATTTATCTGTTCATAAATTGTTATACAGAATTTGATTTTTTTTTCTTAAAATCTTGAATGTAACTTAATAACAGTGACAGATTATCAGTTTCAGTTATGATGAGGATCAAAGTTATAGGGAATATAAATTATATAGTAGGAGATTATCTGGAAGACACAGGAGTTAAACAATAAAATAAAGCGTTACCTGATTTTTTTTATGTAACAGTGTTGTTCAAACCCACCTTAACCAAACCCATGTTATTCAAGTCCAGATTGTTCATACAAGATTGGACACTTCTGTGTGTGAAATATCCTCAAAATGTTAAAGTGCTTGTGTCTGCGAGTGTGGTTTTGTTTGTTTGCTCTGTTACATTGTATCTTTTCTATCAGGAACTTCTCCCAGCCAGCAGCCTTCTTACTACAAAAAAGGAGCAGTAATAAAAACGAATGAATGAATGGTGTTATATTTAAACAAAGTGTAGCGACTCAGTGAGCCACACGCCCTCCAACATTTGAGATGATCATCTCAGTCGTTTCTCAGATGAAGGAGCTGTGGCTGCAGGCGCTCGTATACCAGATGATTCTGAGCAATGTCAAAGCCGATCAGTGCTGCACTGAGTGAAGATGAGCTATTAATATCCAAGTCAACTCATTTTCATCACTGTACAGAGCCACATCAGCTCATGTGCTCAGCAGCTGCACTACAAAGTGTGTGAGTGTGAGTGTGAGTGTGCGTCCTGGATCCACGTGGCTGATGAAAACCTTCAGGATAAAATGAGCTGAGGGAAGGAAATGTCAAGAAATATCTGTGACCTTTAACCTTATTACACCTAGGGGAGGAAAAGTGACCATGCAAACATTTGAATGCATTATGTGTGTGAGGTTTTTTTTTTTTTTTTCATTTTGATTATGTAATAAGTGGCTGGTATTCTCCTTTTCAACCCTCTTTTCGAATTAAAATGATGGTTAACTACTCTGCAGGGGCCTTATGTAAATTGTTTGTGGTTTTACGAGAAAACAATGGGAATGTCATGGTTGAATTCTTCATGAAATAGCATGTCAACAGGACACAATAAGCACAGTGGTTTAAATACCTCTTATGCTCAGCTATCAGTAATTCATGTTATAGGAAAATATTGGCGTAAAAGTTTTCGAGCCTGTGGGAAAATCTCAGCAGTTTTTATATTGGAAAATGTTATGTGGCTTTTACTGTGTTATGGTTTTATGTTTGTGTATGCAAAAACCATCAGCACTGTTATCCTGGATACATGTTGTCACTGGAGGCTGGTCAGAGAGCGGCTGCACAACACATGGCTGCACTGTGCTTTCCAAGTCAATACTAAATGATCTAAAGACACAGCATTTATATTTTCCAGACTCTTCAACCAGAAAGGCCACAGTGGCAACAGCACTTTGTTTGTTTTTTATAATGCTCTGATACCACCCAGGCAGCAACCATTAAGGCTGAAAACAGAGGCATTGTAAATACTGGGGCACAACTCAGTCTGAACTGACTTTGCTTATTCTTTAAGCATTAAAATGTAGGCTACCACCTATATGATATTTATACTGCAGGGCACAGCTCATTTATACTGGGGCTGGTGCCCTTGTAAAAGGGGTAAGGTGATGCCCCTGCTAAAAAAAATGAAGCCAACAAGTATCAAAACCTGCTCTCCTTCAAGTTAACAGCCTGCTGTTAAAAACAGTCGGCTCATTTCTTCCTAACGACTGGATGTGGGGTCGCCTACAACTGCCCATTTCTTTCTTTCTTCATTCCTCTCGGCCCATTTTTGGATTAGGCGGGGGGGTCGGGCTCAGAGTCAGGTGCTGGCAAAATGGTGAAGTAAAACTGTTCAAGCCTCAAAAACCTCAAAACCTCTGGGTGACATGACGTCACAGAGGCTACGTCCATTTTTATTTAGAGTCTAGATGAGTAAAGTAGGATACAGTCTTCTAAAACAGTGCCCCGTTTATGGCGGGAAGCACACACAATGCTTCAGTTGTCAGGGTTACCATTTGGACACCATGGTTACTTTAATAGGCCTAATGGTCATGGCTTGGTTAGGTTTAGGAAAGAGATTCAGTCACCTCGTCAACATTTAGCTATGATCTTTGTTGCCATGGTTATAATAATGACTACATGAAGCGTTGTCCTGCGTTTTGTTGGGCCATCCAACTTCATCCTGATCACGTATTAGGCTATCTGTCTTTATACTACGTCACCACACTTTTCCCCTTGCGTAGGTATTGCCTAGCAACAAAACGTAACCACCTGCTGCACTAACGGCCCATGGGCTTGGCCTTGTTTTATTTTCTTTCTTTACAAGGTAGCTACCGGTAGTCTCTCTTGTTTACGTGCTGTGCTGCTGTTCAAACTGTGACTTATAAAACACAAGTAAAGTAGGTTACAAATACACAGGAGGAGTCACACACACCTCAGAGGTAATATCAGCTAATCTAAAATGAGAATTAAACAAAAGTCAAGTTAGTAGCAAAGAATAAGTGTTTCGTGACCCCGGAAGTGATGCTATAGATAATAGCTCGTAAACTATAATTATTCAGTAGTTATTATTCATTGAAAAGCAATTGCGTGCAAATGTCTGTCATCAAATGAGTCCAAAACAACTCCAAACTCTTCACAACCACATGTCACAACTTATGTGTTTAATCTAGGGCTGTCAGAGTTAATGTGTAACACATTAATGCAAATTCCTTTTTTTCTTTCTTTTTTTTAACCCACATTCTGTCATATTTCTGCTCAGAGTTATCACTCTCAGATGGAGCCCTCATGTTATTATTACTGGTTTTACGCCAAATGCATAGAGTTTCTGGACAATTTGTCATTGTTTTGCATGTATTATAAATTTATCTTTGTTTAAAGTAACAATTTTGTCCATAATTAATTAATGAAGTAGAAAACAGACATCAAGACACTTCACAGGCAGGGATTCACTGACCAGTACCAAGCTCAGACTCGCACAAAAGATCCAGACCTCAGAGGTTCAGTTATGTGGAGTACGTGGTTCCTGAATGTACTGTACCACATCAGCCAGTCAAGAGCACGCTACATTTAAATAAGACAATAACACAGCAGGGAACAAATCAAACCAAACACCAGTAAACCTTTCCCTTTTTGGAGGCTAACTATAAAAGTAAAGCTAGAGGCTCAGTATCACATTAGTTCAGATTTACAGAGGCAATAACTGTTAGATAGGGAAAAGATTAAAAACACCTGTCTGGAAGGCAGCAGGTGTTTGACTGGAAGGTCACTGGTTTATGTAGCTAGGGGAGAAAATCATGAGCACTGGTGTCCCTAAGCACAGAAACCTTGAAAAACTATTTTAAAAATGCTGCAAACAGAACAATTTCTGTTTGACTTGGAGTTTGCACATGCACATTGTGTCATTCAGGAGAAAGTCATGTTTTCATTTAAATAATAATCCACCAGCCGAGTCATTTGAAACTTTCAGATGTATTTTTTTTTTACATGCAGCCTTGGGCGCTTCCTGTGGGACATTATTAAAACAGTCTTTAGGAAGCAGCTGAGAAAAAAATCATGCTGAAATATTTATATTGAGTACATTAGGCCATACTCAGCTCCTCCCCGTGTGGTTGAGTAGCTGCTAAACCACAAATGTGATGAACATTTTCACTGGCAGCTGACCAGCTGCTCAACTGAGACGCCTCCTGAACATCTGATTTACTGAAACACCATGAGGAAAAAAAACTGGTCTGAGTGTTGGCTATATTCTGCTGAGACACAAACTGAGGAACAATAGTGGAAAGGGGGTTGTGCAACATTTTCTTCACTCTGTCTCTGAAGCTTTAACAAGCCAGAGGATTTCAAAATATCAAAATCTCTTCACCATGGTTGCAGCTATAAAAAGCAGGATATTTTCCCTATATCAAATACCTATATTAAAAGAAGACTGTATACTGGAGTTGATTTTGTCCAGTGCACAAGAATATTATTTGAACATGAATGCAAGTGACGCTCTATGTGTGTATGTGAGAGAGAGGTGGAGATTAGCGACTATTTGCCAACACTTGAGGCAAAGGGCATTAAGGCGCTGAGTGTGTCATGTTGCTGGCATTTTTACATCATTCAAAAAAAATTGTCTGACTCTGATACTGCACATAATGTTCACTGACAGGTCATCTCAGAGGTGTGCAATTGAAAACTAGAAACTGCTTTTATGTAGTAGTTTAAAGAGTTTAACAATATCTGGCTGTTGAAAACAGGCTGCTGCTGCTTCACAGCTGAGTAGAGGGTGGTGGGCGAGCTGCTCAGTGGTAATCAACACAGCAGAAATAGGTCCTAAATTAAAATTGGCTCCATTAAGACTACACTAATTAATTAATCATTTATTAGTTAATTAAAAGGCAGCACAGTTGCTCAGTGGTTATCTCTGTTACCTCACAGCGTGCGGGTCCCAGTAGTTAGCTACTCATTCTCTCTGTGTCAACATGATTTTTCCTCCCTCAGTCATATCAGGCAACTGGTTGATGTGGTGTTGGATGTCAGCAGGACTTCCTTCTAAATTAATGTATATAGCCTACTAATGAAGTAGCAATAACTATTTCAGCCTCAAATTATCCACAGGCTTAGATGCATTGTTGAACACCTGTTTTTATTATTTATTAATTAATTAATTAAGTATTTTCGGGGTCAACTGATAAATTATTCAGTTAATTATTCAGTAAAATACCATGACTGTTTCCTACAATTGTAGATAAGGTCTTTGTATTACTTGTGACCAATAGATTCTCAATTTGCACTGGAATTGCGCTGGAAACCAAAAATATTAGCCTATATTATATTATATTATGGTTTATAGTGAAATATGTCTTGATTGATTTTGATTGTTTCTGCCACAAATCATCTTGATAGAATGACTTAGCCTACAGTAGACATATCATTTTCACGCAGACCTGATGTGCATGCAAAGTTTCATGCATTTTGGGGCATTGGAAAGGCTTTTGTACTACTACAAATACAGCATAACAGTGATGCATAATCACTGTTCACTGGAAGTTTTTTAAATATTTGTCTGTAAGAAAGGTTTTGCAATCTAGGCTTTCTCTGACCTAAATCAGTTCCACAAGTTAATTGGAGGCTGCTGGGGAAGATCTTATGCAAAGTCTGCTTACCAGTAGGCCTAATATAGTAGGCTATAATGTTCATGTTGTTAAATGGAAAAAGACTCTTCTTTCTCATTGTGTATCCTAGTAGTCTACCTGAAAATTCAAGTGGCCTTAAACAACAGGTTTACATGTGAGATGACTTCCATTTGCCTACCCTATCGATCCAGTAGGAACCAATAAAATACACTGGTCATTCTGATTAAATAGTTCCTCCAGTTTGTCCTGAGCAGTCCTGTAATGTTTCTTCCCTGTGGATTTTTTTTTCTGGTCTCATTGAATACAGTGACAAAAAAGTTACTGAAAACACAGTTCATAGTGAACTGGTGGTGTTAAAATGAAACATAATTAAGTCAAAGTGATAAGAGACACTTGCCTTTTCCCATTGGCACCAGCCGCGGTTCGATTTCATTAGAGCACTGGAAAAGATTTCATCCTCAAAGGTTAATCAATCTGTTGCTGGGCAACCAATAGCGAGCAACAGTAGCGAAGTAACAATAATGGCGGACGGTGAAACAACGCTGAAGACGGCAACAAGCTGTAGAGGAAGAGAGAGTCAAAAATCAAAAAGTGAACGTCGCACGGTATAATTGACTAATTGTAAGTTTATGGATTTTCAGCCAGGAGTACAGACGTTCGTCCCTTTGCTTTTTGGCTGGTCCCTTCGGCTACGGGGAGCACTTTAGAAGACTGACCACCACTCAACTTCAACTAACGTTAACGTTAGATCTGTGAGTAACAAAACCTGTCTGCTTATTTTTTTTATTTTTTTTTTACAGATCCTTTCATGATTCATTTTGGACATTAGCTAGCTAGGCAGCTTGAAGTAGCTGTGTTGCTAACACGCTAGCGCTAGCAGTCAGAAGATAGTTTTTACATTTAGCTATGTAAACAAGTTACAGGTACACTGGCAGTGACCTCTCTAGAAGGAGCAGTGGTTAAGCATTAAACAATTCTTTGCTACTGTTGTGCCATCATATGAATAGGAAAACAAGAGAAAGTTGTCTGTAACGTTACAGGTACAAGTCCTGTGACTGCAAGTGCAAATCTATGTGATTCACACGGGTATTAATGCCACTGTGTAAGCATTTTTATTATTATTATATACAATTTTAGACAAACAATTCAACGTTATGTAAGTGAATTCTCTGAGCAAAAAATATATAATAAATATATAATTATGAGGCAAAGGTTGCTATGTTATGAGAACTAAGTGAACTATACAGTGAAGATAACACAATTGACTACAGTTACTATTTCATTTTCTTTTCAGAAATTGTAGTCTGGTCCAAATTGTCACTTTCAGTTTCTTGTTTACTTTTATGCACACTAAATATTTACAAGGCCCAATAGTTTTAGACTGTATTTTTTTCATTTTATATTTGATTGTGTCTGACTGTTGACAGATTTTGTCAGCAGTAATAATCAAGCTCAAAAAAGAAAACAAAAAACAAATCAAAAATCTGTCAGGGAATTTGGTAAATGAATGAGCACAAGTTTCATCAAGAATCAAGAAAGCGCTCCAGGATGTAAACAGACATGTTTTCTTGCCAGTGATGACTATTCACGACCACAACCTCATAGGGTGCAAACCACTGCTAAACCTCAAAAACAAAAAGCAAGGTTGTAGTTCATAAAAAAATCATCCAAAAGTAACAGATGTCTGTGAAGACTCTCGGTTGTACTTATCCAGTAGGGGGTTGAGTCAAGGACAAAGTGGGCATGATTGTAGATCCTTCATGGCTAGTACAAGAGGCTTCAGTTCTTCTTCAATTCTCAGAGAAAAGTTCAATGGATGGATGAAACAACATTCAACCTATATAAAAGTGATGTGAAGAAAAAATGGAACAATTCAGGACTCAAAGCCTCAAACTCATCTGTCAAATAAGGTGCTGGTTCTGTTTTTTGGTACAGTATGGCTGCCAGCTAACTAGCATTTGTTGATGAATTCACTGCTGATGGATCATAAGGATTCAATGCAGATGTATACAGGAGCATTACGTGAACGTTACGAAACTCAGCATCAAAAGCATCAAAACTCATTGCAAGACATTTCATCATTCTGCACAGCAGGACAACAATTCAAAACATACAGCCAAAGCAACCAAAGAGCTTTTCAGTGGATCTCAATCCACTTTCTTAAAGCTTCAGTTGGTAACAGTTATTTAGTCATACAAACTGGAACTGTAAATATTCTGATAGTATGAAATGGATAATTTAGGACAAAATCCAACTCCTCTGGCTCCACCTACAGCCTGTAATCGTATACAAAAATCCTCCGCTCCCGCTGCTGTTCCACCAGTCAGGTAGAGGGGGCAGGGGTAGCAGCCAATCACAGCTTGTATGCGCTGCAGACTTTACGTTGAAAGGTGCCATTTGAGGTGGTTCAGACATCTGATAAGGATGCCACCTGAGTGTACCCCTTTGGAGGTCTTCCATACATGTCCAACTGGGAGTAGACCCCAGGGCAGACCTGGAACTCAATGGAGGCATAAAATATCCTTTCTGGTCTGGGAATATCCAGAAGGAGCTGGAAAGCACTGCCAAAGAGAGAGATGCTGGAACCTCCTGCTAAGCTGGTTGCCACAGATCCCAGATAAGCGAAAGATTGGTTTCAATCCACCAATCAGATGTCTTCAGACTTTCCTCCCTATCCCAGTAACCTGATTGTCTGGTCCAGCCACTCATCTGCTCTTGTTCTCAGTCACCTGTTCCTAGTTTCCTCATTATCCCATCCAGTGCCAAACTATTCCCACCTGCTCAATGTTAGATTGTTCCCATATGTTTCCGTCTGGACCAGAGGCCTGTACCACGAAGCAGGATTACCGGTTTAGCGAGGTAATAGGGTTAACCCTGGCTTTCTGTTACCACAAAGCTGGATTCATTCTTACCGAGGCGAGTTACCATGGTAACTTACTCTGAACGGCTAACCTGCTCCGGGTCAGGGTAGCTGTCAGGATTGATCTGAATCCAGTAAAAGGCTCCACCCACCGACCAATCACCTGGAATAATGACGTGTCCTTTTACCAGATAGTGAGAAGAGCGTTACGGCTGTAGTGTTTTTATGATGTTCAGAACAACATATGCCCTTACTTTGAAATCCATGTACCGGTGCTTACTGTTACCAAGGAGACGGAAATAAAAGTAGCGAAGCTCCGGACAGAGTTGCGGTGATTGTATCCACTTTATGATACATTATGAAAACACATGTGTCTATCACAACAACGGATGAAAGGATTTTCCAGGACAGATAAAATCTGTTAGATTTTCACAATGATTATCCATACAAGAGATAGGCTACCGGTTCTCGTTGCCCGTCCCGGACTTTTTTTTTTTCGAGGGTGTGTGTGTGTGCCGAGCGGAGCCGACCCGTTTATAGAGTCACGCGTCTATTATGGGACAGGCTTTTATTTAATTCAGAACAAACCTTATGCTCAGCAAAGATGGAAAAATCCATCTGTCCTTTTCATTTTATCTATTAAAGATCTATTAAAGGTCGTCCTTGCCTGTGCTGCCACTACATGTTTCACAACAAAAGCAGCCTTATTTCCCAGTTCTTCTTTCTACACTGTAGTATCCATTATTTATTTCTAATTAAATTTGCTGAGCCTGAAACTGTCCAAATACTTACCGTCTGGAGTGTATATTTACCCTGTCTCTGTCACATGGGGGATAAAGTGTGATTGTTATCAGTCTACCAGCCGAGGGCTCTTTCAGATTAACAAATACTGATGTATCCTCCTCTCAGTACTCTCATCTCCATCTGGCTTTTTTTTTTCTTTTCGGCTGCTTCAGACTCACTGTGCCAATCCCTCTCAACAGTTCTGTTCATTGTTATGCAGATGAAGCCCAGTTAACTCGCCCTATGTAAATCCAAATGGGATGAAAGCCATTTCAGAAGTCTCTGCCTCAGTGACAAAAAATGCTAGAGCCGGTCTTAAATGAACAACCTGACTGCCTGGTAGAACACCCTCAGAGACACGCTGCTGCTAAATAACAAGGTCCATCACTCCAACATGTTGCAGTAGATGTTTTTTTATCAGCAGTTGTTTTGTTGCTGCTGTCGGCTGTCATCAGTAAACTGCGGTGCACTGGGGAGAAGTGGGAACATCAAAAGTTTGTAGGCTGAACCTTTTCAAACATGCCTGCGCATATGAAAGAGAAGCTGCTGGCAGAACTGGGACAGTTTGGAAAAACCTCTTTATAGCAGAATTAATTGTTTATTATGATATTTTTATGTGAGTCATGCTAATTTATAGTAGCAGTCTGATGCTCTCTAGTGGCCAGGTCAGTTGTCAGTGTTTTTTTTTTTTTCTTTCAGCACTTTTATCGCATTTGTTTACCGCCATTATGTAACAGTGGAGGACGATGAGGATTGTGATGTGTAACAAGCAAGCAGGTGTGTTAACATGATAGCGCTGCTGAATCATCGTTGATGAGTCTCCATCGCTTCGCACTGAATACTTTAATTTCCTCAGGGGTGTCGAAATAAGGCATTTTGGCCCAAAATTCAAATTTCTCCAAACTCGGATATATCATCGGGGGGGGGGGGGGGGTGTCCAATGCAGAAGGTTTGGTCAAAATCGGGTCAGTGGATTTGGAGAAAATGACCAAAAACCCCACAGGCGATTTTCTGACCCCCGGGGCTAACATTGCAGTAAAAGTAGAAATATAGCAACTGATGGTAAAGTAAAAAAAAAAATCATCAAATGCACATCATTTCCCCAAATCTATCATTACAGAAAATCGAAAATCCCAATTTATTCAGTTAGCCTAACATTAAGCAACAACAGAGATGTAAGATATTTGTGTCAGTTCAGAAACTGGAGCCAGAAAATTTGGTCCAGTTTTTTCTTGAAAAAAACCATTAATGGGTTGTCAGATTAGGTAATTAATTTAATTAGTTTCATGCCAAGTGGCTATCTTTACCAAAGTAAAAAACAAAAATTGTCTTGTCGAATAGAAAAAATGGATTATAAATTGGATCATATTTGGACCCTATATTATGTGATTTATTGATCCTATAAGTTAAATATAGGCGTAGGAGAACAGTGTTTCCATTTGAAAGGGGTAGAAATATAAATTACCGTATTGATCTGAATATAATACACCCCCCTTTTTTTTCAAGACCAGTTTTTAATACTTTTTTTGGAGGGGGGGGCTTTCCATGCTTTTATTTGATAGGGCAGTTGAGAGAGACAGGAAATGGGAGGCAGAGAGAGGGGGAATGACGCGCAGGACAGGGCCGCCTGCAGCGAGGACCACAGCCCCAACACATGGGGCGGGCGCTCCACCAACCGAGCCAAACACCGCCCCAAGTTTTTAAATAGTTTTTTAAGACAAAATCAAAGAAAAATTTAATCTTTTTTAAAATTGTGTTTCAGTATCAGTGAAATAACAACTGATAGATTGCATTAAACAGCAGTGGTTGGAATAAACTGTTGTATAATTGTATGATTGTAATATTTCTCTTATCGGTTCAAATCTAATGAGATGCAATTTTCAGACACCCCTAAGGTGGACTGTACCATATCTGAACCTTCGAGGTGGTGTGTGTCACTTTAATCAAGCTAGCGATAGGAGAAACTACATACAGGAGACCTACAAGCAGGTAGCTACCTCGTTTCGTCAGTGTGTTGTGCCTTTGGTCGGGGTTAGCCCATGATGTATGTCCCAAGGTTAAAAAAAAACGTTGTCGGGGTAATTCAAACACTGATCACTATTATCTTAAAATTGGCATCATGTGAGTGTGAGAGAAAGACAAGCTCAGACTTGCTTGGGGAGACGTTGTTTGGCGTCACCCGCTGATTATAAATATCTAAACCCCGAATATAAGACCCTGAATATAAGACAAAAGTATTAGCATTGACATATTTAAGTTTTCATTCTGAAGATTGGTGGTTTGTGAGCTAACTACTGTATCATATCTGTTCAGGAAACTATACAGGTTTGATAAAGAACAATAACTGATTAAGCCTTTGTCATAAGATCACTGTTGTTGGCAGCAGCAGCTAGTCACAGTAACAATGCACGCTGTGTATTTTGCATTAGAATCTCTTAATACTTCTTTAACCGACCTTAGTGCCTCTTAGTTCATCTCTTACTCCACAGTGAGAACAACACAGCCTCTGTTGACAGCATCTTGGCCATAAATGTAAACATGTACAAACGCTTCACATCTGAAGATGTAAAGTTTACTACTCTACCTGTAATCTTAGAAACCATCAGTCTAATGAAACCAAACATGAAGCATGTAAGAGATTTTAGACTAATTATTCTACTTTTAATTTTTTGAAATCTGAAAATGTTTATGAAAATAATGCTGAACCATCTGTTTTCTATATTGAATATTACTTTTGGATGTGCTGCATCTTCTGAGGATCTACTTTCCATACATAGATTACTGTGTTTTTTCATGTATTGCTTGTTACCATGCAGAATAAAATCTTACTTCATTTTTAATAATCAGCGATGACTTTGGAGTTTATAAACAGCGACTTTAACAGTAGTATTGAATTTCTATAGCTTAGTTCGTACCTGATAAAGTTACCACTGATTCAGGTATTTATCTACACTGAGCATCTTCTCTTGCATTTCTGCTGTGGCAGTTCATTTACCCTGTGGGATCAGCAATGTTTATTTCATGTTATCTGTTTTAACTTACTGCATAAAGTTGCGTGTTAGAGTGGCAGAATTTGCACCTGCAAAAAACAGTGGAATCATTATGACAAAAAACTTTATTTCAACTAAAGATGTTATACTTTCCCTGAGACAAGTTTCAGTGTTACACAGTATGATCTACAAAAGGTAGACTGGTCACAATTGAAATCATGATGCTTAGCAGCTACATTCACAGTTTCCTAATTATCAGGCACATAAGATGTGTCAACATGACAAAAATAACAGCATAAAGTTAGCAAATTAGGAGGAATAATGACAAAACTCAAAAGGCCTGTCCTACTTTTTTGTCCTCCTTCGGCCTTTATAGCACACACAGTTTTTCATTATAACAGGCTCAGGCCCTAATCTCCTCAAGAAGTACCCACTGTGCCATCCAGTATTTTACCCCTTTCATTTTCTACGTGTCAAAACTTCAATCCCTCTTCCTCCGGCTTCCACACATTACCTAGACAAAGTCACAAGTCCCAAAGACGCTTTGATTGAAATGAGCAGCTTAGCTCTCGCCCATGTCTCAACTTTTATCCAGACTGTTTAACAACTTGAATGTTTCTGCTTCTCAAGGCAAAAGAGTTGACAGTCATTCAGATGTTCTTTGGAAGAGGCAGTGTGACCAAATATTTCTTCATCAGCATACATAGAGAGTCTGACTAAATGTGAAACTTTGCTTAAAAGGAAATAAGAAACCTTGCCTTTACATCTCACATCCTGATTCTCTTTGCTCTTTCACTTTCAGTCTGAGGACAAATTCCTCTCTGGGTCATTCACATTTTCGTAATGTCCACAAAATCGTGAATGTCGATCACCTGAAACCCCAGGTTGTCTATCCCAGTCTTCTGCTGGTTGTGGCTGTTGTGTTTCCCCTGGTCCACGTCGGTCTCAAAGCAGTTGATGCAATGTGGCGTGGTGACCCGGACGCTTTTGGAAAAGTTTGAGAAGTCAACGCGATATTTTCCTGTCTTGGTGCGTGAGACGATGGGCAGAAAACTGTATCCCCACTGAATCTCCTGTGGGATGTATGAAGTTCTGACTTGACAGGAAGAGCTGGTGGATTCAGCTGTCCCATCCAAAAAGACCACCAACTCAAAGTCCTGCTGGGGGAGAGTGTCAGCCGACAGCTCGTAGAACGGGCTTGATCTGTCAATCACGTGATACAGGGTCAGAGGACAAACAAAAAACAAGTTGTCCTTCCCAGCGTCAACCATAAAGTCAATGTCCACCTGGTCCAGAATGATGGTCTCTCCATCTGGCGTGACCGTTGTCCTGAGCAGCTTTCCATAGATCTGGCTGCCAATCAGTAAGGTCTTCCGAAGGTTTGCCACTCTAATGAGGAGACACAGGCTGCCCCTCTTCAAGCAGATAACAGCTGTTTTACTGAAGCTGACAGTCTTTGCCCTTTTTTTGGGTAAGGAGATCTTAGCCAAGATGACGCCACACATGAAACAGTTGATGAAGACGCCAATTAGAGACTGGATGATAATAAGAGCCACTGTGCCAGCACAGTGCCCGGTCAGCGCTCTACCACCATACCCAATGGTGGTTTGAGTCTCTAAGGAATAAAGGAATGCTGTCGTGAGGCCGTTAACATTGTCTATACACTGGACATGTCCATCTGTGCGGTTCTGTCCTGGCAAATCCCCATTGCTCTTTGCAATCCAGTACCACAGTAGGCTGAAGATAAACCAGCTGCCTGTGAATGACGCCACAAACAGGAGGAGGACAAAGCGCCAGCGGATCTCCACAAAGGTGGTCCAGAAGTCCATCAGGTAAGCAAAGTGGTTACTGTACTCAATGTTGCCAAACTCAATGTTGCAGCGCCCGTCTTTGGTGACCAGACGGGACTTGCAACTTCGGTGTCCAGCTGGCTTCATGTGACCCTGGAGCAGCTGGAACATCCTGGAGCTGGAGGGCATAAGGGCAAGATTAGTTATATATGATATTATAATTATCCAGACCAGAAACATTATCTATTGCCAGTCAAGTCACTTTTTCTGAAATCACAAATTAGCCTCAAAGGGCTTTGCAATCTGTGCAGTACGTGACACTGCCTATCTTTAAACTCTTGGTTCACATAAGGCAAAGTTCTGAATAAAAAAGGAAGAAGAAGAAAGCAGATGGTTTTTACACATTTGATAATGGCTAATATTATTATTAACAATCACACAGTTAAGCCAGTGGAATTTGTTTGCATTGTAACTCAGTTTCTCCATTCTTCCATTCAGACTGTTATACTGAGTGACATGTTCAACATCAGCACCAGCCCTGTTAATTACCAGTATTTTGACTCAGTTCCACATTTATTCAGTCTTGTGCCACGACTGGACTAAATCTGTATTAATAGTCCCCAAACAGGTGCACTATTTATTCCTTAGTAAAACTACAATGGCCAATTGTTTTTGGACATTATTAAACCTTATGAGACAGAAATGTAATTGTGAGGTGTTTTGAAAGGAGCAGCACAGAGTGAGGAAGGTGGAAAGTGATGAGTATGGACTAATAGTAATACTATCCATATATAATACATGCAATACAATATATAATACAATATACAAGAAAATGTATAGAATATCACTAGGTTTCATCCTTTATCCTTAACTCAACCTTAGTCCCATTCCCAACCAGCCATTAGGGCCAGGAAACACTATTCAAAGGGAGATGCACAACAGGTGCATTAACATTTCATTCTGTGGTTGCATGAAAAAATGGTAACCACTGGAGCCATTTGTATGTTCAAGTAGTTAATGGGTGGTTCAATAACATCCATTTCATAATTGGCAGTCAGAGCATACAAATGAGACAGACAGCTAATAAATGATATCTAATTTTCCTTATTCATCATCACAATAGAAGTACATTTGTTCGGTACAGACCTACAGCAGGAACATGACAAACCCAACAAGGGCAGATAAAAGTAGTGTTATTTGAGTCTTATACCTTTGTGTGCTGTGCAGACAGTGTGTACCACATGGTCCACTGTGAGAGTTACATAACAGCTGCCGATTAGACTGCAGATTCAAGAAACTTATTTGAAAAAAAAAACCTTAAACTTGAAAAACCTATTTAAAAAAAAAAAATTAATAATAATCCTATTAATAGTAGCTATATCTTTTGTTATATCTAACAGCTGTCTGCTATAGTATAAAGTTTCTGATCACACAAAAGTTGTATTGATTTACTAATTTAAGTAATCCAAATCCTTGTAACCTGCCTAAATACATTTTAGAAGTTACAAGTTACAAGTTAAATCTTTATATTTGTTTGCAATCTATACAAAATGTTTAAACAACTTCCTTCTTTATCCTGAAGCAAAATTAATAGGTTTGGAACAGGTATGGGATTCATCTATGCTGTTGTAGAACAGAAGGGGAAGACCGTAAAACTTTAAAAGTTCACTCAAAGAATAATAAAAGTAAAGCTTTACACCATCAGCAAGAAACAAAAGCAGAGCAGTTTAGTTTGAACGTACCTGCTAACTGAGACCATGGACCCAGACGGCTCTCTGGACCTCTCCTGGAACTTCAGACCAAAGTGGCCATGGAGGCGTTGGAAAGATTTTAATCCACAGTGAAATTTCTTAATCCCAGCCACATGCCACCATGTACACTGGCTCCACACAGACACAGGAACCAGCCAGAGATCTCCCAGTGGGCGTTAGTTCTCCCTGAGTGACAGGGCAACTCCCTTCATCAAACCACTAAAAAAAAGTCTAATAATACTGCTGGGGACTTGATCAGTGCTGGATTCATGATGGCTGTAGTTCTTGGCTTTGTAAATTTCCACCATGAGAAGCGGAATATTCCTGAAGCAACAGTTTGGCGTGAAAGCCCCCTAGTGCTTTTGTGTGGCAGAAGGTGCATCTATTGAAGGGGCCAACGTGGCCAGCAGAGCACCCATGCTGTTTTTGTTTTCAACCCTGAGAACATTTGGGATTTGCGTCGGGCCTCACAAAGAAATCCCTCAATTGCATTTCCCCCTGGTCCCCCACCCCCCACCCTCCTCCTTCAGACCTATGAGGCTGCCTCACATTTGCATCAAAATGAAGAGCTGCAGCTGAAGTTTTTTCTTGCCATAACTTTATGGCTGTATAAGGAACATTTTCATATCTGTGGAGCGGATTTCCATGATCTGTTTTGATACCAGAGAGGTCGTGAATTGATAAGATGCCTCCCAGGCAGCAATGGATGCAGATGCCATTAGTTGAATGTAAATGATGGAAAGATGGGATGATTCTAGATGCAGACAGTGTCGCTGCTGTATTGATCCAACTGCAGAGACTCTGCAAGAATCTTACAGGCCACTGTAGTAACTTCAACAGCAGTCTTTAATCAGATACATCACGAAATGTTCAAGAAAAGACCTGCATACAATATGTTCCAAACTTACCACTATCTCTTTGTTACTGTCAAAGCTCAGTTTATTGTAAAGTCTGACAAAGAGCGTGATGAGGCATTTCTGCTTCACTGTCTTTGACCACCTTATTTAAATCCACAGCTCTGACCAGATCGGTCAGTGCTAATGGGTACTTCTGCACTCGGAGCTAAAAGGGAGGTTTGCTTCTTGAGATGCAGAGTGTTTTCCACTATTAAAATGTAACATTTAACCTGCTGCAACAGCTGCTAAAATGTTTATTCAAAATCACAGCTCAGTCATCAAATAGGAGTCTGGGTTTATCATGAGATGATTTGTCTGATTGGAGTAATGCTAAATGCTCATTTCAGGGTTTATAGTTAGGCTACATTTTACAGTTGTAGGAGGAGTTAAGTTTACCTGAGCCTCAAATGTGCTGTTTTGTGTGGGTTGATATTACTTTTTTAACCTGTCTTTAATGGAAACATACACAAGGCTATTTGCAGTTGTATTTTCACACTTACACACTGTTTTGTGTGGTTTTACCGTTATCTTTTCTGCTCTTGCTACTTCCTACAGGAAGTGGGGGGTTGTAGGGGCAAGAAAAACAAAACAGATGCTTTAGTTTTACGTAACAGGTGCTAATAATGTTCCTCAAGGCATACAGGAAATGTATGTATTCAATCTTCTCCCCTTCTAATGATTGAGCTTACACATGTCTTCTTTTTATATGTCACAATAACTTAGGCTTTGTAGGAAGCCGTAACTACAGTGAATACACATTGATTGATTGATTGATTGATTGAAACCTTTATTTATTCCTGCAGGGAGATTCAGATATCCGAAACAGCAACAGTTAAAAAAAAGTTAAAAAGGGTCAAGTCCGTTCAAAAAGTGATGTTACCCATAACAACGGAGGGCAGGTACATTTGGTTGTTTCTCCTGTCCCGCTTTTCTTTGACCCTCGCTCCGGCTCTTGTGCCCCTCTTGTGTGCCTTGATTTCCATGTCCTGTCGGGGGAGTTGCAGCGCGGCTTCGGAGGGCAAGAACCTCCTAAGATATCGCCTGTTCTCTCGTTTGTCCTCTCATTATTAAAAACTTTAGTTGTCCAGAGTTAAAAGAAAGTTTAACAAAGAGCCACTAGGAAATAGTTAGTAGCGATTAAGCAATGAGTGAAGTACAGCTGTTCAGACCGGCTGCCACCGCGGCAGCACCTAGCAACGGAATAATGGCTTTAATGAACCTATTACTAAGACATTTTCTGTTTACGTTGAGCTGGAGAGCAGTAAAAATAGTACAGTATATAGAGTGCGCTGAACAGGAGCCACAAAAAAAAAGAAATGCAAGGAGTTACCATATTGAATTAGACAGCTTTATCAGCCAAGCTTGTCAACACTAATATTAGATAAACACTGTGTAACGCATGGCTCAGACTAACTGTCATCACACTTTTATATGCACACACCTCACTAATCCAGCCTACATCCTGGACATTAGACAACATTAATTTATTAAAGGTATCTGGGTCTTGAATTAGGTGCTGTTATTACTTGTGTTCCACAAGAGGACCTTATTTTACCTTTGGAGTATTACTAATCATCTTTCAGTCATAACAGCCACATGTGACATTTTCATTCCAGTGTGACATTTCCATATTCTAAAATTGAAAGGCAAATGTTTGGAAGAATAAATTTAGAATAAACAATTCCACTCTTGGCATGTTCTTTGAATTATGTTCTTAAAAATACAAGGCCTGATGAGCCTGTGTAACTGACTTAACATAATCACCTATTGACTCATAAATCACATATCAGACAATTTGCCTGTAATGTGTCATGTGTTGCCTGTTACTTTAAAAAAAAATCACCACAGAAATGGCTCCATCTGGTGCTCAGTGTTTATACAACACCTTACCTGTGATATTCTATAGTACTGCATGTTGCCCCATGTGCATCACTTTCAACAGGAACTTTACTTCCAAATGATCTCTATTTGTTTGCTTCTAAATCAACAATAGTTAATTATGATTTTTAAAATGTCTAGTCTGTGTGTCTACATGGACTCAAATGGGTCAAATATTAAAATATGACAAAGTCTGATTTTTATATGGGTTGCAATGTTACCAGAAGAACCACCCGCATGTGAATTTTAAATACTCACATTATATTTTAGTTTTCTGACTGTAAGACATATTGAGTGGAAACTGGGTCATTTTTCCCATTTCAAAGTTTTCTTAAGAAAACATAACAACATTCCTCCTGACAGGGGAAACCACATGAATCCAGATAGAGTACAACCTTTCAGTGCTATAAATGGAAAGGTGGATTTTAAATTTGCAGCAGCATTTATAACTCTTAAATTTTTCAAAATTAAATATCAAGTTATGGACAGAAAATTAAAATTTACAAAGGCCTTTCTTTACTTTCACAGACAAGCATCTACAACATTTTCATTTTATTAGGTATACTTTGTGGTTGCACGGCATTTACCATGAACTGAATTGGATACCTTATCTGTAGGAGGAGTGACACCTAAAGAAGACATGCAAAGACACACAACTGGAGGTTTTTCTATAAAAATGGTGATTATTAATAAAGGATCACATTGTGGATCACATGTATATGCAAAGGAGCAATTATCAGTATACACTGATTCAAGAGTAACTCTACAAAAGTTTGCAGAATGATGTAATAAGAAAGCCCCAATTTACTGTAAAAAGAAGAACCAGAAAATATATTAAAAGTGTATGTAAATCAATACATACATGAGATTTCATAAAAAACTGAGCATTGTAACTTAAAAGTTATTGTACTGAATTGCATTACACTGTAATACAGTGTATATTACGCATGTAACACAGTTGTTGCTGATGTTAAATTAACAGTTATCTACAAATGTGGCACAGGGTCACGGTCACCACACCAGCTTCAGTGGAAATAAAAGCAGAAGTCAGGATTCTGGTCTTTCTCTCGTTATTAATATAGTTTCTCCTTTCCAGGATTTTCTCATGCATTTATTCTTCCACAATGCTGTGTGCTTGGTTTTATATGACATATAAAACCAAGCACACAGCATTCTGACAAGACACAAGTCTGAGGACGGATGCCAGTAAATCTTTTGCCTTGAGTGATAAGTTATGCGCTTAACGCATACACTTGCGTCTTATTTTTTTAATTTTTTAGAATGATTTCTATTGGTCATGACGCTGTCATACTCTCTCCCTGTCCTACATATTAAACAATAACATTCATCGTAACTGCCCATCAGAGTTAGCCTCGTAAACCAGCCTCTCGCGGAAATTCATTTCATTTCTCGGGAGAGTCTGGCCTCATCCCTCCTGCAAGCGTTTGGAGTGGGCGGGAGTTGGGCGGGAGTAGTAGCAAAGACGGTTTAATATCTTTGGTAGTAGCGTTGACAGACAACCCCAATCAGCCAATCAGCAAGTTGTTGTAGTGACGGGGCTTTGCACCAGTCGGCCCCTGATTGGCCAACGTGCTGTGTCAATCACAGCGGGCGACGCTGACTGGCTCGGCCTTCTGAGGGTTTCAGTCCAAACGCTTAGAATGGGGATGAGGCCAGACTCTCCCTCGGAATGAAATGAAATGCACTTCCGCGAGAGGCTGGTTTACGAGGCTACATCAGAGTGACACATAGAACTGTTTTCTTATTTGACCCTGCTGACAGGACGATCATCATTTGCCCATACGTTACAAATCACCGCTGCAAACATAAAACTGCTTTCTGACTCTTGGCTGGAGTTAGGAAACAATTAAGGTTCAGATGAGAAGACTACGTAATTCAACAACTTCTAACCAATCAGATCCAAGGCTTCTTGAAAATTCCTGTAAGACGCTACCAATGCTTACTCATAAAAAAACAAACAATCTCTCTTTCGTTTCTTTAAGGCTGATGTTTTGTTGACCCATCATCCACCCCCAGTATCCTGGCACTGTGCATCAGAGGCTGTACACCAATGTTGCACGATGAAGGATAATGAATGCTTTGGTTTTTTAAAAGTCATTGACAACTGTAAGTGAAGCATGAAGAAACTCATGCTGTTTTTTTTCCTGAAGGGACCGGTCTTGATGTCTGATACCACATTCCCAGATCTCAGTAACTGTAGAGTCACTACACAATGTTCCTCTCCAGCATGGGCTCCTGCGCAAAAATCCGTCTGAAGCCGAGTCCGCTCAGGTCCAGAGTTTTAAAGTTTCCATCCAGGATCAGTTCGGCCACACCGCGACCCACCGCGGGGGAGTGCTGCAGGCCGTGGCCACTGAAACCAGTTGCGAAGTACATGTTGTTGACCAGAGGGTGTATGCCAATGATGCCATTCTGGTCAAAGGTGTTGTAGTCATAGAAACCTGCCCACGCACTGGTCACCTGAATGGGGGAACAAAAGGTCATGTTGTTTGAATGGCTTCAAATGGGCCACCGCTGTTAACCAGTGGCTTTTTCACTCTTTAATGATTTGAGAGTTGTACAGAGAAGTGTCCCAGGCCTCACCTTCAGTTTCTCAAAGGCAGGAACACGATGGGCCAAACTGGGCCAAATCTTCTCCTCAAAAAACTGGTGGTCCACCTCTAGATTACCGATATCTGGCTCCTCCGTCTGTGTAGAGACAAATGGAAAAAGCAATTGGGTCATCCATCAAACTGGTCACGCTCAGTTGGGAGGGGAAACGACTTATAGAATATGACCAACCTCCTCTGGTGATGCCCCAGCGATGTAGTTCCCTCCCAGGCCCTCCCTTCTGAAGTAAACTCCAGAGTAATCAATCAGGAAAGGAGTGTCTAGGCCTGGACCATCAGGACAGTGGACTACATACACATACCTGGAAAAAAAAAAAAAAAAGAGTTGTTCAGTCTTCAACATTAAGGATATCTTGGATACAGTGTATTCTTACAATCCTGTTAAACTGTACTTTCCTTCCCTCGAAGCTACTGCTGATGTATTTCATGCTAACATTCGGATAATTTAATTTTAGCGGTGAATTTTTGGCATGGAAACAGTCGGAGTTTAAGTGCTTTCCCCGAGGTTTTACTCTCGTCTTCAACAACTGCGCTCGGATCATCCAGAGAGCTCCTTGAGGCTGCATGAGGAAGGATTTAATGAAGATTTTAAGAAGCTGAAGCTGCGTGAAGAGCAAAATATGAGGCAACCTTTTAGAGCAGATACAGGCCAAAGAACAGAACCAATTTGTATTACATTTACCAGACAGACACTGTGGGAAAGGACCTCTCAGACTTTCTGACCTCACTCCATGCTTGTATATTTCATATAAGCTGTTAAAACTGTAATGTTTTGGGAGGTAGGGAGCTTTTCTGGTGAAGTCTTAAGGCATTTGCGGAGGAAATGAAGACTATTTATCTGTGTAATATAAAAGTTCTGGTCCTCTCCGCTCTGTTTGGCCTTTCTCCCTCTTGTATACTGTTTCTTTTTACTTCTTTCCCTTCACTACAGCAGTCGGCTCATTGATTCAGTTGGGCAGCAACCATTGTCCCAGCTGCCCTGCTGTCTATTCCTTTTGTAATCTTTTGCTGGTAGCCATAAAGGGGTTGTCGTCCTGGCTGCGGTCACCGGGAGGTAAAGTCTCCCCTGTGTGGCCTCCACGCTACTGTGTTTTGGTTTTGAAATGCCTCTCTTTTGCTATAATTTGGTCTCCCATCCACATGACTCAGAAAATCTGGACTTTTGGAAAAGCTGACACCCCAATTTGAGTCTGAAAACTCTGGCAGACGAAAACTGAGACCTTTGGAAATGTAGTCACTTCCTGATCAGACTTTATCTTTCTCAACTTGCCAACTTTCACTCTATAAAACCTAAGCACTGATCAGAAAACTATTATTCTGGTTCATTCATCTGAATAGATTACTTTGTTTTTCAATTACTGGACCATTTGCAGAAATTAGAGAGAACAATGGCATTGTTGTGAAGGCTCATTTCAGTTAATCCTCAAGCTTCAACTTGATTATTAACTACTCTATTCATTCATCTTCTGTGCTGCTTATTCTCACTAGGGTCACGGGGGGAGCTGGAGCCCATCACAGATGACTTAGGGTGAGAGGCGGGGTACACCCTGGACAGGTCGCCAGTCAATCACAGGGCTAACATACAAGCAGACAACCATTCACACCTGGGTAATTTAGAGTCACCAATTAATCTAACCTGCATGTCTGTGGGAGGAAGCCATAGTACCCAGAGAGAACCAACACATGCACAGGGAGAACATGCAAACTCCACAGAAGGGCCACAGCGGGCCAGTGGGTTCAGACCCAGAACCCTCTTGCTGTGAGGTGGCAGTGCTAACCACTGCACCACTGTATGGTAATTAAGAATTAACTCTAACTTGGTGAATGCTGTAGAAACCATGTTTTCTGTATGTGGAGAGAATGACGTTCTACCTTGATGTTTTAGGACAGTGAGGTGTTTGTCGTTGCTTTGGCTCTTCTCCACTTGTAACTTTGAAAAGCAGTGGCTGAGGATTTAGTGCTGATTTAATGGAGTGTTTAAAAGAGTTCAAATCACATTTTTTTTACCCTTTATGGTTCGTTTAAAAAAGAGCCACAGTTCTCTCTAATAGTTTGTCGGACGTGAAAGTAAACACTCAAATTGAAGCTGACAGTAAGCACTATAAAGTTGGACAGTTTTCCAATTTACTGTAGTGTAGAGTCCAGATAAAACTGTCAGAATACTAATGAACTGCACCGTATGAAGCCCCGGCAGCTGCCTCCAAAGACATTTTCACAGCACTTGGTCTGTTATTTAAAGGGAAAATGTGCCCGTTAAGTCAATGCCCCACCTTTTCCGAGGCTCAACGGGCACTGGAATTCCAGCGATGGTGTCTTTGGGGCCAAAGCCAATTCCCAGCATCTCTGCCACTTTACCAGAAAAGGCTCCCGCTGCATTCACCACAATGGCACATTCCACTGGCTGGTACTCCAGGCTGCGAGGCATCTGCACCTGCTCGACACAAGCCAATATCCCATCATTCACAACACTCTGCTGTTCCTGTGGTAGTCGACTTTCCAATCTTTGAAGGGGGATTAACCACATTAACCCAACCAATTTGCACTAGAATTTGCACACACTTCAAAGAGATGTTACATTTTTCAAGTTGAAAAATGCAAAGCTTTTATGTCAAAGTATCAGAAGCGGTTTTAATAAATGAACATGGAAATTCATTTTTTTCCCCCCAAGAAGAACATAAAAGTTAAAGTTAATTAGACTATAATGTATTAAATAGACAGTTATTAAATCACAATACATCCCTTGATAACGTAACTTATCAAGAAAAAATGTCATTTTTCATTGTAAACTAAATATCTTTCCACATACATTAGTTTTTGTCAGTTGGTGAAACAAAAAAAATCTTCTGTTGAAGATGTCACCCTGAATTTTTGAACTTATGATTGGTGTTTTTCACCATTTCATTCAATAATCTATTATATAATTTGAAAACAATTTGACAGATTGACTAATAAAAATAAACATGAGTTTGAGACCCAAGATCATATAAATGAATCACAGGCGTGTTAGTAAGGTGTTTTCCCCTTATTCACAAGATTACTATGTCCTCTGTATTTTTTGTTTTCTTATCATTGCTCTGCACATTTATAAACTATTTCAATTTAATTAATCTGGGATGAATTCTGAACATGTACTGTAAAAGTAAATATAAACACAACTGAAAAAGTCAATTTTATATGATATAATTTGACTTGAATTCTGCTATAATACATCCTGACTGAGTTTGCTAGAGTAAATGTGTTGCTTCACTGACCCTGTTATTTATTAATCTGAGGGTGTATGAAGAAGAGAGGTGTCATGGCATTGGCACTCATACAAAATGTAAACAAGGGTGTTTGTAACGCTCTTCTGCTGTTACTATCACTTACTTTGACTGATTTTATTCTCCTGAAATCCACGTTGTCACCAGCAGCATTTGTCAACACGTTTACTGAGTATTTAAAATCTGTGGAGGAGATAAACATCAATATCAGAAAGCAGCAGGAGCTGTTGAAAACAGATCAATAATAAGCTCATTCTGCATTCACACTGGTAATAAGCAAAACACCCCATGGTAGCATCCAGTGGTGTAGATAGATCTACATATGTTTTATACATTTCTGTCAATCTTCTATGTTCTATCAAGACTTGTGCCAACATTGAATAAATAATATTCAAATGACTGCAGAGCTGCAGAGATATACCAGAATAAAAGATATTCACTTTTAAAGGGTTAGGGTTCCCAGGCCTGAACTTGTCAAACTTTTTTTTTTTTTTACTCTAACTTGTATTTGTGAGATTTTTCTTACAGTTTAGAAATATTCTTGAGTTCTGTCTGATTCAGAGTCGAGGCAGTTTTTGGCTTATTTGCACCTTTTGACAGGATGTAACAACCTTTTCTTTTTTTTATCCATTTATTAATTTTCTGTTCATATCGGGTACTAAATTCATCAAACCTGTCAACTGTCAACTTTCAAATAAGAATCTAAGTCAGATTTATTCTTGCCGTTTACTTGGTTGTCAAATTTTAAGACCCTGGAGTGTAAACTGTGAAAAATAAAACTGGCTTTGATTTTGTTTGCAGTCACTCTTCATGCATCTTCACTGTCAGTCCTTGAGGTGTTAAATTCTCCTTTTATGATTTCTCTAATGCACCTCGATTGCTGTTAACTTGACATGTTAATTGTGATTACAGATCTTAAGGATTTCACACAGATTTACAAAATCTTTTACACATGCATCTGTGCATTTTACACTGTAAAACTGCATGGATTGATTTAATTATTGCATCTCATTGCCTTTTCCTGCTCTGAGGACTCATGATAATGATTAGATTTCTCCCAGTGGTTCAGATCTGATGGCTTCTCTGCTTTAAACAAAACCCAGTCTGATGTGGACACAGACTTAATGGTCCACATGCAGGTTTACACTGGTTAAAATACAAACGTCTGTGCCGCAGTAAAAACAGGAAAGGTGTTGCTCATTGCTGTTCCACATGTTGGCCCTGTGTGTCTGTTAGGTAACACTAGCAGAATGGAGAAATCTGTCAAGCATATGCTCATACAAGCGGAATCAGGCTTTATACATATTCCTGTCCATCAGTATTAAATTATTCTAACAAACCTGTAACTTCTCCACAGCACTGGACGACTCCCATGGAGATGGCTTTTCTTCTGAAGGCGTTGAGCAGAGTCCAGGGGTCAAACCAGCCCTCGTTCTCCAGGCCTGGAGGGCAAGACAAGAGGAAATGAAGGTGGGTTGATGCTGTGGAAGATTCCAAACATCTGATATAATAATGACAAAGACGTCTTTTTGCACATTATCAAAGCAAAAGCAAAAATGACCATTCATACTTAAATCCTAATATCTGCACATATAATTGCATTATGATGTTTTTCATATATCCCAGTTTTAGCTCCATATGAAAGGCACAAACTGGATTTAGGATGAGGTGTTAATTAACTAACATGTTACTATTGTAAATTGCTTCATTTATCAAGCAATTCATTATTTAGTCTATACATTTTTTTAAACTTATCCACTGGTGCAGATATCCACTGTCTTCTCTCAGGACCTAATGTGACATCCTCAAACGTTTTGCATCAGCAGTGCCTACAGGTGTGCAGTGAATCAAGTGTGTATGAGGAACTAGAACATGGTGAGCTGGGTAATATGACATCAAACTCAACACACCTTGTTCTCTTACACCTACAGTGCAGCTGATGTTTTATTTGCACTCACCATAGGAGGCGAGCACCACACCATCTGTGTTTATCCATGGGAATTTTTCCCTCAGTTGTGTGGGAGAGAGAAGTGAGACTTTGGCTCCAGCGTACCTGGAATCACACACTTAGATAAATGACTGACACTAAACTGTCACCCTGAAGCCGGTCAAACTTTCCCCCTTGAGTATGAAAATGATTTCTTTCATTCTGGTATATCGGCACCTCTGGGTGCTGTAGTTCTCCTCCATGATGTGAGCCACCTCCTCACTGGCCAAAAAGAGGTATCCTGATTGGTTGAACTGCAGGTCGACCGGGTCTTCGTTCAGCACACCGAGGTGTTCCTGAGAGGAGACAGGAGGAACGCGACTGGGTTACAGATCATGTAACACGGTTGCATCATGTCGCCTCCAGCAAATGCATGCACATACAGTATGCACTCCTGAGAGCCACAGCAGTGCTGGGCCTATAAATAACACTTCTGTCCTCAGGGTGGTGCTACAGCAAAGACAACAGGGTTGTTAAAGGAATATTTCAACATTTCTCATAGTTATGAAATATAAGGCGACACGGCTTAACTGAACAAACACATTTCTTGGTTTAACTATGTCTTATCCAGGAAGTCAGTGTAAAAAGGTCAACCATCATCTTTACACTTCAGTTTTTTTGAGATATAATATTCTCATTTATGATCTTCAGCAGTGCTGGTAGGCAGGCATTGTGTGGGAGACAGACCCAGATGGTTCAGTGGAGGAGCTCTGGGAACTGATTGTACACTACTCTTTCATAAAAGTATGGAAAACTGAAACAGACTCATAACTGCATTTTGAGGCTGCAGGACTGAAAACAGCCACTGATAGATACTATGGTGTAATTGTTGTGTAAATAAAGCTGCGAAACATGGGCGCACAGTATCAATCGCTAAGCACCATGCGCTGCTGTCACATTTAATGATTTGAAGGGCTGTCAGTCATTGCCAGAGTGCAGCGAGCCGAGAGAGGCTCCAAAAACACTGGTGACTTCAGTGTGCAACCTACATTGATGTTCCTCATGAAGTCTGCAGAGGCCAGGGAGAGGTGGATGTTCTCAGGCAGGGAGAACTGCTGTCGGATCCCCCCAGCAGAGAGCACTGTGGAGGCCTGGGAGTACTAGAGGGGAATCAAACACAACAAGAAGCAGTTAATAAGCATTTTCTCATGTGTAGGAAGGAACACAAGCCTGGTGTAGATTATGCTGCTTACTGCTGAGCTATTTTTTCCCATTAACAGCAAATCTACAATACCACCTTCACAGAACTTGTTTCTTTGTATGACAGCAGACTGTCGTTCAAGATCCACCCAAAACTTAAAAACAGTATTAGGTTATAAAATAAGATAATCTTATTGTCCAGAAGTTAATTTGTCTTGGGATAAAATGTCAACCACAGCTGCATAATACAACCAGGACATGGCAACCACACATGCATGCCACCAAAAGTATCAGGGCAACATATATAAACCAAATGTACAGCGGTGTATTATAGAAATGGTCTGTATAATAAGTAAACAAATAAACTAGTAGGGTTGACATGACTGGTCCTCTCACCGTTGGGTCTTTCTCCACCACCAAAACTTTGAGCGCCCCTCGCACCCTCTCCTTCTGCTTCAGCCAGTAGGCGATGGACCAGCCCACCACACCGCCACCCACGATCACTATGTCGGCCCTCTCCGGGGGGAGGTTGGGGTTGAGCTCGAAGGGGCTCCAGCCGCTCCCGGGCAGCGCGTCCGCCGCCTTCTTCCTCATGGCTGCCAGCTCGGCCTCCACATCTGATCCAGAAAAGCACAAACTTTGCTGTCCTTCACCGGTATTTAAAACATGGAGACTCATACCTCACAACTCAACATCTTTCCTGCATCTGTAGCTACGGCTCTCCAATACGGCATGCATATAAAGTCACATATTATTAAAGCGCCTTAATAAAAGCTTTAAGTGTGTTATTAATAGCTTTACATAGTCCGCCAAATGACGTCCTGACTTGTAAGCAGTAGAGGGATTAGCTAAAGGTTTACATTAAAAAATACTATGCCGAATTATAGAGAAGCTACTAATATTTCAGCTGTGTACAAGTTAAATATATTTGTAGTAAATACTGCTTCATGTTTCCCGTAGGTAACGTTAAAGGCTCTTATTGACGTGCTTTTGCATGCCACAGTGAACTGCAATGTAAATCAGACACTTCCTGACTTCCTCCCACCTTTGAAGAAGTTGTTGTGGACAGGTCTGCCCGTGCTCAGGCTTTGACACAGCGGTACATGTCCCAGCAGCCATGTGTGTTGCTGCTCCGTCCCCCGTCTGAAGGACAGCAGTCCGCCGGCCGCCCGCAGCTTCACCTGCAGCCGCCGCCACGTTGACATCGCCGTGAGCTAACGGAGCTAACGGAGCTAACTGGTCGGCTAAACGGACAGTACCGAGCCCGAAACACCACGCAGACCCAAACGACACTGGTGTGAACACACATGCATGTCTCTGTTTCCTAAAGCAGGCAGGCGGTCAAATCTGTACACTGACTGACAGCGAGGTCACAGGTGAAGAGCGGAGTCAACACTAGACACAGCGAGACCGGATGAGTCGTGCTGCCCTTCAAAATAAAGTTCACCTCCCCTCCACATGGGAGAGCACAACTTGGATTGAGGAAGAGGTGTTGATTAGGATTTTAAACAAGGTCGGTGGACTAACACGTTTGCTGTTATAAATTAATATGATGAATTTCTTTAGTTTACGAGGTATTCAATTTATAGAAAGTCTCAGGGACCCTAAGGTATGGTGACATGATCCATAGTGTCTTGAATTGACTCATCAGCACCCCTAAGAGCATCACATGCTGATGAGGATTTCATTTTGTAGTTAGTTTACCCAAAGATACTAAACCGTCTTTGGTTTACCTTATCCTTATTCTTGTGTAGTATATACAGCAATGCAACACTGAATGCCTGCTTCCACAACAATATGTGTATTTAACTATAAGCTATAAATACATTTAATATGTGAATATTTTGTTTTGTTTTCAATAAATTAACCATAATATTGACCTTTCGCTCAACCAAACCAGAAAATATTGCAAAAATATAATTCTCTCGCAATCTAGTCACATCCAAGTTATTAAAGCATGTTTACAGTCACATATAGCCTACATTATGTGACGCTTTGTATGTAAATACGTAGGAGGTATAAGAGTAAGTTGAACCTTAACAGGGTATGGATCAAATTAGTAATAGCAGAAGCTGATGTTCGTGTCAAACTGTATTTTATTTTGAAAATTGCACAAGGAACCATGGCCATATGTCTGCAAACTTGTCTAATTAAAAACAGAATTATCATGTGACCACATCGGACCAGTCAGAGAGGCAAGAGAGGAGGAACGCCTCTTTTTTTTTAATTTATTTTTTTATAACTAGTATGAACACGTTATTATAGTCAGTGTGGTTAAGTTTCAGCTTTGTTTCATGAGAAATAATATCATGTTAGCCATGTGTGACATACTAACTAGAGCTGAAACAACTAATCATTTACCAACTGCAGAAAATTAATCAACAATAGGTATTTATCAAGCAAAAAGGCCTGAGACAAACTGGTTCCAGATGTGAATTTTTGGTCTTGAATTTTGAGATATATGCAACCACAGCAGCACCTTGCTATAACTGAAATGTGAAATGATAAATATAGCACTGGTGACTCAATGTATTGTTAAATCATCACTTTGTATTTGACTTTTAAACAAGTTCTGCAAGTTGGCATCTGGATGTTTTGCATATCATCTATCTAGGTGGAGTTTTTTCACATGAAACATAAATCATGTGAAAGAGGTGTGATGGGATTCCTGTTATTATACACCAACTACTATCTATAAATGATACACTCCTCTTGAAGACTAGAGATTAACATTATGTAGATGGTTAGGATATCATGATGTGCAGCAGGAGTCAGATTGCTACAAAGTCATGATTAGCCTATCTACCACATTTCTTGTTCCCCTTGGGAGGGTTAGGTTATGTATTCATTTTTTAAAATTTAAATTAGCTGAATGTAATTGGTAACTGTTCATAGGTAGAGGTAATAGATAGCTTTTGGTTTTAAAAAGCAATGTTTTAACAGTTAACAAATGTAAATACTGAACAGTTAGCCAAAAGTAGTCTGTAAACATTTTAAATAGTACGCTTAAAGTAATAGAAAACAGTTTATTGCCAGAATATTTGGATGTAATGGCAACTAAAAGCAATGAATAAACCCCTTGTACAGTACATTATGATGTGGACGCAGTTGAACGAGTTAGCTAAATGTAAAAACATTTTGCCATGTTTAAAGTAGGCTAGTGGGTGGTTTCTAAAATATAAAGACAACATAGTGAGAAAGATGAATGGTTGAAATATTAGTTAAGCACATCTAGTTACACAATGGAGTAGAAAGCCCAAAGCAGTGGATAAATGGTGGATGGGTAAACTAAACCAGCCGATAAGGACATAGATTACAATGAACATATTTGGAACAGGCGCAGAGTGAAATCTGTAAGAGGTTATTGGAGTACATCTGACAAAAAAGGCAGGGACCCCTGTTTGTAGCCCCTACACCCATCAGGCATAATATTATGACCACATGCCTGATATTGCCCCTTTTGCTGCCAAATGCACAACAAACTGTGATGCACTGCATACTTCCTATCAGAACCAGCATGAACTTCTTCAGCACTTTGAGCAACAGTAGTCTGTTGGATTGAACCACACAGGCCGAGGTCAGCCTTCGCTCCCCACATGTATCAATGACCTGCAGTGCCGCCGGTTCACCACTGTTTTTTCCTTGGACCACTTTTGATAGATACTGACCAATACAGACTGGAAACACCCCACAAGAGCTCAAATCCTCACACTTGACCATTTTTCCTGCTTCTAACACATCAACTTTGAGGACAAAATGTTCACCTGCTGCCTAATACATCCCACCCACTAACAGGTACCATGAAGTCTTATTCAGTGTTATTCACTTCACCTGTCAGTGTTCATAATGTTATGCCTGATTGGTGTACATCAGTAAGTGATTTACTTTAGACTAAGTCTATTGCCCATTTACAGAGCTAAACTGCTACCTGTAGTCGACCCGTGTTAATCTCTAATCTGTTTTTTTTTATTTTTTAGAGTGAACAAACCAGTCCAGGATGCCAACACAATAACAGGCAGGGTGGGAGGAAACTGGGCATAATTAGAGGAACACGTAAGTGAAATGTGGTTAGAAATATAAGCTCGAACTTGAATCAGGTTATATTGTTTAAAGGGCAACAGGGGAAATTAGTGCTTCAGTGATTTTGGTTAAAGATAGGAGGTGGGGAATTGAGGTTGTGACAAAACTCCTATTTGTGTTTGCAATACATTGCTTTATTAATATCTGAGAATAAAGCTGATTAATAATAGTAAGTGTAAAATAGGAATGTAAGCTATAAAGTGTAAATGACAGTTTGTGTTTGTTGCAGATTGACTGATGTCCAGTGATGAGGGACCTACCTCAGTCTGAGCAAATCCCAGCAGCTGCGGAGTTGGTTAAAGGTCGGGGGAAAGTGGATATTGAATTGAATTTGTTTTAATTTGGTATCAAAGTTTAGTACTGAATTAACAGTTAAACATTCACATATTTTGTGCATAACAAAAGAAGACATAACTTGGTTTGCTAATATGAATTAAAATGGTACCAGGCACATATATTAGGAGGACCATCTTGCAGTTGGACATGAAATCTCCCATTAAATAAAGGCTCATACCTTTATGGCACAGAGAAACAGCATCATGTAAATGGAATTTTTAACAGCACCAACAAATAGAAAATACTAATATGGGACAAAATAGGACAGTGCATCTGACTTCTGCTCAGGTGTTTTCCTCTCTTCACCTTCTGATAAAAACCTTCATCACCTCTTAGGTTTTGGTTTGGACCTTGGGCTTGGTTTGGTTTGGCAGAGAGAAGAAGAGCTTGTGGGTCCCAGTCTGATAGACATGACTGACAAATCTAAGATGATCATTTGAATTGTTCTAAATTCGTTTTTTTAAAAAAGGACATGACCACTAGAGGGCTCTCTGTCAAAGATGATTTATGGTGAGCAGATCGCTTCTCAGAAGGTCCACATAGGCCTACTATAGTCAGTGAAATGGCATATTACACAGGTTTACACGGGTACTGTAGCAGCTAAATGTAATAATTAATTGAGCTGTTGATGTATTGACAAATATTGCACATTTGATATTCAGAAGACACTGAAGCATTAAGTGAGAGAGAGAGAATACAATGTCGGACAATAAGATGGATAAATTATTCTCGTATTTGTAAAAATGGCTTTTTTCTTTTCTTTTCTTTTCTTTTTTAACTCCATGATATGTGAATATGAAGTGTTTTTGCAGTATTTATTTTCCTGCTGATCAACTAATTAATTACCTGACTTTATTTTATTGTTTTGTTAGAAATAAATGGTATGATTTTGGTCTGGTAATAATTAACAAAGCACAGAAATGAATACCTATGTGATATGAAATGTTTTGTGTGAAAGCTCGGCTTTAATTTTGAAATTTATTTCCGGATAGTCGAGGCTTTTAATTCGAGTGTGTGACCGGAAGTGTGCTTTTATTGTGGCAAGCTTGACACTCCAGTGTTTTCTGTTCCCTGGGGCCACAGTGTTTTCAACGGGACTCAACTTACTACTTACTGGACTCGCCATGGCCGCTTGACCCGGGGGCTGAAAATTACCCTTCTGGCCATCATTTCTTCGAGACATTTGCACAAACTTTTTTTTCCAGATAAACTTTTCGCCTTTTGTATAGTTTTTATGTCAAGAAATAAGGATGCAACCCCCACCGAGAAAGGTGAGTTTTTCCCCCGTCGTAGCCTCCACAGCTAACGTTACTTGTCTGGAAGCGCTCTCGACGAACTGGTGCATATTTAATGGTTGAAAGTGTACGCTTTGTTGCTGGTCGGCTGCTTTAAACGATGAACTTACCTCTTTATTTCTGCAAACACGCACTGCTTTGTTGGCTTATTAGTTCACTTGGCTCCTGCTGTTTCTTTAAATAGCAGCAGTGGAAGAAAACTTGTTAAAAAATGCCCCATGTGCCGCAGTTTTTTTTAGGGGGAATAGCTCCGTGAACGTGCCCCGCTCCCTCTCCAGTGTCCTGCCAAACACAGCAGAAAGTCTGACACCGTAGCCCGGGTCTGCGTGGTGTCCGCAAACATCGTGCCGCTGCGAAAAAACTCATCATATTTTAAGAAACGACTTAACCGAGGTGTTGTGTTACATCGGCGCACAAATGATTCACCGAGCAACACGTAGGTTCAAGTAAATACCACTTTGGTCCACAGTGGTCTCAGTGCCATCGGCGGTCTAAGTTGCAGGCTGAGGAGAAAAGACTGCGGGCTGTAGTGTGTGAAAAGCAACAATTTTACACAAATCAAACACAAGATGTGAATTTTGACTATGCCGAATTTAACACTGTTGTCATATTTAGTAAGAAAGTATCAAACTGAGCCATGATCCGACATTTAAGTATGTTTGACGGTGTGGATCAGTAAATTGACAGATTTTTCTATGTAGTTTGGACTTTTTTTTTGTACAAGGGAAGTCTGCTGGAAAAGAAGAAAAACAATCGCTGTCGTCAAAGAGTATTTATAACTTTAAAAACAACACGGCGTGAGAGTAAAAGATAGTTTGAAGTGTTTTAGCTGGAGAAATAAACGTAAAAACACAAATCTCTGCAAAGTCTGATTCTGTGCGAAAAAATGTTGATGTGGGATCATATTTCAATAACACGGCTCAACAGCACAGAAGATTGACCATTTGTTCCCCAGTACCTTTTTCAAATATTGTGTTGTTTAATGCAGTCGCAACACGTTTTGTTTCATGGTTGTTTATACATTTGTGTGTGTGTTTTATTTTACATGAAGTTGGACAACTTAAAAGGCCCAAAGTAATTATTATAATATGTGTTTTGTTATAACTGTAGGCCCAGTGGACATGATTTTTAAATTACATGAATAGTTTGTGGTGAATATCATGAAGTTAGTGTCCTGACTCTGGAAATTGATAGATGACTCCAGGTGCAGGTACTATCTCTAAAAACCTAGATTTGAACAACAATATCAACAGGTTGGGATTATCATTAGTTTGCATTTGTAGGCTAGTGTAATAAAGAATTCAAGTTGTTAATAGCCTATTATCAGCTTCATTTTCCAGTTTTGACCTCTGATCTGGATCATAAATGAAAGAACACAGATGTTTTCCCGTAGACAGTTTGCCCAGTTATCAGTAATGAGACCTGCTCACTGCACTTCACAGTGTATCTGACAGCCAAACCCAGAGAGACTCGTTCTCACCTGACAATGACCAGAGCTTTTTGTTCATTAATACTAATGAGTTTAAAAATACAGCAGAGCTTGGCCTCAGTCAGTTGCTTTAAAGCCATAAAATATGTAGAATAAGTTTTATTTATCGCAGAAGAACTCAACTTGTTATGGTGAATTCTGTTATTTGATTTGCCACTTGATTATTTGGGTGTGAAGCTGAAAGAAATACACATACATTGGTAATCCTGCTTTAACCTCATGTTGATGTTTATCACTTGCAGTATATTTTGAATTGGGGACAGTTAGATAAGTCAACACACCAATCTGCTGTGACCACTCAATCTGCCACTGTTTCTCAAATCTTGGGAGACTTGTGAAAACACAGACCCGGCATTTTCAATTCAAACATAAATTCAGAGATTATAAAAAAATGCTGCTGATCATTTTTATCTTTGATCAACAAACTAACTGTGTCGGCTGCTCTAACATAAACAAAACATATTTCTTCCTTACTAATACAGTAAGTGGTAAGAGTGATAGCACTTTGGTAGTTTGAAAATATGTTCAGCTCTTGATTGATTGATATCCACCACTGACTGTTTGTTCTGTGATTGGCAGACTGGAGATGGGGATGTTAAAGGATCTGAAATATTTTATATTTTTTCCCCCTTATTTTTAGCAAACTCGATGAAGACCACGACTAGCTCATGTATTCTGCAGCAAAGGCTGTTGAATCTTATTCCTCTGTGCCACACAGCTCCATTATTGTCCAATACAAATTCAAATTCAGTTTTATTTGTCACTTCCACGAAAAACCTGTTTAACATGGGAGCGAGAAGCCGTTCTCCCTGTCATGTTGTATACAAAGACAAAAAAGGGAGAGACATTTAAAATAAGACTAATAGTTAATAATTCTAATAGTTTTATAGATATATTATAGGTAAGATAATAAGGTAATAAGTAATCAATCAGTCATGAAATTGATTCATTAAATAAATTAATATTGAAAGTATGTAAACAATTGTCAGTTGCTGCACTGATTCCATTCACAATCATGTAAGAAAAGTTGAAGCAAAGTAATTTTGAACTATTTTTTTGCTTGAAAAATAACTAATAATCAAAATAATTTATGACCAGAATAGTTGATGATCAATGTGTTATCTTCATGTTTAGGTGCGATTATTTAACTTGATCCATGTTCGGATATAACAGCTGTTGACAACACTCCCTGTTGTCAGTAATGAGACCTGGTCACTGCACTTTATAATTGATCTTCCAGCCAATTAGAAACCCAGAGAGACTCTCACCTGGTCAGAGCTGCTGTATGATAACGAGTGTGGCTCATTTTCACTAATACCGATTGTGAGCTCAGCTGAATCAACACTGGCCTCTAGAGTAGATGGTGAGCCTGCAGGGAACAGAAACGCTCTCTCAGGAGAAGAGAGGTGTTACTCTCCAGATTCTCTCTAATAAACCTTGTTTTCTGCTCCTCCTCCAGGTCCGGGTCACCCAGGAGCTGAAACACACTCATGCCGAGCAGATGAGCAGATTACACATCAAACACCAGACAGAATGTGACCTTCTGGAAGACCTGAGGTGAGCGGTCAGGGGTCAAACTGTCCTCAAGTAGACGGGGTGAAGCCTCCTTTCCAGTGAATGTGCTCGGAAAGAAACATCCCCAAGATAAATCTGAAAATGATTTTTTTTCTAACAGATATTAAATTTGAGTCCTGATACTTCAAGCCTTATCTTGTAAAAAAAAATCAGTAACACCACAGACTTAAACAAGCTAGCAACATCAAGCCCAGAAGTGAAATAAACACAAGTTTGTATTGGAGCTGGTGTTGTTAATATGGCCTCAGCTTTTTCCCAAACAAACAAAAGCACTTTTGAATTCCAGACAGTAATTTCTGTTTAATTTAGGCCTAACAGGGCTGCCAAATCTCAACAGATGGAGGTGTTAGATTAATTTGTGAGGGAATATGTAAACGTCTTAAGTGGAACATAGTTATTCATTTCCAGAAACTATCCAGCAATGGGAAGATGGGAATCTGACTTCCACGTCATGGTTATAACTGGTATGCACTTCCTGGCCATGTGCAGGGCCATTGTCAGAAACTTATTTTGGAAGTTTCTTAAATGTGTGCAAATGGTTGTAAAATTCCCTAACAAGTGGCAGTTTAAGTCTTTATGTTGAAGCATCCTACAACAGTTAATTATAGGGTTCAGCTTGTTTATGCTTACATCCAATTAAAAGCCAGACACTGGTGTTATCCGCCTCCCATCCGATGAAGTCTGTTTTCTTACATTCTTCTAGAATTGATTCGTTTCACGCTATCGCTCTTTGGTTTGACATAAGAATATTGATATAGTTTTGAGTGTAGTTTAGTGTCCTGTGATTGTCTGAACTTTGCTTCACAAGACTTTAAATCATTGACATACTTATCTTATCAGTGACTAAATCCAAAAACAAGAGTGTGTTTGTGTTGGAATTGAAACATCAGGTTGAGTGGACGTTGGTGTTTTGGAGGCAGAGCTTTTACATTGTGTTCAGATGCGTAGGCATGTTAAGGGTTGAAAAGCCAAAGGTTGTGGTTGCATTTCCAGCCTTAGTGTTGGGTTGAGTTGACAGCCTCCTGGCTCCCCACTTCCTGTCTGTGGTTGGTGGCAGAGCTCTCTGAACCTCCAAACAGCTGGAAGTTAAGGTCATAGAGAGCTGCCAGATGTTCTGACTGCCCTGAGTTGCACGCCGTGGGAGGCTCAGTAACATTTCTCTGCCAGAGACAATGTGAAAACTCGCCTGGTGGAGAACTCACAAGGGTCACTCCTCTCTGATCTCAGACGAGAAATGATTCAGCAAACTGGAAATTGCATCTGGTTGTCAGCAAAAGCTCTGTTTCGGAAAATGACAGGAAGTGAGGTTGGGGGGAGCAGGGGGGTAGTGGAAGAGAGGGAGCCGTGGAAATGTAGACAAGAGGAAGAGAGGGAAGCTCCCAGGAAGTACGCCAGATTGTTTAGAGTCGGGCGGAGCATGACAGTCGAGTCTGGACATGTTTGATGACTTAATGATGATTTGGCTGCAGTCAGGTTTCTCCCAGGGCGCTGACCTCTCTTCTGCTCTCAGACTTTTGTCTAGTTTAGCCCATTTCTGTTATTGTAAATCCGCCCCATAATAATGTTTACTGACATGCCTCACATATCTCAACATGTTGTGTATATATGTTTACGAAAACCAGCCAAACATTTACAGCTATGTATGAAAAAAATAAGTCATATTTTAGTTTGTTTGTGTATAAGAATCAAATGTGTTTCTTTATAATCTCACAGTTTTGCTTCAAAATCTGTAGCTGCAGCAAAACCAACAAAAATGGTGTAAAATCATTATAGCGTGATCAGAAACATCCATGTTAAGCATCACAGGAAGAGCGAAACGAGGGGAAACGGTCTGGAAAATATAAACAATTAGTTTAGAGAGGATCTGGACTTTCCTTTCTGACTCACAGAAGAAAGAAAATGCGGTGGCTTAGTAGAAGGAGAACAAACTGTAAGCACTCACGATAAAGGCACTGTTATGACAAGATAATCGAATGATGAAAACTCACCACGCCAACAGATTATTACTAAGTCAGCCTGTCACAAACACCTTGGACAGTGCGAGTGTTACTGCCTCTGAGTTATGAGGTTAAACTTTTAAAGGTACAGCTCAGCTTGTTTGCTGTTGAATCTGGGTGTTTGGTGGCACAGACCACCTGACTTCAGGACCGCAGCCGTGTTGTGTTTGGCAAAGGAAACAGTGTTTCAGCGAGACAGAAACACACCGCCGTACCGCGCTGGCTCTATGTTACATGACTCTGTGATGGTTTTACTGGGAGTCTTTTATTTTTCTGTTGGGAAACATATACTTTGAAATTTAAGTTTCTTCAGTTACTCTGTGCTGAGGCATATATCCATTAACCATAGCCAGAATTATATGGTTAAATATATTTCCTTAATTATAACAGGTCCTATAATTGTAAATCACCTTTAAAAACAAGAGTTTACAAAGTACATTCACATAAAAGCAGAAAACATACAAGAGAACGATGGCAGAGGAACCATATAAGAACCTGAGCAATGCAAGAATATAACATACATTGAACCAGGAGGACTGAAGTATAATGAAAGATAATGCCAGCAATTAAAGCAGATAAATAATTAGGAGGTACAAGATAAAATAACATAAAACCTGTCATGTCAACCGCCATAACCCCAAAAATATTTCTATAGATAGATAATACCACAGGATTGAACATTAACTTAAAGAAAAAACTGAGAATTTTAGGAAATACACTGACTTTGTTTCTCGTTGAGAAGATTGATGTCACTCTCACGTCTCTCTGTTTAAATATGAATCTCTTAATTAATTAGCAGTTGGCACAGATTATCATTAAGACTGGAAACAAGGGGAGAAACAGCCAGCCACTGTTTCCCAAAAAGCACATAAGCCACCTTTTCATATTTCTGCTTGTTTACAAATTACACAAATTAAATGTTATATGTGGCCTGAGTCTTGAAGTTGACAAATATTTGATAAGATCATGATCATGTGTGTTGACCCAGTCACTAGATAGACAATTGGATAAACAGTTGGGGTGGGGGAAAAATCGAAGAATTGATTTGTGATTGTGATTGCATGGCAATATTGTATCGATACAGATGCCAAGTATTGATCCGAACAGACTAAGACATTTATCTTTTTTTTTTAGAAAAAACAGACATTGACAAAGTTTTCATCTGGAGTCATCATTTGGAGTTGGAAAAAAGCTAATAAACCACAATATATTGCATTATTTTTATTGTATCCAGACACAAGTATCGTGATAATATCGCATCACAGGGCTTCTGGTGATTACCACCCCTAATGAACTGGTAAATTAAGGTTGACATGGAGTGTAATTTAGAGAAAGCAATATTAAAACAACATTTCTCTGTCTGCATTCATCATGATAAACTTGTCTCATCTTTTATTCACACTCACTTTCTTCCTTCTCTTTAGGACCTTTAGCCAAAAGAGGGCGGCTGTAGAGAGAGACTACGCCCAGGTAAGTAAATCTAAACTCGATGTGGTCTTTCTTACAGTGTGATTGATCCTTGTCAACACCATCATTGCCCCGCCTTGTCATTTGCGTGTCTAAAATTAGTCCCTGTTTTATGATACTGTCCTCAAAAGACACCATATGACAGTGGGGTTGGAGGATGTGGCTCTAAAGCTCCTCGTTTCTCATGTGGCTCGATAACTCATGAATGGCAACCAGCCGCAGAAACAAACACCACAACAGAGGGAGAGAGAGAGTGATCTCCCGGCTCGTTTCCTCCTCGCCGTGTTGTTTTTGCCCGCAGCTCCCTGAAGACGTCGACAGTCCGTTCTGGACGTTCTGGCTGTGCTCAGGTTTTGCAGTCATGTGAGGAATGTCCACCACCACTGTGAAGAGAGGGGGCACGTCTGGCGCTACCCAACCGTCAGCCTTTGTGTGTCTGTTTGCCCATGTGCGTTCAGGCACAGAGTCATTCAGATAGTAATGTTGACGATATGACACGAGTCTGGATTCAATTTTTTATTTTTTATTTTTTTGGTTCTTTGAAGCCGCTTTAAAAATCATCTGGAGCTGCTTTCACAGCAACAAGTTGTTCAGCTCCAACTTGATTGACAGTTCACTGGATCATGAACACATGAGCTTATTTTTAGTTTCAGATGGCTTGCCCTCTAAGAGATACAATGAAATGACATGTTATATTTAGAAACTTTGTTCACTGGATTATAGAATAAGACAACATTTACAGAATTATTGCAATAGTAAATGTGTCCCAAACAACAGTGCACACATACATACATACATACATACATACATACATACATACATACATACATACATACATATGCACTTAAAGGTAAGATCAAGGGATATACAGTATATTTATATACACACACAGATTTTCAATCAACGAATCATGTTGATTTTCCCTCATTAATTCATGATCTTATTTGTGTCTTTTTCCGCACCAGAGAGAGAAGTACATTTCATTCTTCAGCTGGCCTTAGATAACAATAACAGGACATTTTGCATCCTTTTTCTTATCTCACGCATTACGTTCGCGTGCACAGCATGCATCACTGTCTCTCTTTTGGGGACATAGCGATGAGTAGCTATATGAGTTTGTGCTGTGATTTAATGAGTGTGTTTGGTGAATGACATTGTGTTCCATGATTGTTGTGTGGGCATGATATGTTGTGCATCAGTGCTTGTTGCTGGTTCAGGGGTGGAGTGTCATAGCACCATGGACAGCGCTGGTTTTTGTGTGTAGTGGGTGTATGCGCGCGTGCGCGTGTGTGTATACAGGTGTTGTGTGATCGATAGAGTACGCGTCATTCAGTTTAATCTTGTAAATAAAACTTACGGCCTAAATTCAATTTTCCCTCCATTGAAGGGAAACGACATGAAGTGAGGAGAGACGGAGGGAAACAGAGGGAGAGACAGAGACACAGAGAGAGAGAGAGACAGAGAGAGAAAGAGAGAGAGACAGGTGGCTCCTTCCAGACCCAGGACCTTTTCTCTCCCTCTGACCCTCTCGGTGCTTTGGGACCTCCTCATGGACAGGTTGAGAATTACTGATGTTTGCATCAAAATAGGCTATATATCACGAATTATTAGAAAATAAAGAAATTCTATGTCAAATCACACGTTCAGCAGCACTGAACAACACCCCCATACAGTCAGCATGGTGCAATCTTTTTTTCATAACCCCATGTTATGAATTCGACTGTGAGAGTGGCAGTCAGACTCGAATCAACGAATCGTCAACTATTCGGGTTCACCCCTACAATATAATGTATATTTAAGTATATAACAGCTCCATTCACTCAACAAAAAAGTTAATCATAGGGGTGGGCTTATTAATTATAATGATTCAAACTATGACAATGGATTTAAGGAGAAGAGGAAGAAAAAAAAACACTTGATCATCTGTGAAATATAAATCCTTAACATAATCAATAAATGCCATAAATATAATATATTCACAAATATAAGCTTTGGCTTTAATCTGTAGAATTTGACATGGAGACTTTGATAAAATCTGCCTTATATATTATGCATTGAGTGGCGCTTGGTCTGTCAAAAAAGAAAGATTTACATAAAAATGCTTTGCATCGTTTGGAGAGGGAAACTGAGGCCTACAAATGCTCGTTCACTTCTCCTGATGTTTCTGTGGATATGAGCCCAACAGAAAGAATTGCAGAATACAGAATTTACTTTAGTGAAAAATGTTGTTGCTTCATACAAGATGTAATGTTTTCGTGTTCATAGCAGGCTTTTGATTATCATTCAGAAGTATCTTGCTCCTTAATGCCTCTCTTCCACTGGGAGAACCTCACTTACCATGCAGCAACATGTCTTCTGTATTCACAGCCTGCTTTTATTTTAATAGGGTGAAAACACTGTGTAGCACAATGTAGGGTAAATGCTCAGCATATACCAAGATTTGTGCTGTCTAATTTGATGCACAGCTACTTTGTGTAAGTGCACTCACATGAGCGCTGATTGTGGTTTCAGATGGCTACTCATTCAGCTTTAATTAAAAGCACGAGCGCAAGATAACTTCATCAGGAAGTCCTCTGGCGGCCTTCAAAGCAGGACGAGAATTAACAGGATGATTTTAGCCTGATGACAGAACGCCAGGCTGAGTCTGACCGCTGGGCCTGAGGAGTGTTTTATACAGGGGGACAGGAAGGCAGAGATTGTTGTGATCGGGTTTCCTTGAATGAACCACAACAGCAAAAGTGGTGGAACAGTCGGTCTAACAGGTAATCTTGATTTTGGGGCTTCGGCCTCATAAATGCATTTTATTAAATACAGCATGTATCTTAAAGGAAATCATGTGGCTACATGAGGTTAAAGTCAAAGTCTTGAATACACATCGATTATAAAGCTTTGCAGCACAAGTCTTCCTGTGAGCAGAAGCTAAAAGGGGAAAACACGCTCTGACTCCTGCTGTTGTAAATCTCTGTTACCTGTTTGTACATTATTTATCCTGCTGGGCCCCTGGGACGTGTTACCATGTCACCTTGCATGAAAGATTGACATCGTCTCTGACTGTGGAAAAAGAAGCAGAAGCGCCACACTAAACTATGCACCAGAAAACCCTGGTGAGCACTTACAAAAAATATTGATCCAGCACAATAACAAATCTGTAATTATTACCATCAGCTCAACTGTGTTTGGGCTTGCATTTTTTTTATGGTACACACCCTCTTGGACTTATTCCTGATTGGCTGCTGCGTCCTTTTAAAATTGTGAGCATGTGTCTGGCAGCCGAATCATCACTGTGGTTATCAGCTGGTTTATAAACGGACTAAGAAGAGAATAAACAATGGAAAAGACTTTTGGAAATGATGAATGGAATGATGTTTTAATTTCTAAAATAACGTTCACAGATAAAGAGGCCTTCCCCTCGCACATATGTAAAACTGTTAGTCACCCAACTTGAGTGTTGACAAAGAAAAACAGTAGAGAAGGAACAGTGGGACTGAAGCATGTGTAGCCTGCAGGCACAGCTTTTGTAACACTGTGCATGTGTGTTTTATTGGATATGCATGCCCAAGTTATACCTTTGTTTTCGAAGTCTGATTTTGTTTGAACAAAGCAGTGAAGCTCTGTCTGTCTTCCCCCACTTATTAAAAAATATTGAGTCTATCATTTAGTCAGTTTTAGTATCATTTCCTCAAAGTCATTAATTTCTTAATTTCTAAAACCAACCAGTAAACTCAATTGATTAGTTGATCAGCAGCAATATGACTGTTATTAACGAATGTCTAATATTTTAAACCTAATAACCCATCGCCCGTTGATGGTAGAGTGTGAGAAGGTTTTTACTACTTTCAACCTGTAGACAAAACAATCACGTCATTAAATGAAGGGGAGGAAAGGACATGAGGAATTGTGAGGTAGAGTCCAAAGATTTTGTCAGTGACTCACTTTTCAGGCGGAAATACCATTTTTTTAAACGTCTTGTATCGTTGTGAATATATTAATAATATACTGAATATATTTAAATTGTAGGCTGTTGATGGGACAAAACAAGACCTGTTAAGCCATCTTGGCTGTGGGACATTGCACTGGACATTTACCCTGTTTATTGACCTTAGACAAGTTTCTGGAGAAGATGATCAGATGAATTGATAATGGGAATAATTGTTGGTTGGTTGCAGCTCTTAAATGAAGAGAGTGTCTCCATTGCCTGGCTTATTGGTTTGAAAGGTGTTCTGTGTGTCTGGGCTGTGCTGCTTACTCGTTATGTGATCAATTAGACACCCGCTGCCAATGGTTGAATCAAAGTGGGTCAGAGTCTCTGGAACACTTCGTCCCCTTTCGTTACAACCCCCTGTTTTCTTTTTCTTTTCTTTTTTTTTCTGTACGCGCCTTTTTCTGGGTCTCTTACACCTGCAAGCTTCTTTAGCCATTAGCCGATTGCTATTCAAATCACACCGCATGATTAAAATGTCCTCCTCTGTGCGCCTCTTCCTCTGCCATCCTCGCATCCCTCCTCCTCCTCTTCCCTTGTTCCCATCACACTATTCAGGCGCGTCCGCTAGGCTAGCTCACTTTGGCGATGCTCTCTCCAATGCAAGTCCCACAATGGCCGGGTTTGTAGCGGCTTTGAAGCTCTGGCACCAAGATCAGCAAGGACCAATGAGTTCAGCATAACAGGGTTGTCTTTTCACGGTGGACAGAGGAAGGATAGATGGGCTCATTTCCTTGATGGCCACTTGTTGGGGCCTAAAGAAAATAAACACTTGAGCAAGCAATAAGAAACAAAGGTATAAAAAATCCAGAAGAGGTGACTCTTAAAATAATATTTGTACTATGAGGTAGAAATCAACCTAGTTGTTATTCTAGATCGAGGATTAAGTGTTTCCCACTTATTTGATTTCTCTGCACTCAACTGTCCATGAGAAAAACACTCAGTTTAAGTTAATACATAAAAACTTTAAAAGAACTACCGGTAATATAACTGTATATTATTATTCCTCCTGAGTGTAGAACTTGAAATCACCTGCTTGTGATTATTTTCTCATTTAAAATGTTATCAGTGACAGTAACACTAACCCTTCTGCACAATAAACACAACACATCACACCTCTTCCAATACAACAGCTGAACTGTCTTTTTTTTTTTCGAATAAAATTGTGTTAATTTTTAACACAGCCAAATAAAGAGCCAGACACCACAGACATTGCCAAGTCACGCTTTTCCATAGGGGCTCATAAGGCTGACCTGAGGTGAGGGCAGGGTAATACCAGGACAGGCCACCGGTCTATCACAGGGCCACATATGGATAGATTCCTTTATTGTCATCATACAAAGCATGACGAAATTGCTGCAACCCACGAACGGTGCATAAATAGATAATAGAGGCGGACAACACTAATGATACTGTAGTAATGGCCAAGAGACCCACAATCAATTGTTTTATAATTATTATACTCTTTTAGGGACTTTTTTTTTTTTTGCAAAAATATTGAGGTTCTTCCAGCAGAATTAGATTTCTTTGACATACCAAACATACAGACAGAGACACCCAGAGATATCCTCCTTTTTTTTAAATGTCTCCTGCTGTTTACCCTGTCCCACTATTTTGGTTCTTCAAAGGTTAACCTCAAAGTTGGCTGAGGTGGAGCAACCTAATATATCTCCAAGGGTGAATGTGGTTTAAATGAATTACATTTTTTTCATCCAAAAATGAACCTACGTCAGCATAAAAACCAGCAAGCGGGCCAACTCCTCTAAACTGAGCCCTGGCCAACAGGTGAACGAGTCCATGCACCGTTGAATCGCCCTGAAAGAGCAACTGACTGTGACCAGAAAGTACTTTTTAATGACTGTGGATTTGAAATGAGTTCACTCAGAGGAAAGAATAAAGTGTCTCCTTATGCTTCTGTCTTCATGCTCGGGCTGCCTGGTGGTTTATAGGACAAGGTCAGGGGAGGTCACAGCGTTCCTGACGTGTCCTATGTGAAGATGAGACACAGGAAATGTGGTGTTGGTGTCAAAGGTGAAAGGTCATCCCTGCTTTTGTCTCCTCCAGGCCCTCCAGAAGCTGGCAAACCAGTACCTAAAGAGGGAATGGCCCGACACCGTGTCAGAGGAACAGGCAGACCACAGGTAAAGATCTATCCCTTCTTGTCATGTATTTAATATTTGCAATATTTTATTTTATTTTATTTTTTCAAGTATATTTTTGGCTTTTCATGCCTTTATTAGATAGAGATAGATTAAAGAGACAGGAAATGGGGAGGCAGAGAGAAGGGGAATGACACGCAGGAAAGGGCTGCCCGATGCGGGATTCGGACCGGGGCTGGAGCCTCTACACTTGGGGCGCCTGCTAAACCTCCTGCGCCACTTGGCATCCCATTTGCAATATTTCAATGTCAAATCATGTCATGTTTTTAAATTAATCGTTCAAGGTCTTTTTATTGGCATTTAAAGTCACACACAAACGTTCTTTCGCTTACACCCACAGTTGATCCCTGCTTGGACTTAATCTACCTCAGCTAGAAGTGGTGAAAGCAACACTTTTGATCTGAATCTTTTACTGGCATTGCCGTCTTTGCTGCAGCAGTTGTCCGGTTAAATCCTGTGTTTTAACTCTGCAGCTGCCTTTACTGTTCCTTTTTAATAGTGTTTGTTGCAACTAGTTCACTGCAGAGTAGACAGTCTGCTTCCTGTTCCTGATCACTCAGGTAGTTGTTTGTTTCAGATGCAACAGTCTGGTTTTTGTTTCAAATGTTGTTCTAAAAATAACATAGTGTGGATGCAGAGTTACTGTACCACGTATGCAAATCAGCCACTTTCTATGAATGATAGGCTTTTTTCATTCTCTGCCTTTTACTCTGCACTACATACTATAAGTCAAGCTGCAAAAACAGCTGATAAATCAAGGGACAGAAGTAACTGGCAACTAGTTTTATAATTGCATAATCAATTTATATTCTGAAAGCAAAAATATATAACATTTTGTGGTTGCAGCTTCGAAGTCAGACAAAATGAAGACATGATGTTGGGGTTTTTTACAACTTTTCTAAATGTAGCCCACAAAAGAATGAAGAGAATGGTTCCTGTTTCATCATGTTGAGTAATGCAGACTTTTCATTTGTTGATGCTGCCCAGGAAGAATCACACTGCTAATGTAGTCGCTAAAACTACGTTCATTTTCACTCACAAAAGCAAATTTTTATTTGTATGAAAGGTGTTATATATATGAATGATTAATTGATTGATTGATTGATTGATTGATTGATTGATTGATTGATTGATTGATTGATTGATTGATTGATTGATTGATTGATTGATTGATTGATGGATGGATTGATGGATTGATGTAAACTCTATCACATAGATTTGTTTTTAAGGAGGCATCTGGTTTTGGAGCAATAGGCTATAACTTGGTTTACGAGGAAACACACTCAAATTCATCAAAATGAGAACATCTCTCAAAAATGTGATGGGTATTTTCTGATCCATGGTTGAGAACCTTTATGTGTTTGTGTTGATTCAGGAACATGTATTGCGTATGGAGAGCCTATTTGGAGGGAACAGTCCAGGTCACCCAGTCCAGAATCAGCATCTGTGATAACTACAAAGTTCAGGTCGCTGATCCGGCCAAGACGGCCAGACTGCAGAAGGAGCAGCAGCTGAGGAAGGTAATGCAGGTCACACTGCTCAGGTTTCAGTCACTTGTGTCCTTTGTGTCCACACAACTATGTGCATGGCTCCACTGATGTAATCCACAGTGTGCGTCTTTGTTTTTCCAGTGAGAGCGATCGGCAGGTTGGTCTGAATGTGATGGAAGGTCTGACAGAGTGGATTTTTGAAACGTAACTCTGACAGCTCCATATAACTAACATTTCAGATTAGTTCTGGTGGGGTTTTTTTTATTTTATGTGAAGGAATTGAACTGCTTTAAAGCTCTACCCAGAATCATATAACTGTCAGAATGGTTTTTTTTTATATATAGTGTTTTAAGTTTTTTGAACATTTGGACACTTTATATGTCTTGAGCAGATTGAATCCAGTGTCACAAAAGCCACGTTTGAATGGATTCAGGTATGGAGGACCAAGAATGTCACAGGAAAACTGATATAATTACATAATTTCTATGGATTACATATTAATATACATATTTCAATGACAGGCATTAAAAATAAAATGTTACAACTGAATGATTAACCCATCAGTAAACATATATCTAGATATTGATTTAGAAATATACATTTCCACTTCCTTTTTTCTGTTGCTAATTGAATAAAATTGAGCAACCAAAAAGAATAAAGATTGTTAAGACAAAACACAGATAGTAAACAACAACAAAACATTATTTCAAGTGAAACATCAAAGCAAGAATTCTTTTTATGCATTTCCCCAGTATGGGACTTGTCTTAATGTCTTCAAGCAGAGCAAGTTAAGCATCTGTTATCACGTCTGAATGAGCTTCTAAAAAATATTTATTGTGCAACATTAAATGTGTCAGATAAAAAAGTCTTTATCAGCTGATTAGCTGGAGCAGCGGCCATGCACTCTCCATCGTATTATTATAATTATTAGCAGTGGTATCAGCGGTATCAGACCAGTTCACATGTTCTCCGTCCTGTCAGTGTGACCTCGGAGTCACTTCCAGTGGGAACTTGATGTAAAGAACCAGCGTGTCGCTGATGAGCTTTGTGATAAACAATCTGCCGGTTTAAGGCAGAAGTCACAGCAGCGGCTCTCATCATCAACGATGGGTAATTTGGAGCATGGTGCGTCTGGAGGTTTAAGGTCTGAGGCCACCGTGACTCAGTGCAGCTGAAACATAACCAGTGTTGCTCTCTGGTTTCTGCTGGCCACGTTCCTCTGCTGCCTGAGGCCACAATGCTGCTCTTGTTCAGCCTCACCTTTCATGAGATGCCATCACTGCTCCTGTATAACAGGCGCCAGAATTACATGACTCCTGCCACATGTTTTGCAGATTATAGTTAAGAAGGCATTTGCATATTTGTCAGGAGTTGCAGTATGGGGATAGTGATTTTCATACATGTAAATCTCTCTTCTGTTTTTGTCCTCAGTGTATTGAACAGCTGACGGTGGTCCAGGCTGAGCTTCAGGAGTCGGTGAAGGAGCTGACGAAGAGCAGGAAGAAATATCAGGAGGCCGAGACGATGGCTCAGGCCGTCAGAGAGAAGGCAGAGCTGGACGCCAAGTAAGAACCAAACTTCTTCCCAGTCTTTGTGTCACTACGGGAGAATTATTCAAATGAGTGCAAGCAAATGTTGCAGATATGAAATAGAAATATTTATAGAAATGTACTGTATGTTTTGTCAAATCGGTTGACGTTGAATCTTGCCACCTTGCCTAAGAGGAAATACATTATACAAATATCAGACGATGAAAAAAAAAAAAAAAAGCTGATTACGTATTTAATTAGTTTATAAGCAGAAAATTACCCAGCACCCATTTTATTGATCAATTAATGGCACCAGTAATTTTTTAAACAAAACCGCTCAGTATTAAATGGTTACAGTTGCTCATATGTGAGGATTTGTTGCTTATCGGTTATTATAGTAAACCTGAGAATGTCGGATTTGGACTCAGTTGGACAAAAGAAGCAAAACAAAAGTTGAATGAAGACCCTTTTCTTTTTTTGACGTGTTCTACACATGTTTTGAGACTTTTCGTGTGATTTCAATTAGTTCTGTCCACATGATTTAGTTTACCTGGTTATTGGTTTTTGTTTTGTTTCATGTGTTTGTTTGTTTTTTCTTTTTTAAATAACATCTACTTCTCTGTGGAAAATCCAGAAATCGTTTTCATTTTGAAAGTGTAACTGTAGGTTACACGATTGATAAAAGACCTTTGTCAGTGTTTTAGGTCATGTTTCCACATCACACTTGGGTAAATTGCATATTGGTCCATAGTTTCCAACCATTTCTCTACATTGATAGTGACACAACAACTTTTATTTTTCACATCAATTTTAATAAGAACTCAACATAGTCAACATGTTAAAATCCAGCAGCGGTTCCAGTTTTTCAGTTCATCTTTTCTCTCTCGACTTCACATCTAAATCCAGCAACACTTTCAACAGCTACAGGAAAGTGCAGCAATCCAGCATTAACAACCTAATAATGAGAGGCCGGTGACATTTGAGAGCTGTTGCAGGTTTTCCTCCTTCTCCATGTCTGTTTTTCGGTGGCAAGCAACCAACAAAGAACAAAACATATTGGCAAAGACAACATTAAATCATGTGTGCTGCACCTCATGCAGGAAATGCAGTCATCTAAAATGTTTTGCCTTGATGACGTAGCTTCTTAGGTGTTACATCGGAATTAGCAAATGCTTGTACTCTAAACAGGGTGAATGAGTTTACTCCAAAATTATGGTAAGAGCATGTTCCTACCAGCCACACAAATGTGCTCTTTGTTTCCAAACTCATTGTGATGTCATAAAGTACGCTTGTGCGTCCTCCTCCTCTGCCATAAAGGTCAAAAACTCAAGTTAATTAACAATAAGTGAAACATATTCTGGAGCTCAGGGGGCTAATTGAAAGTGAAAACAGTCGTTAGTCACAGCTCAACAAACAAGTTAACGTTCAGACTGTTGTTGGTGGTTTGAGGGAGCTTTCTCTCCTCTCCTACTCAGCCTCAGCACTTTGTCCTGGCACAACATGAACAGCTGGCACTTAGACTCACCACATTGCAGACATTTTTCTGCCCGTCAGGAAAGTTTATTATAGAGCCCAGACACAGCTCAGTGAAATTTTGCTGTTGGAAAGGATTAGTAGCTGGATTGGCATTTATTCTAATAGTACAAATACTACTTACTTGTACACACATACACACACACACGGGTAAATAAGTTCTTAAACTTCCAGGTGTGTTTGTCTCAACCCTCTAAATGTCTCAGAGTTGAACCCTGAGGGTGCAAAACTGGAAAGTTGGATAATTTAATTTCAGTGTTGATTTTTTATTTTTTTATTTTTTACACAAAATGACTTTGCAGTCTTCTCTTTTGTAATATTTCCCACATGTGTGTTGCAGGCTTCAAATGCTCTTATGTTGGTTAGCGAATCAGAACATGTTACATGAACTGTAGTGATGGCTCTAAATCTGATGACTTTTCTGGACTGAAGCGAGAAGGAATCATTGCTTGTCTTGTATATGTATTTTTTGTTAACAACAATATGCACAATAATGTTATAAATATGATGTTGCTGGTATTGTGTTAGGCTACACAGAGCCGATACTGATTTTGGATCTGATCAGTCCCACCTTACAAATTACATGTTCCCTCTTCTAGTTATAAATTCAAACTCGATGTCTGTTGACTTTTGTTCAGGTCCAAGCTAAGTCTCTTCCAGTCCAGATCCAGTCTTCAGAGGGCGAGTGTAAAGGTAATGAAATCTTAACATCCAATAATCTACTCTGCATGTCGGTGCCGTGGTCACTCAACAACAGTGTGACCGTCTGTGTTTCAGCTCAAAGCCAAGAGGAGCGAGTGCAACTCCAAAGCCACACACGCCAGGAACGACTACCTTCTCACACTAGCAGCCGCTAACGCTCACCAACAGCGCTATTACAACACGGATCTCATAGACTGCATCAAGGTGAGGCTGCATGCACCCATCTGAGTAGGAGGATGAACAGTGGGAGGTGCTGTAAGACCTAAAGCCCGTGTTTGTGTCGCGGTCTGCAGGTCTTAGATGGACGGATCTACGAGCAGGTGAAGGATTACCTGGTGTCGCTGTGTCAGACGGAGCTGGAGACCTACCAGGCTGTCCACAACTCCTTCAACCAGCTCCTGGTCAGCTCAAATGGGGTGAGTCTTTAAACACACTAGACTCTCTGTTTTTAATGTGAAGCGCTCAGATTATTGGAATGGTCCACTGTCGATTGATCAAATCCCAAATCAATCTGTACATTTCCACCTTTTCTCATAAAACATCTCAGTATCTAAAAGACTCATCAAGTTATTCATGGAATTAGCTAGAGTATATTTGTATTAAAAAGTAGTAAGTCCCTCCAAAATCAACCTAAAAATAAAAAAGGAATTACATTGAAATACTTCAATAAATAGAAAAAGATTAATAAATGAAAATAGGAAAAATAAGTTTAAGAATTACAAATGGATAGATGAACAACAATAAACAGTATGGGGTCAAAAGAAGAAATAGGATAAGAAGAATGGATGGAAATTGTGAAAACAAATTTAAGATGTGTAAACCATTTAAAGCAAAGATTCCAAATAACACTCATTTCATCAGATTTATTGCAGCTGATATGGGTCCATTAGACTGTCCCCAGATCAGCCCTGATCCTGCAGTGGGTCAGGACGTCTCTAATCCATTAGCATCACTCAGAGTCTGAGTGAGTGTCGGAGGAGCTGAGCTGTGCCGCCTCACTGACGGCTAATTAATTGAAATGGTTTGAGTTACTTGGTGCTCCTCAGTTACATGCTCTGGAGCTGTTTTTGTTCAGGTCATCCCACCTCTCTCTCTGTCTCTCTGTCTCTGTGTCTCTGTCTCTCTGGAGCTGCAGTGGCATTTTGTTTCTGCACAGGCAGGAATATGAACAAATCATAAGAGAGGGGAGCGCTGGGTGCAGGGCCTTTCAACAGAGCTCATGTTTCAGTCTGTGTGCTTCCTGTGTCAACACAAATCCTCTGAAATACATCTAAAGTAAAAATTTCCCGATGTAATGTAACATTGTGATTAGCACCTCTGATGCTTTGCTTTTACTTTTAGTTTATTTGCTCATTTCACAGTGAAGTGTTTTGAATTCTTTTGGTATTGTTGAAATATGTGTGCAGTGCACATTAAGATGTTCTTTCCTGATTAAACCACAATATGTACTTTCTCTTTCCCCTTAAAACACACACACACACACTCATAGGTGCTGCAGGAGTTTCACCAGCAGCTGTTTGCACAGAAGAATCCCATGTTTCAGCAAGCCCCGGACTTCCTGTACCAGCCCAGCGACACCGATACGGTAAATCCTGCTGTTTTATTGTTTCGTTTGTTCATTTCTCATTGTATGAAATGTCAAATGTGAACTATACAACACTCTGCCTCTCCTGACTACACAAATTCACATCTGGGCCAGTATTTGCTGTATGATGTGAAATGTGAAACAGTTCGTACTGATGCTTCATCCGTCACGGAAGGACAGCAGCTGTTTTCCACTGTGACCCAGTATCAAAACATCCATTGAATCTGTTATAACGATTTTATTTTCACGCTCCAAGATGCTTAGATCTTTGGTTTAAAGTGTGAATTAATGGATATAAGGATGGTTTTTCTGTACATAAGACATTAAAATACATAAAGACAAAAAAAGCACAGTTATATCAACTCAAATTATCAGCACTGACGAAAATGAACGGAAATAACATAAAGGTTGAAAAGTCCAACTCACTGGTTCTCAGCTATCTAGGGGGTCGTGGCGGACATAATGAATGTATGGCAAACAAACACTGCATGTCTCCAAAACGTATCAGGCAGGTTTCCAGGATGCCTAGTAGCCTACTCATGAACCCCAAGCATTTCTTTCACTTTGGCCAAGATGTTGAAGGTTGTACCTGTGTAACATCAGCATGTCGGTGTTGTACTCACATAGCTGCGAGCGTGAGGCCGGAGACTCTTCTTGTTCTGTTGTGGTGCCATAAAAAACACTGTCGCATATTTTCCTCTGTGCTGGACTATTTGAGGTTTTTGTTTATAGTTTGTCCTGATTGCACAAGACTTAAGAATGTGAGAGATCAGATAAACCTGCCCCACAGATAATCTCTGCTTTTAATTTGTAGCTGAGTGTCGTGCTCACTTTGGTTTTTTTTTTTAGCAGCTTTGTTTGATGTCAAGTACGAACGGACGTAGTGAGATTTAATGAGCTAAGTTGTTCTAGGAAGGCACACGGTGAACCTATTATGTGTTGTCTCCGACTCCTCTTGCTTTTATTTCTCTGTTGATATGTCATCTTCCGCAAAGGTCAGCTCAGTAATCGTGACTATCTACACAAGATATTTGCATCATTCATCTTTGCAACAAATGCTTTAGGTTAATTTTGAGATGTGGAACTCTGAGCCTTAATTATATACTGTTCGTGAAAGTGATTCTTGATTCCCGTTTTCATGTACAATTTGACTGAACGTGCTCAGGTACGGCACCAACTTTCACAATGTTTCAACGATGAACCGATTTCATTTTGTCAAATGTCATAGATCGTAGATAGACAGTTTTGGAATTGTGGACACAATATCTCTGTCATACCTTGAGGTCTTTTCATTAGTCATTACAGCTACAAGGAATTTGACATGGTGTAGAGTGCAAAATACAAGAGAGAGGGATGGTTAGATGTGTACAAATACAAAAATAGGTATGTGCAGTAAAGAAATCCAGGGAATTGTACAGTTGGGTTACAATGTTTAAGACTGGGGGGGGGGGGGCGTCTGGTTAGATTTGACATAATCATTCTCCTGTACTTAAGGATGAACTGATTTGATTTGGTAGCTAAAGGTCAAAGGTCAAGATTACAGTGACCTCAGGCCTCCACACACAAACTTTGAAGAAATTTCACATGGATGGATTAACAAGGATATTGATGTCTGTGGCAGAGACAGACGACCATTAGGAGCTGATTCTAATCTCAGAGACCATTTAGCAGGCAGCATCAGACGAACAGACCTGTCATCCTTTTGCACAACAGGACGTGAACTTTGACCAGTTTGCAAACATACAGTATTGCCTCATATTTGAATTGTTACCTGGAGGAGTTGACTTACAGTCACTCACATTAAAGTATTGTGGTCAAACCGTGTTCACACTGACATAAGCAGTGCAACGTCATCCAGTAAGGTGCTACATGACCGACACATCTCTACCATTGACCTTAGGATTGTTGCGACACAGGATGAAGTATATTACCAAAGTTACAACTTTCCAGAGTTGTAAAATCTTTCCATACAACGCTGAGTGCTGTAAACTGCAGAGTGTTTTAGCATCTGATAAGTTTCACGGAAATTCATGCATCTACTATTTAAACGGGACCTAAAGCAACAGGCGCACACCATCATAACCCCCTGTATTTTCAGCCTGGATCTGCCTTGGCTGTATCGAAAGTTTCCTCTCCCTGCTGTCTTGTTCAAACACTCTGGGCTATAAAAGGTCTGCTTTTGGTCGAGGTTGTGAGCCCATGCACCTTTATCAAATCCCACCGGAGTCATACACACTAATTTAAGTGCAATCTGTTCTGCAGTGCACTTTTGCGCACCTGCTCGTGAAGCCTTTAAAGTCCCTACGTAGACTGGAATCTATTTCAGACTCTTTTCCGCCCACTTTGGTCATTTATTGCATATTTTGCCCTCAATAAAACAAACTTTAAATATCAGCATAAACGTCAACTTCAGGCTAAAAATATTTTATTATCGGCCTTTAAGACGCCCCTGTGTGTGTTTGTCTGCCAGTGATTTATTGACGGCTGCTGTGCGTGGATGTAATGTAATGTAGTGGAGTCCATGTCACACATACGTCTCTCTGAGCCGCAGGTCCTTTGCTCCTCTGCACTGGCCCGTCCGCCCCACTGGACAACACTGGACAATTTGTTCAAACTGCAAACGCCGGCGTTGTTTTCATTGGAAGTCAAACAAGCAGCAGCCTGTTCCTAAAGAAAACATTAGTGGTGGAGAGCCTAGCCCCCGCCCCCCACACCCCCAATCCCTCTCTCCTCTCCTCTCCTCTCCTCTCCTCTCGTCTCCCTCCCCCCCTCCTCCCCATACCACTTGCACCAGACAGAGGGATCCGGTAAGGAATAGAGCTGAACTGGGAGGGAGGGGCAGGAGGTAGGCCGGGCCCTGTGAACGGCCCATCTGTGAAAAGGAGGCATTGTGAGCGGGCCTCATCAGAGTGCACTGACCCTCCCCACCCCAGCCCTTTTCCCTCCATACACACACACACACACAAATGCACACAAACTACTGTTGTCATGTGGAAACCTCGAGAGTCAGATTTAAGGGATGTGTTCAGCCGTAATACATATTTTTATAATGACAATGAAAGGTTTCGCTTGCAATGATGAACCATTCTTTAAATTTGCTCACGAGAATTGGAGAAGCAATTAGCCACTAAAAAAGGTGGTAGAGACCAAAAGCGGAGCTAAAAAAGAGCAAATATTGGACTTATGTTTGCCAGGTGCACAGAGACATGACTGCAAGTAAAAGCTCATGTCTAAATCTAATCCTTGCCCACCTTGAATGGACAGATAGGTGGTGATGGATATAAATTGCTATGGATGACTATGGACAGATGGAGAAATGGATAATTAGATAAAGATGGAAAGATTCTGGTAGATAGAGATTAAGGGATGGATACAGATATGGGTAGGTTGTACGTTTTAGTTATTTTTTGTTTATTTTTGCCTCTGACACAGTAACAAAGTGAAATTTGACTTTTATTTATCAACTGAATAATAATGTTGCTCTGTATCTGATGTATTTGATGTTTGGCTAACATTACACAATACTGACTGAGGTGATAATATGTGCAGCTTGTTGTACTGCCCCAAAGCCTCAGCTGGTTTATTTTATTTTTTATTTTAACTGGTTTAAAGTTTGCATTGTCTCGTTCAGGCTTTAGACACTTTGTGCGTCTGATTCCTGCTACATGTAGGTGTTTTCTTCAGCTCCTGAAAAACTTAACTCTTTGCCCTCTCCTAACTCACCAACATGTCTGCGTGGAATGAGTGAAGTTGTTTGCTCTTCGGTGTTGCTCCATGAAAACAGATTTCTCTCTCTCTCTCGCTCCCTTCTTACATAATTGAGAGCCGCCTGACTTCTCCTTATATATTTTGGGTGTTCAGGGTTCGTAAATGTAAAAGATGTGGTGCTGCTGCTGTGACAAATGCTCTATTCAAGGTGTAGCCCTGTGAATATCTCCCTTAGAATATGCTTTTCAAACTTGGCCCATGTAATATGTAAAGAGGAAGCTGCCACATGGCCGTAGCAGAAATGATAAATATAACTTACACTGGTGGCATTTAGGAAACCACAAGGGCTTGTGAAAGGTGTCCTGGTGGGTCAACGATTAAAAGTGCATAAGCAATGTTTTGTCTGGGACATGATCTTCCCAGAGTAATTTACACTAAGGGGCATTTTATTGTGGAACAAAAAAGAAATTAGCATAAACAAATAATAGGAGGTATATGGAAGCTTTCAAGGTTTGTTTTCTGCAACTACAACAGATGATTGGAACAAATCTGTCACCACAAACCCTCATATATCAGCTGCTTGATCTGTTATCGTTGTTATTAACTGCTTTTGTTCGTCATGTAGGTGATGCAGCTTCAGAAAGAGAGCGGGACAGCGGAGGAACACAGCCTGGATAAGGAGGCGAGGAAGTGGGCGAGTCGCGTGGCCCGAGAGTACAAGAGCATCATCCACACACAGAGGGTGAGAGCCAGATCAAACCGATGAAGAGATAACGTGGTGAACAAGCGTCACTGCCAAAGATTGTACAGTAGATAGAGCCACCACATCCTGTACCCATGGGGAGTCATTCAGTGAAACAGGCTGTCTGAGCCTGTTTGTTTTTGTACCTATTGGTTTATTCAACAGGGACAATGTACTATACATTGTGCAAGATCTAATAAAGAAAACTCTGATTGAAACATGCAGAGTAGACATAAACATAAAAGGATCAAACAGTACAGTTGGTGTAGTAATCATTGAGAAAAATCACATATCTGGTTGATCTTTGAAGTGAAAAGAAGATAATAAAACCTTTGCAAATAATATATATATAGTTTTCAATTCAAGAAGTCACATTGAGACAGGAAAATAAAATGGATTCGCATACATGTGTTCATACAAACAAATGGAGATTCTTTTAAAATCTACAGCCAGCTAGCCAATGACATGATAATATTAAAGCTTGTAACTGCAGATTATAACAATAATGATAAGCTATATCTGTATAGCACCTTTCAAAACACAACCAAAGACAAAAATGAGGATGAACAATAAGCTTTTACAGTTTGTTTAGTCAGAAAGAAGCCTAAATTAATTCAGTTAGTCGATTGAAACAGGATGATGATTTAATACAGTAATGAATCAACACTTAGACACAGTAGATTCAGACCTCAAGCCCAGAGAAAGCACAGCTATACACTTTTTAAATCAAGTCAATTTGAGATTCAATGAATCCAAGTTTAGAAAAGAGGAAACAGTAACCCCCCTCCTAATGTGGGCAGCTCTGGGACGGAAATGTTATTCTTTGGTCAGTTGCAATGCCAGAGCCAGAGCCAAAGGAGTCACTGCTGATATTTGGAGAAATCCTCTCTTCCCTCCACCGACCAAAATCTGGAGGCGAATGTGATGAAGTTTACCAACAAAGTAAAACTCTGGACTCTGGCTCCTGCAACAGGATAATGATCCGAAGCAGAGACCTCAAAATCCACAGTCAGCTACTCTGAGAAACAGAGTCAACTGAGTGTTGATGCTGTTCCCACAGGTCAGAGTGAGACAAATGTCAAACCTGGAGCCTCCTGATCTCAGTTTCAAGTGTTCATCACAACGACAGTACTGAAATTGTTTACCGGCGACTGACTTTCAGATCAAATGTCAGATGTTTACAAATCAGTCAGAACAATCAGCTGACAGTGCAGTAAAGAGCAAACAACCTGACACGTTCTCCTTTGATTATTCAGGGATGTTATCAGTCAATAAATCAGCTCGTTGTGCATTAAACATAACCAGTTCCTTGTGCTGTGGTAAAACCAGGAACAGAATAAAGGAAACTTGAGGTCTCATGAACTCTGATATTGCTTTTACAGTGTTATCATCAAAGGGTAAAGGTATACAAATATGTACTGAATCAAGTGGGCCACTTCGAAAATGACTGAACCCAAATGAAAGGAAGCTGAAGCTTTAATAAGGTGCAAACAGACTAACATTAAGACGAACATTTACTTAATTTATGTATTTAACATGTATTAAATCAGGAAGCCTAATACAGATCAGTATGCTGCCATAGACAACAATAAAGGGATATTGACACATGATACAAAACACACACATGCACACCCACTGTACAGTTCTACATGTCTATTATTGTGATTCACATTGAGGCTCCTCTCCTGCTTCAGTGTGTGTGTGTGAGCCTTGAGTGGAGCCGAGTGTATAAAGTGCATCTACATGTTAAAGCCTTACTGTTAATCAGAGGTGTCATAATGCTGTTGTAAAGTTAATGTGTTAATGACCAGGAAGCTCCTGTCACTAAACTGGAATATGACCATTTACTGTAGAGAACAACAATGTGGGTCGGTTCGATTATTGGTAAATCTGCAGATCATAAAATCATCCACCATGTGTGAGGGGAAAGAATTAATCATCAGCAACATCACTGCTTCATATTAACTTGATGTTTCCAGTCAACCAGGATCAAACATTTCTGTATCCAGAAATGAGGAAGTGAGTCATACTCTGATGAAGCCTTTTGTTGTCATGACAGTGTTCTGTGTGTTTCATACATGTTGGATGATGGTCGTAATTGTGGGGCAGTGTAACTTTTTAAAAATTTTTCTCCCTGTGGTTTGTGTTCAGGTCCTGGAGGAGTACGGCACGCAGGAGCCGTCAGAGCAAAACAACAGTGAGCTGGAGACGAAGATGGAGGTGGCCAGGCAGAGTCTTCGGAGGGCAGAGGTAATGTGTGTGTGTGCGTGTGTGTGTGTGTGTGTGTGTATGTGTGTATTTGTATGCGTGTGAGAAGTGGATCTCTGTTTTCTCAATCACTAGCTTATTGCTTTACATGACCCTAGTGTTCCCCCTGCTGGTTAAAAAGCTGAAATGACACATCAGCGTCTAATAAATCCCAAATTTTAATTCAGCTGGGAGCAGTAAGGGTAAGATGCAAGATTAATGCTTAGAAAATAAAACAGCTGCACACATTTCACAGTTTTCTGCGCTTAAACAAGACATATGGTGATAAATCCACACCTGGGAGTAACCTGTTAATTTGGAAAACAGATCAGATTGATTGTTAGGTAAATCTAAATAAAGCGTCCGTGTATGAATAGTAGGGTTTTGTCAGTGAAGAGTTTCACCTTCTCGTCGCTCATTGTTTCAACAGGAGAGAAAAAATTCTGCTGGGAATTGGAAACCGAATTTTGCAGCGTGTTTATTTCTTGGCATGCATTGCCGTGTGTTGAGCCCTTAGGGCCACCATAGCAAGAGCATCAGTAGGATACTGAACATGAACTGCAGCAGCAGAGGTTCAGAGGTGTCGGTCAAACTGCAGATCACAGAAAGAGCAGCAATCCACCTTGTAAAATGACGCCACGCACAATTTACTAAATACCCAAGCTTGCATTGGAAAAGAGATGGGTTAGTGTTTCAAACTTGGCACAAGGAGCATCTGTGGATATTGGTGTTTCAGTGACAGATCAGACTTTGCATGAAGTTGACCTTTGCAGAGGCGTCTGAGAAGAAGAGCATTGTTCACAAGAACTGTAAGATTAATGTTTTTGCCAACACATTCTTTGGTCAGATGAAACCAAACTTAAATTGTTTTGATCAGATGTGAACCAGCAGGGTTAACGTGGTCCTGGTCAGGGTGACCACAGCGATGAGAGAGGTGTTACTTATTGACGGATCTATGAATGCAAGTTTGTGTAACTACAACACTGAATGAAGAGATGACTCCCAGACTCAGGCAGCTTGGCAGACGAGGAATTTTCCAACCTGACAATGATCCCAAACACACTGCAGAAATCACAAGAGCTGTAAAGAAGAAAAAAGTGAAAAGTACAAACGGCATGTATATAAGAGTTTCCCCTGACATGAATCCAACAAACCCTCCAGCAAAGAGAAGCTGGAAACAGTCAGAGTGACTGAGCAGAGTTTTGTGAGATCAGGATCAAATCTGTCAAATCAAAATAAAATAAAAACCCACCAGTGTCTGTTTGAAAGTGGATCAATACCCTCTTTTCCACTTCCAACTACAACAAACCAATAAACCCCCTCTGTGTTTGTCAATAACACTCAGTGTGCGATCATGGTGTTTTTATTTATTTGCAATGGCAGACGGTGAAGGTGAAAGCAGAGGCTCGTCTGGACCAGCTGAGGGAGGCGGGGGTCGCCGTAGAAACGTGGCTGAAGAGTGCGATGAACCAGGTGATGGAGGAGCTGGAGAACGAGCGCTGGAACAACCTCAACACCCACGACCCCTCCCTCTCTGTAAGATGCACACAGCAGTGATGCGTAAAAACCATGATGGAAGTAGCGGTCAGGCCTCGGGTCGTCTAGTGTCGCCTAGTTTGGTTCTGAATGCGTTTATGTTGTTTGTGCAGGGAACTGCAGATTTGGAGCGGGAGGACGAGGAGGAGATGGAGGACAGTGGAGAAGTGTTGGACGACAGCAGCTCCAGTCCCTCCAGCACCTTGAAGAACTACCCCCTCACCTGCAAAGTGCTCTACTCCTACAAGGTGCCAGCAGAACTCAAACCGCGATCATTTCAGCACATGACAATAGCAGCAATGTGCAGAAACTGTGTCCTTTTTTCATGGTACTCTGATGCTTTGTAGAAAATGGTAACCCTTTAATTTACAGGCCGTTTATTATGTGATAATGTCAAGAAATAGCCAAGAAATAACAATTAATTTCATCATAATGTCTAGAAATAGCCTAGAAATAACAGTCAATTTCATAGTAATGTTGAGAAAAATAGCCAAGAAATAACGGTCAATTGCAAGGACTTGGTGGAGAAAAATTCTGGCCTTTCCCAAAAAATCCAAAGCATGAAAAGCATGTGTAATCTTTTGCCTTTATGAAAAACATGACATTACTATGAAATTGACTGTTATTTCTAGGCTACTTCTTGACATTACTATGGTATTATTTGTTATTTCATGACCATTTCTTGACATTTTCACATAATTAACAGCCTGTAAATTAAAGGGTTACTGAAACCATTTTATTGATTAATGAAGAAAAGTTCAGCAGAATAATCAATAATGAAAATGATAATTTGTTAGAGTCCTAATAATAAACTAAAAAATGTTGCTGACCATCTAGAAACCCATAAAAAAGATTTTCAAGCAGCCACAGTCAATGGTTTCCCTTGACTCCATAGGGTCCATGATTTGTTTCTGTTACTTCAGGTTTGAACTTGACCCCACTGATATTAATGCTCCTATTTAAACACACTGATATAAGTGAGTGTGGTGTCCATTGTATTGATATCACAGACAGTGTCACTGACCTGCAGGAGGTGAATTTGGGATCAGCTCCTGTTTCACCTTATTGTCATACATGTTTGTTTGTTTGTTTCCAGGCGTCTCAGCCCGATGAACTGACCATCGAGGAGCAGGAAATCTTGGAGGTCATTGATGACGGCGACATGGAGGACTGGGTCAAGGTAGACTACACCACACAGACTTCAGCTTTGCCGCTCAAATTGTAGCTACAGATCTCTGCATTTTAGCTTGTTTGGGGGTTTTTGTGTATCTTCAGTATTTGTGTTCTTGACCTCCAGGCCAGAAACCGCAGCGGGCAGGTGGGATACGTCCCAGAGAAATACCTGCAGCTGCCTTCCTCCAACAGCCTGCTGAGCATGCTGCAGTCTCTGGCTGCGCTTGACGCCCGGTCCCACTCCTCCAGCAACTCTACCGAGCCTGAAACCGAGCTGCCAACTGGATCAGTCAACGGAGATTCCAGCGGTGAGACGACTTGATTTATCCCACTTTTCAATAAATGATGAATAGAAAAACAAAAAAAAAGACTTCAAACAGGCTGACTTCTAGTTTTAGTAGGATGCCCAAACTTCTTCTGTTCATGAAATAAAAACTGAGCAGAGCAGAAGCTTTAAATGTCTGTTTTCTGCAGATAATGCCGTCTCCTTAGTCGTGTCCAAACCTTTAGGAACGGCTAATTGTTATTCTGTGTCTAGTTTCTGAACTTTTCCCTCTTCGTCGCTGCAGTGTCCTTTGCGAAGGCCCTGTATGACTACGCAGGACAAACGGAAGACGAGCTGTCGTTTCCCGAAGGCGCCATCATCCGCATCCTGAGCAGAGAGACCCATGAGGACGACGGCTTCTGGGAGGGAGAGTTCAACGGCGTCGTCGGTGTCTTCCCTGCTGTTCTGGTTGAAGATCTTGCCGGCGCCAGTGAGAATGGAGACGGACAGAAGGATGGCAGTGCACAGGTATGTCGACCGTGGTTGGAAATGAGAAAGACAAATAATATGTTGAAGTAGTTGCTGTGACGGACCTTTTTTTAATTTTTAATTTTTAATTCTACTGTCAGGACCATGTCAGTTTTTAAACCACCACTGAGACCCGAGTTTCAGATTTTAACCGCAGCTTTCTACTCTTCCCTGTCACGTTGTAGGCCTCTCCCTCCACCCCGGCCCAGAGCGACCGGTCCCCTCGGAGCCCCTTCCTACCAGGGCCCCTCCACAGCAGCCCCCTTCAGACGCCCACCATGTCCTCCCCGCTGGCGAGCCCCTGCAGCGCCACGGCCTCTCCCATTGGCCGACCACCGGCCTATCACAACGGACATCACAGGCCGCCACCGGCCCCCCACAAAAGCCCCTTTCAGAGTAAGACACAGAGCCACTGGTTGGTTTGTGTTGACGGAGCTGGAGGGAGTGTGATGAAGTGTTGCTGATGTTTCCTCTGTCCTCCGCAGGTCCGGCCCAGGGCTCCCCACCAAAATACCCCGAGAGTGGCTCAGGCACCATTCGACCTGTGAGTAAACCAGGCTTCATATCCTCACATAGGTTTAGATTTCCACCACGTTTAGTCCAATTTATCCTTCTTTATTTTTAGTCGATCAAAACTTTTTTGATTGGGCTATAAGTATTTAAATATATAAAAAGTTTTAGTTGATGGCACATTTTCTGAAATCATCATGAGATCAGCTGATTAAAGTAAATAAAATGTTGTGATAAAAGACAAAGCTTTTCAGTCAGATCTCAGCAAACTGCTCAAAACAGCCATAGATATACAGCCATACATATAACACAGCCATAGATATAACAAGATATTTTTCACTGACTAAAAATAAACAATTCCTAAAAAAGAAAATGTGAAGAAATTTGCTGAGGGCAGATTAGGGTCAAATATACTTGTCAGATTATTATATTAGCTAGAAAGTTACAGGTTGAATGATTAGTGACACAGAGAGGGAGTACGGTCCAGTGTTCATCAAATAAAACCATGAAGTTTGGAAAAGATGCAGCAACATCAGCGAAATCAAACTTACAATGTGGATCTGAGACGTTTCAGGGAGATGAGAGGGAGGCAGATTCATGTTGTATGTTAAATGTTGTCGTGTTAAAAGTATCAGTTCTTGAGCAGGTTTATCTGTGTGTAACCGTGCCCTCGATTGATGGATGTGTGCAGGTCCGTGCTGCTCCTCCGCCCCCGAAGCAGCATCCTCGTGGGCAGGTGAAGCGGAGGGAGGAGGTGGAAATCACGCTGGTGTGAAAGCGGCACCCTGGTGGTGGCACCGGCGTAGCTAACCAGCTGAGACTCGGCGGCTCTGCTGCGCCTCTAAACGCACTCCCAAAGGAAACCCGGGGAAACTCACCCCACCCCCACGCACCCCATCATGAAGACGCCCGGAGAGGCCCCTCCCACCCTCCTGCGGTCAGTGAGCTGTGGAGGATCGTCGTGCCTTGTAGTTGAACCTCCTCTCCTGTTTTCTCACCTCTCGTCTCGTCTTGTCCAGCTCTTCTACTCACACGAGTCGTTTCAGTCTCAAACAAATAAACTGAAAACTGACAGATTATCTATTGTTTACAGCTGCAAACATCAGCCCGATTCAGTGATGATAGTGATTTAGTATTGATTTGGATCTTATCCAAATACAAAACCAAGAATTATGAGCATATTTTCTTGTCTGGTAAATTCAATCTGCTTTTGTAACAGAAGCCAATCAATATAAGGGATTATTGTTTTCAACAGAAATATGATGATTACATTACAAACACATTATCCAGCAGCTGCGTCTCACTACATCATTTACTGTGAGTGTGTTTCTTCCAGGGAGCTGTTGACAGTTTTCACAATTGGATTTCCTTCTATGCAACAGAGTGAATATTATCAATTATTAATATTTGGCATTTTAGCTTCAACCCAAACCAAAAGTCTGGTTTTCAAACACACTCAATCAAAATGCCAGCGGCAGGCGAGGCTGGTCCTCCCCCGCCCCCGAACACACATGCACACACCCACACACACACATACACACAGACTTACATACGCACGGACTGTGACTGCACACGGTAACACAAACAAGGGAAAAGTGGCAATTTTAGTAGAGTGATTGTTGTGTCCGTAGGGGGAATCTCCTAGAAAAAGTCTGATCAAAATAATAGATTCTTTTATGTGTTATGGTTATTTTTTTCTTTTTTTTTTAACCTGCTTCTTATATTAGTTCTCTTTGCACCAAAATGCTGAGAAATTCCTGAACATTTAAGGGAGAAACATAGAGCAAACATGCATAGTCTAACTCTTTTTTGTTGTCAAATAAAAATCTAGAAATGTTATTATGACTCTAATGTTGCCAGTAAAGTTTTGCTGGCGGTCTGTTGTGGATCAGTTTGCAGTCGGAGGTAATGTGCAGTTTAAACGCGCCTTTATTTTTAAGGAGGAAACCATCCTGAGCTGCTAGCTAGTCCAATTTCAAAAAAAAAAATAAAGAAAGAAAAAAAAAGAAAGAAAATAGAAAAAGAAAAATCTTATACTGTCATAGTGAAGCACTTTTTGATGTCTTCTTATTCCTTTTCAGTATTGTGGATGCTACGTTTGTTTAATATTTCCTGTTTGATGTTTTTGTTTACCAGCTATATTGGTATGAATACTTTTGTTTTATCGGCTCTTTGCGTTATTTAGCCTTAAATAGCCATTTGTAGTGTCTTCGATTGAGATTGAGATATGACCTTTTGATCATATTGTTTTTGAAATATTAATAGTTTACAGAGAGCTTGGAGATGGATATCTGTACTAATAATAGCACAGCTTTTCTTCTTTTTGTTTTTGTTTTTTAGAATTAAGATGAAAACCTATTAAACCGTAGTCGGATTCGATCAGAGGTTAAGAGATATCTGTCAGCCACGTCGCTGTGTTCTCGTTGATCTCCTTGAGATCTGAATGACATCAAACTTATTTTTGAAGTTTGCATTTACCCTGTTGTATTAACAAAAAGAGATAAAAAAGAAGAAAAGGTCTCTCCTCCCAACAGAGAAGTTTTTTTTCCCGTTTGTTTGTTTGTTAACTTGCTACTGGTTTTGATTCCATGTCGAGTCTGAATCTGAAATTCAGTGACAAACTTCCCAAGTTTCAAGATGGAAGCTCTGCAGAGGCTGCTGAGCGACATATTTACACACCAGTGGATGTTTAACTGTATTTATTGTGTACAAATAAATGTGAAATAAAGATAGCTTACATAAAATGAACAAGACTCCACTTAAGTCGTGTTACATTTTAAATGTCTGTTTTGTTTCTATAGAGGTTTTTTAATTTTATCATAACCAGGCAAACAGAATTAACAAGGAAAACCAAAAGAGCAAACTCAAACTTCTATATTTCAGTATAATTGATAATAAAGAAACTTTTGCTTTTGGTTTTAATGCAGTTTGTCTCAGAGGTTTGAAGCAGCTACAATCACTATTTAAAACAACAAGGTATTAACATCTCTGGCAGTGATGCATCTGAATCTGCAGCTTCACACAGCTTCAGAGTGACTTTCATTGTTTAGCTATTCTGTTCAGCTGAAGCCCCACGCTGCACTACTGACACATGACTATCAGACCTGCTGTACAGAAAGCATGACAACAAATGATTGACAATGTTTCTCTGTAACTGCTGGATGTGCAAACAAGCATCTGATTGCCAACAAGGTCTTAATTTCACCAGCTCTGCAGACCTTTTTGTCATTTCAGTGTCACTTTTACACAGTGACTGAGTGATGCAGCCTTTTAATTAAAACCAGATGTGTCCAGATGTCAGATTTTGTCAGACCAACAATATTTCATTAACTGTCGTAAGAGATAAAGGAAACAAGAATGTGTGTGTGAAACACAATCACACAGCATCGGATCCATACCAGTCTGACAACCGTACCAACCGCTCCACAGAGGATGCAATATCCACAGCCCTGCACACAGCATCTACTCACTCACCTGGAACAGAGAGACACATACGCCAGGATTGACTTGAGCTCAGCATGCAATACAATAGTTAAACGTTTTGGCAAATTGGCCCATTGCCATAATCCCTATAGCCATAGCAGTAGGTTTGTTACCTTCATTTGTCGGTGTGAGCTATTTTTAGAACAGCCGAGCAGAGCCGCGAGCTGCTCAGAGCTACGCTACGGAGGCCCATGGGATTTCTTGGTTTCCCTCATCAAACTCATCAAATACACAATCGAACAACTCCAAAACGCTCTGGTGGACAAGTTGTGACCTGCACATTCACCACGCTGAGATAATAATGTAACGTTACGAGACGGAGTTGTTTGGTAAATTCGTGCAAAACCACTGATGCGCGTTCCCGTCTGGGGCAGTTTTTCCCGCCATCAGTCTCTGCATTTGCCTTGAAAACAACTCTGTCTCGTAACGTTCTGTTATTATCTCGTAGCGTGGTGAATGTGCAGGTCACAACTTGTCCACCAGAGCGTTTTGGAGTTGTTGGATTGTGTATTTGAAGAGTTTGATGAGGGAAACCAAGAAATCCCATGGGCTCTACAGCGTAGCTCTGAGAAGCTTGCGGCTCTGCTCCGCCGCTCTAAAAATATCTAGCACCGACAAATAAAGGTAACGAACCTACTGCTATGACTATAGGGATTATGGCAATGGGCCGATTTGCCAAAATGTTGAACTATCCCTTTAAATCCCACCATCTGCTGGTAGATTTTAGACTTTCTGACTGAAAGACAGTCTGGCTTGGCAAAAACACCTCAGAATCCATCACGCAGAGCACTGGATCCCCTCAAGGCGGTGTGTTCAGTCCATTGCTGTTCACACTGCTGATGGTCAAGTTTGCGGACGACACCACAGAAGTGGGACTCATCCACGGAGAGGATGAACACAGCTACAGGGAGGAGGTCAAAATGCTCGAGAGCTGGAGCATGGACAACAACCTGGTGCTCAGTGTGAACAAAACAAAGGAGATGATTATCGACTTCCGAAGGTCACGTTTGGAGCACGAGCCCCTCAGCATCAGCGCAGTGTAGTGGAGAGTGTGGAGAGCGTCGAGTTTAGAGTACAGATCACTGATGACCTGTGTTGGCGTGTGAACACCACTGGACTCAGCAGAGACTGTACTGTCTAAGAAAACTTAAACAGGTTTCATTTTCCACCAACATCCTCACCACGGTTTACAGAGGGGCAGTTGAGAGTGTGCTGACACATGCCATCTCAACATGGTAGCTGCAGAGAGGAAGACAAGAGGGTTGTTAGGGCTGCAGAGAAGATCACCGGCCAATCTCTCCCCTCTGTCCAGGACATACTTGAGAAACAGGGCCCTGAACCCTCTCTGCAGTTCCTTCCAGATGTTGCCCTCACAGAAACTGGTATCGCAGCATCAGGCGCAAGAGCACGAGGTTGCTCAACAGCTTTCTGCCACAAGCTCTGAGACTTTTAAACAAAAACTGAACTCTAATCACTGCTGCACTTTAAATTCCAGACAGTGTCTGCAATAGCTCCTTTCTTGTCTTGTCTTTTCTTTTTATTATTTATCTACTTTTATCTATTTTCTGTTTTATTGATCTCCGAGGAAATGTTTTCTCTTTCTGTTTTACCTTGGTAAGAACAAAATGACAATAAAGTCTGATTTGATTGTGAAGGAACTTCAACCAGCTACAACAACATACCGCTATACATTAAAGCATCACTTTTAATAATAATATGGCATGGCCTTTCTACAATGTACATTGTTGCGTCTAATACTTTCTTATGTTTTGCTGATGGCATTTATACCTTCACTTCAGTAAGACTTTGAATGAGTTTTGTGATATTGTATTTTTACATTCTTGTAGCTATTTGTATTTTAATTTGAGGAACAGATCTGAGCAAATCATCCTCATGGAATTTACATTGTTAAAAATCAATAGGGATTTACTTAAAAGTTCTGACAGAAAGTCTTATTTCTGTTGGAGATTGACTGGTTTTCAAGTAAAGAAAAAAAAAACCCAGTGTAAACAGACAGTTTCTCCCCATTGTGGTGCATTCACAGTCACAGGATTATTGTTATTGAATTATTACCAAACTGTAATGACAACTTTTCCTATGGCACTCATTATCCACACAGGAAATTACAGTTTCCCTTTAAATGTATCTGTTGGAACTGAATATGCTGTTTATTTTATTTTTTCCTGTCTGCAATTTTACCATTTAAATGACTCACACAGATGCTGTATGTGCAACACTGCTATCTTATATTTAGGCCCACGCCTTTGATTCCTCCCAAAGTAAAACAATATTAAACATGGATGACATGTTGTAAAGAGATTAAACAGGCCTACAGATTAATACTGATTCTGCAACTCTTATTAACCCACTCTACTCATTACGTGGTAGCTGCAGGATGGACCATATCTGGATACAATAATGAGAGAACTCTCTGATATCTATATTATCCCTGTGGTTTTATAATAGTACACAGATGCTGCACTTGAATACATGTTTTATGAATATACAAATACAAATTACTTTATTAATCCCCAAAGGGAAATTCATTTTTCTGTCAGCTCATCTACCATTTGCAGAAGAATTAGCCTTCAGTAACATCTCCAGCTCATCGCTCTTGTTGGGCAGAGACTTGACATGACTGACGGCAGATGTACATACAGTACATCTCCACTTTCAAGCCTCCACCTTTGCACCAACAGCATTGCAACCAACAAGCAATATCAAACTTTTGATATATCAAACCCTGTTCCAGCTCATCTCAGCTGGAACAGGGTGGCATCCTCCAGATCTGCTCCATTTTCAATGAAAGAATCTCCTCTCCTCACAGATGTATCCATCAGTAGTTGACAAAATAGACAAAACACAACAAAAACAAAGCAACAGTTGAGTAAAAAGTTAAAAACTCAGAGCTACCAGACTTTGCTGCTGCCAGTTTAAGCGCATCTGAAAATATTTTATGTATTTGTATAGTGTATTTTGCATGAACGTTAACACTTAAAAAAAAAAATTATGCTTATATATCACTACTCTTTAATAATGAAATAATTAACGAGTATTTATTTACTTCATTTTATCGTTTGTTTTCTTTTATCCGCTGTTGTATTTTGGTAACACCGGAAGCAGTCGGGTTGATTCCGGCTGGCTTGACAGTGGTGTGGAAAAGATGGCTGCTTCGGCGGCAACGGCGAGTTCTTCCCCCGGTTTGTGTCCGAATTACGCAGTGATTTGCTCCTTCCTCGAGCGGTACGGAGCGCTGCTGGACCTGCCGGAGCTCACCTTTCCTCAGCTGGAGCGATATCTGCAGGACACATCCTCAGGTAGGGGCAGAAACACCCCCCAGACTTCACCGCCGCTTTAATGATAATGGTATCGTGCTAGCAGGCTAGCAGCTACGTTAGCTAGTTGTGTGTTATTGTGTGGTTTTCTAACCTTCTGCTTTACTTAAATGTGAGTTAACCTCCTCCCAGAGCTGCTCTTCGAAGTGGAAAACGTGTCTCTGTGCAATTTGTCGGTCCCCCGAGTGTGAAGGTGCCGAATTAGTCGAGGTTTTCTGTCACTTTTTAGCTTTTGAATTGGGCTTAATTTTTTCCAAGCTGCCTTTATCTGCCACTGTAACGCTCCTCGTAACACAACACAGGGCACTAATGTGCGGGGAAAACAGTGCGTGCGAGGCGGTAAAGCTGCTGCTACTTCATGCAACTCACGGTGGACCGTGATCGTTAATCGGTAAAGGTGTCGTTGTGTGAGACGGGCACGAAAATGTGCACTTTATTTACAGTTAAAATATTTTGTCATGTAGTGTTTCGCACTGCTTCTGTCAAGGCGCCCATAACAAATACAATATCCGGTTTGGGCTTTCAAAATAAAACGTATTCCACCACCAGAAACACGATTATCTCTGTCAACGACATGCATTTATGGCCTGGCTGTGCATTTTAGTGGCTCTTTCGTGCACATTTGTGTTATTCTCACACCGTCGTTGGCAAAGTAATGCCACACAATGAGCTTGCTGTAGCTGCATGTGAGGTTAAAGCCGGTGAACTTCCGTTTGTCGTGCTCATTGTGTTGGACTTGACGAGTTATTATACAGTTGTTGCTCTGCGCATGCGCCGACCGTCCAATAATTTTCACCTCACACTGACATCTGCTCCGTTCAAATTAACTCAGGCAGACACTGAAGAGAAGCAGGTCTCTCTGAGATGAAACTTGACCAACTATTCTGAGGCCTTTCTGGGTTCATCTGGATTCAGATGCAGATACAGGTTTTTTGTTTTTTTTAATAGGTAAATCGGCGGCTATGAAATACTGCGTTTGTTTTATTGTTTTCACTAGAGGGTTCAGAAATCTGAACAGTTTTTTTGTGTTTACACACTCCATGCTAACCTAGTCAAATATACCCTTGGTTTAGTAGTTTTTGATCTAGATCCAGTCTGATGTGGTGCAAACTGGGGGGAAAGCATCTGTATTATCCATCTTATTTCCATGAGTCTGAAACAGCCTCCACACTCTAGCCAGTAGTCTAGTCCAGAGCGTATGTGAAGTGTTATTGAGGTTAGACCTAGTCTGACATGGTCTGGATGTGAATACACGCTCAAAATCACAACATTTGCACTTTTTGTTTTCACCTAAAGAAGACAGAGTATGTGTAGTTGCCTCTGTGTGTGTATGTGGTCCAGACTTAAAACATCTACATGTAACGGTTTATAATCTAGATCTGGTCTGATGTCGTTTGGAAGGGACAGAAGTTGTGAAAGCACTTTAATGAAACTGTTGTTAAAATGTTCTTCAGACTGTCCCCAGTGATGTAGACCAGATTTTATAAGTATATTTGTAATAGTTTTTGATTTGTTCTTTGAGATACTTTTTTGTTAATAATACCTGTTATTGTTATCATGTTATGTGTCATTGTAAATCTGAATGCCACAGCCACTCGGTCTGATATCTGACGCTGTCTCTCTTTTTCTCGGTATCAGAGCTCAACAGATTCACATGTTCCATCCTAAACTTGTCTTTTTTTTAGACTTCACTTTAATCACTTTGTCTGTTGAATTTCTCCTCAGTCCCAAAGCTGCTGGTCGATCTTCATGTCAAGCTGCTGAGGAAGATTGGCAAGTCGGTGTCTGCAGACAGATGGGAGAAATATCTAGTCAAGGTAAATGGTATATTTATTAGGCATACACTAGTAGGGATGGATATCTTTTTCATTTTCTCATATGCATGTGATTAACTTTGAAAAGTTCAGACCAAAGCAAAACCAGGATGTTAAAGAGCTGCTTGAATCTCTGTTGACTCACCATTACAAAGGAACCACGTGGTCCATTGTTGATATGAAGAAAATTGATTAGTGCAGCTTTTAGACCAGTGGGAAAGAATCAGTGATCACATTTAGACCATCATGGGACACAGACACAGACCGTCCAGACCGCACTCACAGTTACTTTACTATAATAAAAGCATGATGCAATTTACATGCTTGTAAATTGTCTTCTCCATGTGGAGCGAGTATCTTCTTGTACAGCTGTGCAGCCTGTGATGTTCAGATGTGTTCATTTAACTTTGCCAACTGGAGCTTTGTGATGTTATGTATTGTAAGGGGCTCAGGTTGAACAGAGTTTCTTGTTTCCTCACAGGTTTGCCAGGAGTTCAACACAACATGGGCGTGGGAGCTCGAAGAGAAAGGATACAAGGAGATGACGCTGGAGTGCAAGACGGGGATACTTAAAGTGAGTCCTTTGATACTAAAGTCATCATTGGTGTAAAATTACATATTAAAAGCAGCAGAAAACAGTAAAATAATGAATTCCAAAAACAGATTGAAAAGGCCAAAAGCTATACCGGCAGCTCTAATATGAATGAATGAATGAATGAATAATATGAATGAACACAATTTCCTTAATGCAGAAAATAATCCCTGTCTCTCTGTCCTGTTTGCTGCTGAACAGAGTTGTGATTAGTGATTGATGATGATCAACAATCATCAGTGCAATCGCTCATAGTTCATGTCTTTGTGTTGTGGAGTGTTAATGTGGCGTTACTCACTCTAATTGTGTCTCTTTTTTCTCTACAGTATTTGTGTGAGATTCAGTTTGACGAAAATGTTAAGTTCAAAACAGCCATCAATGAGGAGGACCCAGATAAGATGCGCCTGCAGCCAATCGGCCGGGACAAGGATGGACAGATGTACTGGTTTCAGCTGGACCAAGACAACAACGTGCGCGTCTACCTGGAGGAGCAGGACGACTTGGACGGGTCGACGTGGAAATGCATCGTCAGGTAAACCAGAAAAGTCTCAGCAGGCAGTGGTGAATGAAATGAAATGAACTGAAAATGGTGTTATAACTGTGTTGTTAACTCGGTCCTGTTCATTAACACCTTTGTCTCTGCAGAGATAGAAACGACTTGGCCGAGGTGGTCGCTCTGCTCAAGACGCAAATCGACCCGGAGCTGTTGAAAAGGGACGAGCTGCTGAAGCAGCAAAACAAAGCTGACGGTGAAGATGAAGACAAAGAAGGTGGAAAAACTTTGGACTTTCTAATTTCAGAATTGTTAATATCAAAGTAACGTAATGCTACTTTACCTGCTTTGTTAGACTTTGTATTCTTTCAGAAAATCTTTTAGGTTTACATTTGGGTTGTGTCACAGGGAAAAAAGACATGTAAGAGTTACTGCAGGGTTAATACACAGTACACTAACACTTTATACAAAGGAGTTCAGGGGGAAAGAAGGAACAAAGAGTAAAGTTACATCACACTGTTACTCATTCTGGCAGGTCAGCTACAATCTGGTCTTATAGGTTTAATGTTTTCTGTCGCCTTTATTTGGGGGTTTTATGTTTTTTAATTAATGTATTTTTCCTTAGTGTTGTGTTTATTGGGCATGTGAAGAGATAGAGAAGATTTTATTTAATACTTGTCTTATTCTACGTTGAATTACCTAACTCCTCCAGCACCTTAGGCAACAAGTGTTGTTTTAAATGTGTTGTACAAATAAAGTTTGACCTTTTTATTCGTGTTTCAGGGGGAGTAAAAAAGATCGACTCCTCATCAGATGAAGAAGGCAAAGACTCCAGTAAAGCTGCCTGTCCGGTCTCACCAAAGACAGAGGACGGTGACAAAGTAGTAACGCAGGAGGACAACTTGAAACCAGAAGCTTCTGAGGCCAAATCGTCACCGAACGGCATCGTCGCAGACAAAACCGAGGCCGAGCTCAGTTCAGAAAACATCAGTGCAAAAGTGCAGACCATCAAAGAGGAGCCCATGGAGGTGTCGGAAACTAAAACGAGCCCAGCAGCAAGCGAAGCCGCCCCAGAACCCCTGAGTTTACCGCTGAAGGTGGAGAAAGGCGAGCAGGTCAAGAGGAGCACTGCAGAGGAGATCCAGCAGGCGCTGAAGAACGACCAGCAGGCCAAGATCCCTCTGAAGAAAAGAGGGATGAAGTTCAGCGAAGACTTTGAGAAAAACAGCAACAGCAGCAGCATCATAGTCCAAAACCCGTCGGTGTCTCAGGCCAAGGACGCCCCCAAAGCCGAGACGGCTCCCGAACAGACCAAGAAAGCCCCGAGCGTAAACGATCACGTCAACGGTGAAATCAAGCCGCCGCCTGAGAAAGATCTCCAGAGCCATTTGAGCGACTCGTTAAAAGACACTGCCACCACCGCCGAACCAAAACCCGCAGAGGTGAAAGAAAACGCCTCCTCAGCCACAGAGAAGGAGAACGTGGAACCTAAAAAAGATGAAGCACCGAAGATCACAGAGTCGGATAAGAGGAGTTCAGAAAAGGAAAACAGTACAGAAACAGAAAAGAAAGAAGCACACAAATCTCCTCCACCACCTAAAGCAGAGTCGCCACCGTTACCTAAAGATGTAAATAATGCACACGAGACGACTGCTAATCATGACAAGTCTGAAGAAATCAAAGAGCAACCTGCAGATACAGCAGAGTCTAAGACGACCACATTAAAGGAGCCTGATAAAACATTAACAACCGATGAGTCAGAGAAACTAAATTTAAATCATGAAGTCACATCCAAAGTAGCCGAATCGAAAGATTCAGGGGGCAAACCGGCCTGTGAGGACATGGACACCTCAGAGTCGGGTCAGGCTGCAGAAACTAAGACAATGCAGAAGGAGGAACCAGAAGCTGGGGATAAAGACGCTAAAGAAACAGAAACATCCAAGACTAACGTGGAGCAGCGTGACGACTCGGCACAGGAAAAGAAACCAGGAGTGAAGTCGCCGCCTGTCATTGAAGTTCCTCCAGAGAAATCTGACAGCCCTAAAAACACAGAGTCGCCATCTGTTATTAAATCAACAGAAAAGGTAAAAGACGGGGGCAGCACAGAGAGTTCACATATCATTAAAACTTCTTCTGTCATTAAAAAAGCAGACCAACCCTCACAGGTTGAGAAATCAGAGAAAACGTCCGACAGTAAGAAAAGCACAGAGTCTTCTGAGGTTAAAAAGGTGGATGATGAATCAGAAGCCTCTAAACCTGCTGCCACGGAGACGACTCCAGAGGAAACCAGCGCGCCCTCGGAAAAGACGGAAAAGCCCGAGGATATAAAGGAAAGTGTCAACTGTGAAGACGACACGAAGCGTGACGCCACCAAGACGGGCGACAAGACGCCAGGGCCCAAGGAGGCAGAAGCTGTTAAACAGGATCCAACAAAGACACAGGACGACAAGACAGCTGAAGTGAACTCTGTTGAAAAAACAGACAAGGCTTCTGAGGGGAAAGATAAACCATCCAGTCCGGCCGAGAAGGTGAAGGAAAATGATGAAAAAACAGAGAAAGAGGTGGAAAAGGTGTCGGAACAAACGGAGGCAGAGCGTCCGTCAAAAGAGAGTCAAAAGGACGCTGATAAGGGAAGAGAAAAAGAGGCAGACGATGAGAAAGACGGTGAAAAACAACTGTCTGCAGACAAAGAGAGTAAAGAGGATTCTGCAGAAGATAAAGTGTCGAAAAGCGATAAAGCAGAAAAGGAGAAAAATGCTCGTGAAGAGAGCGAGAGTTCAACCAAAACAGAGGAATCTGCTTCCCAAAACTCGAGCAAAGAAGCCGAAGCCGAACCCCCAACGGAGAAGGAACAGCCGGACCGTCCCAGCAGAAAACCGTCCACCGATAAACCCGCCGAGAAGGAGGGTAAGAGCGCGAGCGAAGACGAGGAGTCTGCGACAAAGAAAGAGGTGGCAAACGGCGGCGAAGCTCCGGCAGACGCTCCGGAGAAGAGCGCCCGTCGGAGGGTGAGGCCCTTCACTCACAGAAGGAAAGCTGAGCTGAGGAGAGAGGAGAGACAGGACTCGGAGTCGGACACGAACACGGGGATGTCTCTCCGGAGGTCGCCCAGGATCTCCAGACCGACTCCGAAAGCCGTGGAGATCCAGGACAGGAAGATGGAGAAATCCCAGGCTGCGCCGGCGGCTGAGAAATGCGAGGACAACAAGGCGGAGAAGGAGGAGGAAGAGGAAGACGAGGAGGAGGTGAAGGTTGTGCAGAAGAAACCAAGAGAGAAGAAGACGGACCAGGAGGGTCAGCCTAAACCAAAGGTCAGCCTGCCCATCAAGAGGCCATGTTTACATTTGATTTCATTTTCTTCTGTCTGTCATGACAGTAAACAGTCGCTGTGAAAGGAGATTAGCTTTTGAAATCTTTTCAGAATAAAATACCGTGGTTATACACCCGCTTTAAAATCTTCCTGATATTATATATATACCGGTACTTCTTTTTTTAATCCCCTCTGAGAAATTCTTATGTCTGTTCAGCTTATTGCTACTAGTAATAATAACGATGTGCACATGAGATGCAAAGATCTGAACTTGTGTTTGTTTCAAGGGGAGAAAGAGGCGGAAGGTCCGATGGTCCAACACCCGAACACGCCGCAAAAAGAAAGGCTCTGAAGACGAGGACGAGAACAGCGAGGAGGAGTCCAGTGACGAGGAGGAGAGCGAGGAAGAGGACGACAGCGACGAAGACTACAAGGTGGAGCGGAGCAGGAAGCGGCGGAACCGGAACCGAGAGAGGCGGAGCTCGGACTCATCGACGTCCTCGGACGACGACCTACCTCCAAACGACGACCCCTGTAAACACTGTGGTCTTCCAAATCACCCCGAGCTGGTGGGTTCACAACACGTTGACCTGAGTCTCACTGTATGAGAGAGGAAGAGGAGGAGAGGGGGGGAGAGAAGACAGGATATAAAATACATTTTTAAAAGAATTGAGGAGCAATATGTGCAAGGAAAAGTTGTGATATCATGAGGACGCTGAAGAAAACAAACAAGTTTAAAGATGTGCAGTGAGGCAGGTAGAGAGCTGAGGAGCAACAACACAATGTTTAGACTGGTTAGACACAAGGCAGCTGAGATGTATGACAGCAATATTGGGTAAAAAAGGAAAAGGATATTCTATGGCAAGTCGCAAATTTATGCAAGGCAAGGCATCTTTATTTATATAGCGCATTTCATACCAAGGCATCTCAATGTGCTTTACATAAAGACAAAACTTTTTTTTTTTTAAAGAACAGCATAAAAACAAAAAACACAGAGTTAAAAACAGGAGCAAAGAAGTAAAATAAAAAAAATAGATCAACTTTAAAGTTATTAAAAAGAGCTCAGCTATAAAAAAGAAAGTTTAAAATTTAATCAAGGAAGATTCCTGTTGCACCTGTTTTTTTTGCAACATACAGCACACACACACTCGTGTCTATACACACACGTCCAAACATCCATGAAGTAATAACACAAACGGAAAGAAATCATATGACAAGATATAAAAGATAAGACAGATATGACAATTATGAGCCAGTCCAGGTTGGTTGTCATTGTTTCTTCTTGACCGTTTGATTATTTGCAGTCGGTCAAAACCAATTGAAGTACACATGTCCAACACACATAGGAAGAAGAAAGAAAAAATATAAACAACAAATACATATTAAAAGTAAAAGTTAGATTCACAGTGTGATGTCCTTTGTTTCCTTGCAGAAATGTTACACTCATCTCAGCTCCTGTCAGATAATTACATAAAATGATTCATAAAAAGTTTATATGTTTTGTAAAATTAATCTTGTTTCTTCAAAGACAATTTAATTTTCTCAGGCTGGAAATGTTTCATTACATCTCTGATTAGATTTGAATGTGTGGGCGGAGTGAGTAAAATCTGTTTTTGTGGTAATAGGCTACGGATGATGATATCATATCACACTGTATGAGTCTAAATCCTGGAACGACTATAAATGTTTAGGCTGAAGAGAGTTTCTAGGTCGGACTGAACCAGTAGAATCAACAGTAACACAGCTACAGAGTGTGTTTTTATTCGCTGGATTGAACTTTTTCTTCTTCTTTTTTTAACGAAGCTGCAGATTGGTAGGAGTTATTTCTAGTTCCCCTGACTCCAGGAGTAAAAGTTCCAATTATTTTTCTCCATAAACAAAGTTGCGTGACTCACACATGGAGTCAGGAGTGGTGGAAGAGCTGCAGTCAGGCAGAAGTTAACTACTGCGACTGCTCTGAGTTTCATTATCGCTCAGCCTCAGATTGTGAGATGGTCGTTCTCCGTTAACTGCAGACAGATGGCAAATGTTCCAGTGATGAGATAATTCATTCTGCAGCCAAAATCAATACACGCATGGATTCAGGATAAATTATGGGTGAGTTTAGTTTTTGCTGCCGAAACAATGAAGCGTTTTGTATTTGACTGGGCACTTCTATATCTTGTTTATTTAGAACGTCTTCACTCTGATAGTTATTTACCAAACTACAAAAAAACCCCACGATTCTTAAAACATATCAGGTGTTGTCAAATTATTTAAAAATGGGATTTAACTATTTTAATTTAGATGTGTTAATAAGCCTCTAATAACATCTGTCCACATCTGCTTTGTAGATCCTGCTGTGTGACTCGTGTGACAGCGGCTACCACACAGCCTGTCTGAGGCCTCCGCTCATGATCATCCCTGATGGAGAGTGGTTCTGTCCGCCCTGTCAACACGTACGTACCGCGCCGAGCAGCAAACAAACAGCAGATCAGAGGAGCTTAATAAAACGTGGCTCTTGTTTTTAATGATGTAACCGTTGTTCCCTCTGTAGAAGCTACTCTGCGAGAAACTAGAAGAGCAGCTGCAAAACCTCGACGCTGCTTTGAAGAAGAGGGAGCGAGCTGAGAGAAGGTGAGACGGTTTGTGTTTTATCTGCTCATAAAAACATGTGGAGAGGAGCTGCCTTTTTATTTTTTTCAGCTAACGATGCCTCCTGTTTGATTTTGGGGTTTTACTGCCTCGCTGTTTCTTGACCCACTTTTTTCATCTGGTTTTGTGAAATTGTCAAATTTAGGTAGATTCAACACGGTGGTCATTTTTAAGGCCCCGAGTTTGCTGCGTTTTTAAGTTCATCGTGATATTAGAGCTGAATGACATTCAAAAAATCATATTGAAGTTATTTTGGCAGGTTTCTGGTCAAAGTTTTTGTTGAAATTTAATTATTTATATATTTTTCATTTAATTACCACTGAAAAGATATAAAAATGACGATGACACAAACATGTTTCCTTACATCAGGGGGATGAGATTTGAAAGCCTCTGACACATTTAACATTTTATCATTAAGAACTGGAGCTGACTTTTAGATTTTTGATTAATTGTGTGGTCCTGTAGAAGAGCGAGTTTTCTTTCTATCTGTTCTCTCTCTTCAGCTTATTCTGAACTCCTGCATTTTTTCACCTCATCAGGTCTAAGAATCAAACCTTAGCTATAATAAATAATACGTGAGGTCACTAGTAGACTTTGAAAAAATATATTTTACATAGTGGATGTTGGGACGTAGAACAATCATAGCATTACAATGTACAGAAATCTAAACAAAATTGCATTTGAAAATCAAAAGCAATAAACAGTGTATTGATCAGGGCCATGATGTCTTGTCTTATTGATGGTGAAACACTCTTTGTGTGTTCTATCTCTTGCAGGAAAGAGCGTCTTATTTACGTTGGAATCAGTGTTGAAAACATCATCACACCCTCCGTGAGTACAACCTCTGGTCGTAAAGTCAGACTGGAAAATATTCGGTAACTAATGTTTAAACCGCAAATGATGAATCCTCGCTCTGCGCAGGTGGAGGTAGAGGAAGAAAAGCCAGAGATCATCATTAAAGAGAAGAAGGAACCGAAGCGGAGTAAGAGCTGGGGTCGAAGATCAACGAGGGCGAAGAAAAACATCAGCTACAGGTTTGTGCACCGAGAGAAACGCTCTCCTTCAGAACGACTGACCGGTTTTATACACAGATTTTAGTCTTAGTTGAGGTTTGCTGTGGAATAAGGTTATTGATCAGGTGAGATCACAGACAGAGAGCGTACGAGAGAACATTCCTCTCCTCACCCATCGCATCTATGAAGACCTCGTTAGTTCCCAGTGCTCATTAAAACAGCAGTAGAGTTTCTTATGGTCACGTTATGGTCACGTTTTGGCCTCGTGTTTGAGCAGGTTTTAAATTCTCTTCGCAGGAATTGGCCGACGTGCTCTGATAGCACGGTGTGTTCAACTGCTCGTGAAATGTGATTCCTGTCTGTGCTAATGTTCATTTTTTTTTACAGATTTGATGAATTTGATGAGGCGATCGAGGAGGCAATTGAAGAAGACATCAAAGAAGCGGAGGGTGGAGGTAGGAGGACGTGCTGAAAATGATTTAAAACAATATTTTTCATTTGGAGAAATGTGTTAATCAGTGAGCTCAAGATGGAGCCATGTTTCCAAACACGTTCAACTGTCCCTTTAAGACGTGAGAAGTGTTCACTAGGGTTACTGTCCACTGTCCACAGGAGCCGGCCGGGGTAAAGACATGGCCAACATCACAGGCTGCAGGGGGAAGGACATGTCCACTATCCTGCAGGCGGATGAGGGGAAGGAGAACGGCCGCCCGCCACGGCCCAGCATCAGTCAACGCAAGAAGAAACGCCGGCGACTCAACGACCTGGACAGCGACAGCACCGTGGACGAGGAGGAGAGCGAGGAGGAGTTCCGCCTGAGCGAAAGGTAGAAAGAGACGAGACGACTCTGACGGGAGGTTTCTGTTCACAGGGACGCATTTACAAATCCTTCGTTTTTTCTTTCTGTTTGTCTTTCAGCTCAGAAGAAGAGTTTGTCGTATCGGAGAACGGGTCCGAGGCTGAAACGGACGGTGACTCCAACGACAGCGACTTCGGCAGCAACAAAGGAAAGCATCGCACCTCGTCACGGAGCAAGAAGCGGCCGTCGCGAAGACGAAGCTCCCGGAAGCGGCGGAGACCAAGAGGTTATTCTGACGATGAAGAGGAAGAGACGGATGAGGAGGACGAAGATGAAATCGGTACATAAATTATATTCATCAGTTTCTGGTCTCTGTTCTGACACTTTCACTGCTCTGTTGTACGTATCGGTGAATATGAATGGATTTAGACAGATGGCTGGAAGTGGTAGACATATCTGAACACTTAATATATTATTATAATTATTATCATCACCATCACCATCATCAATGGTGTTTAACTTTATGAAAATATTGAAAACAACTTCTCTGGCTAATGTCTCACATGTTCAGGCTTTTTGCATTTCACTGTTTCAAACTGTTGCAGATTGAAAATCTTTGCATTTGTTTTTTCTTCATTCCAAAATTCTGTCTGTCTCATAAAGCTTCATTGCAATAATATTCAGCCAAACAGGTCAGTGTCTGCTTCAGCGGTTACATTTGTACCCATTGCAATTGTTGTGTCTTGTGTGTTTGTCCAGTGACCGAAGGCTCCAGTGAATACAGCGACAGTGATCTTGACATGAGTCGACGGCGGTCTCGGCGGAGTCAGAAGAAGCAGGTGAACTACTGCGAGACGTCGGAGTCTGATGGATCTCAGGCAGAAACCAACCGGGCTAAAGTGAAACCCAGACATCACCAGGAAAGCTCGGAGAGCGAAGGTGAGTCAGAAACACCTTGACGTTTTGTTTTGATACCTCACACAACAGCAATAATAATAGAGAGTACGTCTCTCTGATCTGAGCACAAGTGGCATTCAGTCATTTTACAACAAGATCCTGGTTTGGCCCGAAGGTAAAATATCCTGTCCCCCTGCTGCTCTCAGAAACACATGTTTAAAAGTCATGACAGTAATTCATGAAGCACTTCAGCACCACGGACAGAGACACTCAGGTCCATGAGACCTTTGAACTGAGTCACTGCTGGTCACTCACCGTGAGATTAAGATCTCTCTTCAAAGAGAAACATGAGAACAAAACACAGACACCAAACAGCAACAATAACAGAGCCACAGAATAAAAGAAAGAATTAGACATTCACGGTCATAATAATAATATTATCAAAAAAATGTATTACAGATGCAGCTTGCAAAAGGTTGAGAACCCCTGGGCTAAGGCCTACACACTACACTCCTTTTTATATGAAAATACAGTATTTGGGAAGCAACTGTGTGGCAAAAAAAAGGAACCACTCTCAAAGGGCGGCATAGCGTAAAGATGAACAGGAGAATATGATTTAGCCTGAAAAAAAATTTCAGTCAAAAGATTTTTTTTGCTTTAATCCATGCTGTCCCAGTCAATGAGCTGTAAGTTGTAAAGCAGGAGAACGTTTCTGATCATCACTGCTCCCTTTTCTCTCAGACATGGCCCCATGTCGCTGAACACAAAGTCAAATCACAAAGCTAACAGTACTGTTACAACACCAAACCAGCTTCATTAGCATTTTCCCAATAAAAGACTGAAGTCGGTGTAATTATATAGACGGTAAACATTGTATATGAAGAGCAGCTAAAATGATCTGTAAAAGTTCTCGGTTGAAGTCTAATCGCTTTGCTGCAGAGTAGGGATGCACATGATTAACCGTTTAACCGATAACAAGAACTTTGACCGATTAATACTATCGGTTATATTATTATTATTATTAGGTCCTTATGTCGTCAACTCATGGGGGCGTGTCGACACGTGCAGAGTTCACGTGCCTTCAGTCATATTTCGCAGCAAAAAGTTACACAGGAGGACTGACAGTATGTGCAGCAGCCCCCATGAAGGAAGGTCAGACAATAAATGTAGCCTACAGGGACATAGATGTGAATCACCTGTAACTACGGCGCTGAGAAAAAAGAAAAAAAAAGAGGACGAGGACGTCGCTGCTCTCCAGCCTGTTCACCTGCAGCTCTCCTGCAGCTCCACAGAGGAGCTGTCAGAGGAGCTCTGCTGCTCCTTCAGCCTGGTGTTTGGCTGCACTTTGTATAAAAACAGTTCTACATTGGACGATCTAACCTCCATATGAGCGCAATCAGCTGAGACAGAGCGCAGTGGAACTGCCACTTGTCAATTAGCTCAGTGCAATAAACAACGGTCTTTGGTTCCCGAGGTTGTGGGTTCAATCCTCAACTGGTGCAAATTGAACATTATAAGGTCAACTGTCCTGTCTTCCTATTCTCCTGTTTGTTGCTCAGAATTTGCCTAAATTTGCCAAAATTAGCCCGGACCCGACCCATCGCTGCGCAGCAGCTATAATTCATTCATTCCTTCCGTCAGTCTGTTCTGCCAGTGTCACTGTCAACGTGACGGATACTGTGGACAGTGACACTACATCTAAACCAAAAGAGAAAAGGGCTGATTGTGATTCCTTGTTGGATCAGTTTTAATGAAGTTCGGTCCTTGTAAGTGTTTACATCACTGCAGTACGAAGTCCTCAGGATAGAAGTGACATTTCTGTCATAATTTCTAAATAATCTCCTCATTAGCAGAAATGGTTGTTGACGACCTGAAGCTGAAGGTGTTTCTTGTTTTTGTTTGGTTTGTTTTTTCCAGCGAGTTTCTCCAGAGACTCGGAGGAGGAGCCGAGGGAACGGAGGGTGAAGAGGAGAGCCGACTCCTCCGAGGAAGACTCACGGCAGCGACGCCGACATCTTGCACTTAAACGCAGGAGAGCGTCCGAAGACGACGACTCGGACGATGACTCTGACGACTCGTCAGAGGAGGATCGTCCCATCCGCAAGCGGGTGAACCGCATTGACTCGGACGATGACGACGAGGAAGAGGAGAAACCAAAGGAGAAGAAGGCGGAGGAGGAGTCAAAGGGAACAAATCTATCGGACAGCAATGCGGCCGAGGCGCCGCCCACCAACGGACAGAGCCCGAAGAAGAGCCTGGACGGCGTCATCAGCCGGCCGGCCGCCCCGAGCACCCCGGCCACCCCAGCCGCCCCGGGCCCCGTCCCGCAGGCAGAGCCGCCCAAAGCCGCCAGCGCCGCACCGGCTGCCGCCATCGCACCCAACGGCCTGGCCGGCCAGGAGGCAGCGACGCAGGAAGACGACGAAGACGACCTGTTAGGAGTCACAGACCTAGTGGACTACGTCTGCAATAATGAACAGTTGTAAAAAACAAAAAAAACAAAATGGTGTACTGTTTCATTTTTTGTGGTATTGTATTTTTATATTGCTTAACTTTATTATTCCCTCCCCCACCAACACTTCCTCGTCGTCCTTTTTACGTGTGTCACCCGGAGCTTGATTCTCAGCGACTTCCGCCTCAGTGAGAACTGGATCTGTCACCAGTCTGACGCCGTCGCTGTGGGATTGTAACAGTAACTAATAAGGGCACCAACTTATCAAGTCTCTTTGTTTGGTAATAGTCGTTTTACCTGCAAACCACCGACATCGTCCAGCTCCACTGCCAAACCACCTCCTCCCTCTACAAATGTGTCACACATCATTTCTCCTATCTCCTTTTTAATTTTTTTTTATTTTTCCTTGAATGTTACACTCAACATTTTTTACACGTTTTGCTCCGTTACTCATCGACATGTAGGGAAAATTGGCACTGAAGTTGTTTATTGTGTAGAAAATAGTTGAAGCTTTGTAGTTATTTGAATGACTGAACATTTTATGAGAGTAAAGCAAGGCATTCCACAATTCGAAAAAACTTCTGGGCATCAAAAGGTTTGACATTTTGATAAATATGATCATTGGCTTTCTGGCTGAGTTAGATGAGAAGATCAATCCTGCTCTCATAACTGTTAAATATGAAGCTGCAGACACTTGGCTCGTTTACAACCACACAACAAAAAGCAGCTTATTTGACAAACTAACACAGCAGTTAGTGATTTTTCCTGGATAAATATTTTGCTTAAAATGCAGAATTGATCTTAGCAACTGGATATTTGATATCAAGTGTTCCAGTTGCTCTCTTCAAAAAAAAAAAAAAAAAACTAAACACAACAACACACAGAGATCAACAACAGTATTTTGCAAAAAGTCAATTAAAACTGTAGTAGGAAACACTTTGCTACCTGTTCTCATTAACGAAAGCTGTGGGTGTAGTTATTGTTGTTTGGGCTAATGTGTAGCCACACCAGCTAATTAATTAAGTTAATCAGAATGTGTGAAATCAGTGGGATTTGATTTCTGGTTGGCTTTCTTTAAAACCAAACGGTCTCATTTTGTTTGTGTTTTGAGGTTATTTAAAGTTCATTCCAGTTTTTCCTTGTTCATACTGTTTTCTCTGATATTTGAATTTATTGAGAGGATAAGCTCTTGACATATACACACAGAAGTACACAAGGAACAGTATTACAAAACAAAACAAAAACTGCAAGTTCATAGAAACAGATGCTCACCCCACCCTTCTCCACCCACACCAAATATTAACAAGAGAAATTAAGTAGAATGGTTTTTAGCCACAGTTTTTAGTGTTGAAAATGTCGTACGTGAAACATGAACTGACATGAACTGTTACTTAGTGATGAGTGATAAGTGACTGCAGCTTTGTGTTTAACCAGCAGATTTGAGATGGCACTTTTCACCGACCTGTCCTCTGCAAAGCACATTTCCAAAATGTCAAACTTTGGCTTTAAACTATTCTGACGTATTTTCCATTTAATTTGCAAAAAGTTTAGATAAGACTATTTATTAACTTTTTTTTGGGTGGAGGTGTATAGATGGGATGATGAGTTCGACTTGGATCACATATTTGATAAGCTAACCCTCCACACACCCCCTCTGGGATATTGCTGGTCAGATACTGGTGTGTGTGCGTGTGTGTGTACAGGTTATTGTAGATGGAAGACAAAGACATTATTCCCAGTTTCCTCTGCGCTGGATATTAAAGTGTTCTACATACAGTATATATTCAACCCCTTGCATCAGGTGAAGGTGTGAATGTATAGATGACCCGCCAGGCGACCAGCCCTCGTTTCTAAGCCCTGCCCTCCAGTAATAGAGTAGCTTTTGTATATTGTAAACATATATAATTATTTTAAGTCTGTTTGCTGCCATCGGTATCAGTGGTGAGCTCCCACTTTGTTTGGGGACAGAAACAGAATCAGAAGTAAAACTCTTGTCCCTTCTAAACTTGAGATCTAGTCTAGCTTCCCCTTATTACATGTATGTCAACTTTTTTTTTTATTATGATGTATTTTTTGTATATCTTAACATTTATTTGTTGTTGCCTCTGTCTGAAATGTAAAGTGTCTTATTTTCTTTGTACATTGTCCTTTATAGAAGGTTAAAAAACCTGCAGACCCTTGGTTTTTATTAACTCAAATAACACTCAGCTCCCCAGCAACTTGATTTTCTTTTCTTTTCATTTTTCTTTTGTTTTGTTTTTCTATTCCCCCTGGATCTTCCTATTAACAAAGTCTACATTTCTACGTTAAGATCCTCTGTTTTCATAATCTTTGAGTTATTGTTTGGGTCCGATTGCGACCTTAAAGACCTCAGCCCAGATTTAGATAGTGGAAAATAAAACATGTTTATTTAGTTTTGAAGTGTCAGGATGCAGTTTATTGGACAGAGGGAAATGGACAGAAAAAGAAAAACAAACCAATGACTTTACTGACCTCTGCTGGAACCAGTCTGTGTGTACATTTGTAGTTTTTGCTGTAATATATTTAGAGACATTTTTTAATCATGGAAAAAAAATATATTGGGCAATTCTTTGGGATTGCATGAGTTTCTAATAGTTTTCTTTTTGTAGGGAACTAATACTGGCACAAACATTCTTTTGTAACAAAACCAGGAAACGTTGGCATGTTTTAAGGATGTCTGTTTATTTCCTGACCTGTTGCATTAAGTGCTGAAGGACTCGTGAAATAGACGCCGCAGAATATCTCATCGTCTGCAGTGAAACTGCATTGGTAAGCATGCGCTGACCCACTAAAGGCATGTTATAGAAAAACCTGGGGGGAGATGGGAACTTATCGTAGAAAATAATCTAGGCGGCTGAATCGGATTAAAGAGAAAATGTAAAATATTTTGTAAATTAGTCTCAGCATGGTCTTCACAGAGGATAAACCACTCTATTTATCATACTGTTTTGATACTGGCTGTGGCCAAAAGATGATTTCCAAGACAAAAACCTATATGTGCTGCTCGCAGCGCACACGACATAGGCTTCTATACACAATATTTAGCTTTTAGATTAGACAGACAGAATATAAAACCAATTCTACCAAGAGACGAGTGTGTGTTCTGGTGATCCGAGTTGAAGTACAGAAATGTGGACATGTGCTTGTTGAGTAACCCCATTTTATGCTCTCCACAGAGATAAGGAGAATGTATTAATATGTATCTCACGGTTATGAAATAACCAGTACCAAGACCTGCACAGGAAAACAGAGCGAGGCGCGAAATAAAAGGCTGCAATGGGAGTTCAGAGGAAGACGGTGCCAATGACTGAGTGTTAACAGAGTTTCCTATTTACCTCATGATGAATCTGGGAGGAAAAACACCCTGTCCACTGTGTATAGACCCTAGTAGACTGGTTGTTGGTGTTTTGTCTGCTCCTTACATTTTTGTTAACTTTACTGTTATTTCTTATGAATCTGATCTTGTACATTTGTCATAATAAAATGGGTTTTAATCCTCACGTCATTTTTGCCTTGTGTCACTGCTCTGACCGTCCAATACTTTTACACACCTTTAAACCACATTGTCTCTGCTACAATTTATGTTAGACTATTCTTACCAGCAGCAAATGAAGGGTGGAGGTTCCAGCTGTAAATAAGTGTGATTTAATGTAAAGTTTAGATGATGTCATTTGTGATTTGTGAAGTCAAGTGCATTTGTGCCAGCCAGCGCCGTCCAGTGTTAGCTGGCACCTCTTCTATGTTTGGTTTGAGCATTTCATTAAAGCAAAAAAGCAGGAAACATAAACATTAGCCTCATGGCGCACGGCACGCAAAGACATATTCAAATTTGGGGAATATCCAGAAAGGTCAGGACTTTTTGGGTCTTACTGTGTATGTCAACAACAAAACAAACTCACTTTTGTACTATTGCCATGTTCTCTCATACTGGCTGATAAAGTATCATCAGCTTGGAGTACTCACAAATGAAACAGACACAGCGTGAGTTAAATGGTAACAACTGTATGCTATCAACAAGGCCATAATGAAAATCCTCCTCTGGAAAAATGGACTTATAGCCTTCATGATAATATGGAAGGTTTCACAAAGGTATGGCAGCTGGACTGAGCTCAGTGTTCCTCACTAAAAGTTATAGCACAAATGAATGGTCTGTCTATGTAAAGTTATGTTTCCCTGCTATTTTATTTTTATGTATAATCTTTAAGTAGCTGAAGCTACAGGAAAAATGTATGGTTCTACACAAATTGTATGCAGTATATGTGTAACAACAGCTTTTAAAGACGATGTTTATCTTCATGAGGCAAATGTGTGTATTGATTGAACCTAAATAAATAGAATAGAATAAAATAAAGACAATGAAAAAAGTAGTAATGTTGATAAATCTGTGCAATAGTTAAAATTGAACATGTGTTGACTAAAGTGAATTTTTAACATTGTGTTTATCTGTAATGTTCACAATTCAGTGTTAAACTGTCACCGACACAGTGCGGTCCCAGCTCACTGTGACATCAATAATGATTGACATGTTCTGGATGATCATGTGGAGTCAGTCTCATGTGAGTCTCAAGTTGGTTGTGTTGAATGTTATCTATGCTGCCGAGTGACTTTGGTATTTGGTTTGGTCGGTCAACACGGGGCTGAGGGCTGGTAAAGGCCACGGAGGTCACATTATGCAACAGATGCCGTGTGAGCCAAAGTAACAGGAGCTCTAGAGGCACGACAGGATTTAATATGGTTTTAGGTCTCCTGGAGGATAACAACAGGAGACTGAGCTGGCACGGTCAGTCTGACATTTCTATTTTGTTAAAACAGGGAAAATAAGATGAGACAAATGATTCACTTGCCAGGTTTAATGACACATGGAGACGTGTCTTTGCACATGCTGGAGGCTTAAATTTAGCATTTTCCTTGTATGGCATTTAAATAAAATAGAGAATTCAATTTAAGGAGGAGGAAAAAAGGCATTTCTAATAAATGCCTTTAAAACACAATACACACCACCAAGTATATAATAAAAACATGTATATTTTGAAACACTGAGTCAGAGAAATGTAAGAGAAAAATCAATGTTTATTTACATTCTTATCATAATCATCCAGTTACACATTATGACCATCCAGACTTGAGAGGTATTAAAATGTTAATCAGCTTGGTTCACAGAGAAACAGACATTTGTGTGGTTCTGATAGAGAGAAAACAAAACAAAGTGCAGTATATCAATCATATCCCAGCGCAAATATTACACTGGTTTACTCCAAGTCTTTGTCAATATTAAGGATAAACAGTAAATGATCAGCTGCAATGAAAACACGAAGTCGTTTGTGCAGGAAAGCAAACTCTCAACAGTAAAAGAGGAAAACTAGGTGAAATCCAGTTTTCTTTAACTTGTGTTCACGTAACAAGTACGTTAGGAAAAAAAACAAAAAAAGCCAAACGTTTGGTGTAATTACAGACATTTGAAAAAGCCAAACAGTAATTACAGACATTTGAAAGAGTAAAGCTTTGACAACTGTGCAAAATTACAGCCATGATCAAACAAAGACCTTCAAACTTTTGTGCTGTCACCGTCACCTCTGGGTCAGAACACCTTGTGTGGGATTTAAAATATGATAAAGAAACAATAAACATCTCAATAGATTTGGCTGTGTGCATATACAGTATGTTATAGGAATGTCATCACTTGGACTGTTGGCATCGAGAAAAAGCAGAGTCACACTTATTTTATGTCATGTGCAGTGAAAATATTAAAAACAAAATCTAATGAATGGCCCCAACAGATAGAGAAATTAGCTTTCAAAACTAAAGATGTTCACAAAAACTTGTTGTGCTTCCAAAATCAACCAAACTGCATAGAGAAAACGACTAATTAAAGCATCAGTAATATGTTATGTTTCGCTCGAGTTCAGTCGTGTTTTATCATTTCCATGTTTTGTAATCAAAGTGCTTCCAACTGTTTTTGTTCCCCATTTTGTGTCATCTTATGCAAAGTAGTGATGGAGCAGTGAGTTAAAATCTCATTTCAACAGTTACATTCACCTCTGTTTTTAGTGTTGTGCTTTCACAGTCTCTTCAGTCACATGGAGAATATTTGGCAAAACTTAAGTAAAGGTGCATCTATTATCTCACATGTTAAAATCTATCAAATCTAAATATCTAAAATGTGACATAATAAAAAATAAAATGTAACCTGAAAATGAAGTTTTAATTAGAAATCAGTATACATCATATTGTAGATTGTCTGTCAGTACTGTAACTTGATTGGTATAATATCTGTGTCACTTCCAACAGCAGCTCTGAAGCCAACGTTATCAACCGTTATTTGCTTTTCAATGTTTCAAGCACTTTGTCCTTTAACCTGCGCTACATACAGTAATTAGGTTACCATGTGTTCTGTAAAGATCACTGTAAATGCTGTTCATTTAAATATGTGTGTTTTCCTGTTTTTCACATTAACGGTTCAGGTCATAACTGGTCTTAATGTGCTGCTTCATAAGTGTTAATGACAAAAGGAAAAACGAGCTGTTTTTGCTGGTATTATTCACATGAGATGTGGAAGACGACGCGCTGTGGCGACCGTGGAGCGTCCCCGCGTCCCGGCTACTGTGTCTTCTGTTTCTGGCCAGCAGGGACGTCCATCCCGGTCGTATTCTTCCCAGAGAGGAAAGGGATGACCTTCTCAATAAGCAGGATGCAGCTCGCCACACCTGGGAGCACATGTGGAGACACAGAGCAGGTTACCGTGGTGATGTAAGGAGGTGAGGACCAGTAAGAGCTTTATTAATGAATCAAACACCACAGTGCTTTTCACACCTCACAGAAAGAGAGGGCCAGAGGTTGTAGTGATGATGATAGTTCACCTGGATTAATATAACTACATCTGGAAACAACCTGTTTGATAAGTTTCTTATGCTCAGAAAGCCACAAAATTGCATAGAAAAAAAAGATTCATTTTAGCAGATGTGATGTCTAAACTTTAAAAAAACAAAACACTTTCTCTGTGTTATTCAGTTTGACTTAACTTTTCCCAAAGAGCTTCCAACCGTGTTCATGTTGTTAACCATACACCACACCTGCTCCGCCCACATGTGGAGAACGCAGGAGCCAATCAAACTCTTAGCAAAGATATTGATCTATTATTAATAAGTAAAAATAACAATAAAAAAAACCTAGAAAATTTCCTCTGGGAAATTTTGATAGGGCCACGGGAGCTACGGCCGGTTTTGCATCTCTGTCAATAGCACTGGTCCCTGCAGCTATTTCATAGTTGTAGGGGCCAGTGCTCGGTGCAATTGCCCCGTGGCCCTAATTATCAGAAATAACTCTAAATATCTTTGACAACTTGTGGGCCTCTGGAAAACTTGATTTTCAAACCTGTTATTTAATTGGCATTTTAATTTGTTCATGACTGAGACATGTTCAGTATTTGTATCGCTACGAGCGCCTACAAACATCCACATGCTTTGAGCTTGGGCACCTTGGCACTGTGGCAACTACCAGAGGTACAGCTTTAACACTCCCAAATGCCCCAAGTGTTTATCTGTATGTTTGTCTGTGTGTGATCCCATTATCTGTCTCTCTGTCTCCTCACCTAGGATCGGGCCGAGCCAGTAGACGAAGCAGTACTCCAGGTATGTGTGTCCGCTGCAGGGGAACTGGATGGAGAAGGCCAGGACGGGGTTAAAAACAGCTCCTGAAATACTTCCACCTTCAGAGAGAGGAAGAGAAAAAGCAGAGAGTCAACATCAGGACTGAGCAGAGATCCTCCGCTCATCTTCAGCCTCTTTCCAAACCAAAAAATTAAAGTCAAATTAAACTCATAATGAGGCCCTGGGGCCAAAATGAGCCTGTGTTTATATTAACACTTCACCCTACTGGTGAGAACTTTCTGAATCGTCTGTACACAACAGGTCGGCTGAGCATGCAAAGACATTAATTTATCCCTATGCAATGACAGAGTTTAATCATTAAAACTCATCTTTTAAAAAATGCTTTGCTTGGAAACATGCACTTTTAGTTTCAACTCAACTTTTTTTTTTAATTTGTCATTCATTTTAGTACTTCATCTCTCCTAGTTCTTTTATCATTTATATCTGTCTTTAAGCACCTGTGTGTATTGAGAACCAGGGATGTCATGGGAAAAGTAATAAAGTGCTTCCTTACTTTCATATATTAAATCATTATTAAAAGTTTGGTCAATAAAATATATCATTCAATAAATACTTGTGATTCACAAAAACAGAATTAAAAAAAAAACACCAAGGAAATATTAGCTCAAGTCTGTTCACTTTCACAACTCGTCTAATAACATAGCCTACTTTCAAATATTGTCACTTTGTTCATTGTGTTTGATGAAGCAAAGTGTCAAAACCTCCTCCAGCTGTTCCCACAACAAAACTGAGAAAAACTGGAAATCCTCACATAAGATGATGGGACATTACGTTTTGTTTAATAAATGACTTTAATGACTTAAATTTATGTTTGACTGGAAACCCAGACAAACACCTGAACCAGGTTAAAGAGCTTTAGGTGATTTTTACTGATATCCATATAGAAGATGTCATGCAGGACTTTTTATGTGCATGTGTGTTGTTGTGTATGACAGGATAAAGGTAAACCAGGTAAACCCCCCCGGTCACTCACTCACCTGTGTAGACCAGCCCGGTGATGACCGCAGCGATGCAGTGCGCGCGGAGCTTCTCGTCCACTTTGTGCACGGTCATGGCCGCAGCCTGGACCACGAAGGCGCAGCCCAGCTCCACGGCCGCGGCCTCCAGCACGGTGCCGCCCAGCGGGTCGAAACACCTGAAGCCGAACCGCTGGTGCTTCACGTGGATGTCGGACAGACCCTGCGACCACACGGCGGCGGCGAAATACTGCGCGGCGACCGCTGCTCCGAACTGGCAGGCGACGACGACCGCCGCCGCCTTGCCGCTGCTGCTTCCCCGGCAGAAGCTCTCCAGAGCCCCGCAGGGATTACACGTCGCCCCGCGGAAAGTTAGGAGGTGGATGACCGTCATGGTGTAGGTGAGGGCGAGGCCGACCGGCAGCTCCAGCCGCGCCGTCTCCCCCAGCAGCTTCAGTTCGTGCGTGCAGCAGCAGAGCTGGAAGGTGGACGCCGCCTCCAGCAGGTAAACCCAGTAAACCGAGCCGAGCCGAGCCGAGCCGCGCCGGGCCGCCTCGCTGAGCAGCACCGCGGCTCCCAGCACCGACACCGACACCCACAGGTCGGTCATTCTGCGGCCTGACCTCAAGGTACAAACCGTTCCTCCTCACGGGGCTAACTTTACTTGGACAGCCCCCTCCTCTGCTCCAAAGTCTGATTGTTTCACCACACCGGCGCTGCTGCTCCGCCGCGTTAAATCGCTCAGTGTCGAACAGGAAACCAGCCGGGCCAGCCTTCAAAATAAAAGCGCGCCAGTTTGCAATATATTAAAAAACTGGTGGCTACTTTTTTTTTTACGGTCTATGGGTGGCATGCACCATGCACCATGCCTGGTGTTGTTTAGCACTCATTTACAATGTCAGATGCCGAGTGGATTACAGTGAATTTATCAAACTCCAATCACCACCAACACCACACAACTGTATGAATAGGCACAAAACTTTCTGCAAACCGACTGCCATCTTGCTGAAGCTTTGTGTCTTTACCAGACACGTGGCATCACCCAACTTTTAAAGAAATCTCAAATCTAAATGTCATTAGAGCCCGTGATGCTCATTATCACATGACGCAAAGTAGTAAATGGATTTTATTTTGAAATGTGTAACCGGAAACGGAGGTCTGGCCCCTCAGACATCGGGACCCTGGATCAGCCACAGGGTAAGAGAAATCCTGCTGATGCAGTTTGACAACTTTTCAAAGAAAAACACCAGCAGGTGGCGCAACAACAGCTTTTAATGATAATAACAGTCATGTTTCTCTCTCTCAATATTATTTGCAGCTCATATTATTATTTTTTCTTGTTCTTACTCTGAATTTTTTTTTTTATAGGCTAGATCATTTAAGTTTCTGCCTAATGATGTAAACAATTTCAAATTAAACTTGAGGGTCAGAGCTTTAACCTCATTATTTTACATTTTATTCCCAAGGAGCCTGGAGCACAGAACCAATCAGGTCCCGTCTATACAGCCATCCATGGAAATGTAGATTTTAATTGTTTACTATGATGATGTTTTTTTTTTTCTTTTCCTTTGCTTGTTCCCAGACCACCATGGATATGAGCAGGAACTCTTATTGAATCTCAAATTGAAACTTTGATCTGATATTGAAATGACAACAACAACACATAATAATAATAATTATAATTATTATTACAATTATTATTATAATTATAATAGCTATTAATTAGTTGTTGTGATAGTAATGGTATCATAAGTAGAGAGGAAGAAGACTACAAGAAACTTCTTCTAGGCTGAACACTAGGAGGAAGAGTGCAAAACACGTAGGAAAGAAGAGAGGAGAGATGGAGAAAAGTATTTCCAGGTGGACTCACCTGGTGAAACGATGTGTTTGCATCACCGTGGCAACAGGTGGCAGTCGGTCACACAGAGGTGTACTGTGGGCATCGACAGGATCAAGTGTAAAGTATAAAATTATTTACAACATGCAAATTTCCGTGATGAATTTCAAAATAAAGCATTTAAAATATATACACAAAAAAATATTTATTTTTAATTTTCAAAATGGAAACCGCTTAAGTAAGTTTGAATACACTTGTCCAAATTAAAGGATGTAATTATTTGCATAGCGAGTCATAATAATGAATATGACAATAATGTTACCCTGTGAGATGTCTTATGTATAACCTATAAACAATAAAAGGCTGTAATGAAGTAAAAACGACTCATGCGTTTTCATGATGGTGCTGTTGTCTCGAAGATGTTACATTTCTGTTTCCAGTTGTGTTTTTGAAGGCGGAGCGTGTGGTTTCCTCTGCCCGTGTATGTAAATGTGTTTGGCTTCACACAACCTCATCACCCGAACAAGAGAGGCCACTTGTTTCGGAGCGATAACCGAGGGCTGATCTGCGCACTGCGGCTTCTTCTCCCGCCGTTTCCCCGGCGAGCAGCACCGGCCTGGAGGTAGGACGACACCATGGTGACATTAATCTGTGATGATGTGTCTGTGATGGAGAGAGACACTGGAGCTGCTCCGGTGTCGCTGTGTTTTCACTGATGATCAGGTCTCAATAGGTCCTGGTCTTTTCCATTGTGCGCGGCTCATCACCAAACTGCATCGTGAACATCTGTAATTTTGACAGGATCACTTTCGCTTGCCGCAGCAGATCAACAATTTTACTTAATTAAGTATTTGTAGGACGTATTAAACCGCTGTCTTCAATTCGGCTCACATATAAAACATGAATGAACTTGCAAACCAGATCTGTCAATTAATTTTTACAATTAAGAAGAAACAATCGACGACGATCATGAGCAGGATTTACCAACATAATGGCCCCTTTCAATGTAGTTAGTCCATCCAACACCACCAAGATATTGTAAATCATGTTATTCCATTATTTTAACTCATAATGGTCACAGTCTTGTATTGTTTTTTATAATGATTATTACTGGTTGTCTGTTTGAGTTTGTTTAGTTTGAGTACAACAGGTGCCACCACATGATAACACTAATCTACAACAGCAGATCCAAAAACTGTTATAAATGAAGGCCTTATTTAAATTGATATGCTTTGTGCTCCATACTCCATAATCTGTCTTTATGCACTCTGTGTCCATGGATTGCATTGAAAGTGTCATTTTAAAGTGCTCTGGTATCTGTTCTTCAGGGAGGGTTACAACTAGATGAGCTGTCCTTTGTTCCCGGGCTAAGATAATGTTCCTGAAACACACAAGAGTTGCACAAGAGCTGTGATTATCTGAAGAAGTGACGCCTGAGGGTGAAGGACGAGACAAGCCGATGAGGTCTGTGCAAATAAACTCTCTGGATACTAATAACATTTGATTTACTTGACATTTCTGATAAGTTTTTGCACAAAAGAACAAAAACAAACTGTATCAACTAACTGGAATTTTCTCAATGGAGGTTGAATCGAAAGCAACTGGACTTAGTTATTTGTCTGAAGACGTTTCACCTCTCATCCAAGAGGCTTCATCAGTTCAACTATCTGGATAGTTGGACCAGTCCCAGCCTGGTCAGATGCGTACATGAACTGATGAAGCCTCTTGGATGAGAGGTGAAACGTCTTCCCAGACAAATAACTAAGTCCAGTTGCTTTCGATTTAACCTCCTTTGAGATACTATGACCTGGACAAATGAGAATATGCACCGGCTAACTGGAATTTTGCAGTTTTCACACATTTCCTGCAGAGACTTGATAACAGGCTGTTGCTGTTTTGTTTGTTTTAACATGATGTATCCATCAGCATCATAATGTCACTGTAAACTTTAGTCTGTGGTTGTGATGTTGCATTAGAAACCTTCAGGTGGCCTTTTTGTTTTCAGGTGTGTGTGAGCAGGAATGGAGGGTGTGTGAGGGCCCCTGTGTGTCAGCCATGACGCCCTCGTTGTCCCGGCTGCAGTTGGGCCAGATGAGGGGCCTTCGTGCCAAACTGCTGAGGCGTTATGAGCACCGGCCTCTGGTTTGGTGTCTGTCGGGTCTGTACGGCTGCCGCTGGAGACGCTACGAGAGGAGCTGCACTCAGCCCGAAGACTGCTGCTGCAACAAGGTCAGACAACATCCACCCACTGCACAGATGTGGTTCACTGGACACATCTGCTCCACTCAGTGTCTTAATGAGCATAGATAGTAGATGGTCCTGGAGCGTGACTCACTGTTGACATCCCCAGCAATACAGTGATAGTTAATTTATTTCAGAGCTCAAAAGCGGAAATAATAATGATCAATAAAGCAGCTCATTGACAATTGATAACATAATAATGAAATTAATAATTTTTTAAGTAAAGAAAAAACACCCACAAATATCTATTAAGTTTAAGTTTTGTTTGTGTATACATGTTTTAGGCTTATCTTAAAGCAGAAGTAAGCGATATTTTTGTGTTAATATAAGTCTTAAATAGTTATATCTTCCGACAGCAATCACTTACATAGAGTGTTTGGACCGAAACACGGGTCTCTCAGTCCCTCTGCTCTGCTCTGAGCCGAGGAGAAAACTTTTCTCGTATCCTACAATTTTTATCCAATGAGGAGAGAGAACGGCATGAAGGGCTGTGTGTGCAGCCAAGGGATGAATGTGGTGACGTAGGGACGAGGACCAATAGATCCATGACGAGGGCGGGGGCTGCTAACTCCGTCGGCTGACAAGAAGTTATGGTGCGTTCAAGGCAACCCGTAAAACTCGTGTTTTTCTGACCTGTGAAGTCGCACCAGTTCGATCTGGTACGAGTTCACGGGTCGGAAAAACACGAGTGGGTTGCCTGGAACGCTACAAAGTCGTAAGTCGTGACTTGAAGCTGTAATTTACGGTTTCAAAAGCCTGCCTGGAACGCAGCATTAGCCAAAACGACCGGATCGCTTACTTCTGCTTTAAGTCATAATATTTTAACCTGTTGTTTTAGAGGAGGAAAGTTGTTAAAATGAGGCCGTGGAGCATTTTGTGAAGTTGTACTTCAGTATAGGTTTCACAAACAAGTAGATAGTTTATCTTTTGGCACATCAGCACCACACTGTCATCAGTATCAGGAATTTGAAAAGAATATGCAAGAAAATGCATCTATTGTGTGTTGCACTCTCGCCTGTTTCGTTTAGACCTACTTTCGTTTTAAGTAGAACAGCCTACCGTATCCACTTACTGGTACAATGACGACTTTTTTCTCATAAAATTGCCACTTATTGCCACTTTAATGTGAGGTGTTTTGAGCCACCATAATAAACACTAATACAAGTTGTTTATTACACTATAATATAACTGTAAATAGCACGAAGAGTAGCTGTGTTAATGTAGTGTGTATTAATGTAATCACCTCTAAGAAAACACATGCAAAGACACAAACATGCTTTTTTCATTTTCTTTTTTTTTTCATCATGAGTGTTTCTGGGCACACAACAAAGTTGAACTCTCAGGGCCACTGTAGTTTAAATACTTAAAGCTAAACAGACAGACCTGAAAGTAAAGAGTTTTTGTTTTTTCTGGATCCATCTTGAAAATTTGACCAATCAAGATAATTAAATACAAACATTCTCCATCCTATTATCATGGGAGTGATGCTACTTTGTGTTTTTATGAGGCCACAAACTGAAAAAGGTTCAAATTCACCAGTAATGACCAGTTCACATAAACTGGGTAACTCCCACTGGGTAATATCACCCAATTAAGTTTTCCTTTAGCTGTAAAAGACGGCTGAACCACTGCGCTCATGTTCACTGGTGCTCTTCACACAGCCTGTAATTAATGAGACGCTGTTCATAATTAAACGGTAACATCAAACTAATGAGTCCTTGTAGGAGAACGTGGATCGTTAACACAGCTGGACGATGGCAGAGCGGATCAATAAAACAGTGAAATGTAATGATTCCACGTCGTGAGTAGGGACTGATTACATCTCATTGTTTTTATTGATTTCTCTTTTTATCATGGTTATTTTTAATTCAGCATCAGTTTAACTGTGGATTAAACTGAACTGAAGCTGCTGTTGTGAACAGTAATGAGGCTGCGTCACAGTTTTACAATCACAGTTAAGCCAGTAAAGAGCTTTGCTGTGTGAACGCTGCTTTCTCTTCATAGGGGTCAACGGTCGTTCTTCATCTCCTTGGAAACAAAGGCAAGAAAATGGGATAGAAAAAAAGAGAAAAATCTGTATTTACTGTTTCTGTGTTTGTGTTGGGACAGGTGGAAGGAGCCAGCTTTGCTCTGCTGGTGGCGTCATTCTGCTTAACTCTGGTCTTCCTCTACTTCTGGGGACAAGCCAAGAACGACTACAATGACTTTGACTGGTGGGTTGAGTAAATACATTACATGTGTAATCACACAGAAACATCACACACAGAAACGTCCCTGAAGCCAAATGGGCTGTTGGACCATTTTAAGCCTCCATCAGTCCATCAGTCCCTCTCTTCATATGCTCTGTGCAGTTTTTGCCCAGTACGCTTTCTGATTTAATAATCTATCATTTATAAAGCATTCTTTGTATATTTAGACCAATGAGTACATCATACGCTTTAAACAGTTATTAATTAATAATAGTAAATCATATACATTCACCAACCACTAGTACACATTGCTGCTTTTTAAATGGTACATTTAAGTGCTTAATAGTGTGTAGTGATGTGTGTTACCATGAAATTAAACTATAGAATAGAATAGAATAGAACAGAACAGAATAGAACAGAACAGATAATAGATTTTTGCATGCCGACATCAGGTAAAGAAGCAGTGCATTCACTCTAAACTTTTATTCTTATTAAATGTAGGTAATTTAGGTAAAATTGATTTGTACAGCCATTTATCATACACAGCAAATAGTGGTAAAGCACAATAAAGAAAGAATGTGAAGACAGAGATTCAGTGCGGAGTGTGGAAAGAAGGGGGTTAAGATAGGAATCAGTTGGCCGAGACACAGGTGTCGAATGGAGAGACTCCTTTATCCACAGGAGCCCTACTAACACGAGAACAACGGAGATATCTCGAAGTACACAACTTGACATGCCTTTTTATACTGAAGGAAAGAGTGCAAAGAGTGTGTGTGTTGAGTGGACATTGGATAGGTTTCATCCTGTTTACCAGACTCTGTGGCTATCTCAAGTCCTAAAAAAGGGGGTTGGGGGCTTTCTTAATTTTATTTACCTTGAACTTTAACCAAGATGTGAGTGGGTGTCTCAACCTGAGAACAACCTGCCCAAACCACAACCATAGAAGCCCTTAGTGGACATTAATTCATGCATTTTACTTCCTTTATTTTCCTGATATAAATAACTAATAATTCCCTCAAGATCTAAACAAAATGAAACTTTGTCTTCCGAAAAATAGCAACATAATCAGCTGTTGTGTTTCTATCTATCGCGTCTTCAACTGTGCAGGTTTAACTTTGGGAACCTGGGCTTCTGGTTCCCCTGGTCTGTGGTGCTGCTGGTCATCGCTGCGGCCTTCTTCACCTACGTCGCTGTGCTCATGGTGAGACTCCAACACCACACTGACCGCTCCACAACTAATAATAACAATAATAATTCTATTTATAAAGCACTCATCAAAACAATGTTACAAAGTGTTTCACAAGACAATAAAATAATTAACAAGGTAAGATAAAAACAACAAAGATCGTAGCAACCACAAACAGAACAAAGAATAAAAATAAATGAATGAATAAATAAAAATAAAAAACAATCCAAGAGCCTCTTATGAACAATTAGATACAACCTCATTAGTGCCTTCAGCTCATTTTAATCACAGACACTGCAGCTTTTAAACTAAACTGGTTGTAATGGGACAGTCTGATCAGTTTCATATTCTTAAAATTAATTTGCAGTGGATTGTCTTAAAGTGATTAACTGGATTTATTTAATCCCTTACTTTGTTTTTTCCACAGTGAAATGTCAGATGATGAAGTATTAGTTGTATTTTATGGTTGAATTAATCATCTTTTCTGGTTTCATTATTTATTCATTGGTTATCATTCTAATTAAACATCAGTTAATCAGATGCTTTGAGATCATTTCCATGACACTTGTTGTAGGAAAGTGATCATGATCCTGTTTAAATACATTTGCAGAAGTGGTACATTCTTCAAAATCCATACATATAATGGATGTCGGACATTTTGTGTTGGTTTTTCATCAAAACTATGGTTGTTTTAAGGAACGGTTAAGCATTTGGAAAATACACTTACTGCTTTTTGTAGAAAAAAAAGTTTGATGCAGGATATTGTCGTATGTCTGGAGGAAATGAGCTCGGCTTAGTTTAACATAAAGACTGGAAACAGCTGGCATGCCTCTGTCCAGACCTCTAAAACTCACCAGTTAACACACCATATATCTGGTTGGTTTAATGTGTAAAACACTGAATTGTAAAAGTGTTACAAGGTGTTTTTGGCTTTAAAGATCAGTTACCAGGCAACCAGTCGACTTATGGGAGCGACTGTTCCCAGAAATTTCTTGTTTTCTCACTACTTTGTCGTACAGAAGATTTTATTGATTGATGGATGTAATTATCTGAGGATTGGGCTAATCAAGAATCTGTGTACGGTTGATTAATGAATACAAAGGTATGAAAAAACACCCCTGGATGAAGGTCAACATGTATGTGAGGCTGTGCACTGTCTCACTGGTGTGTTTGTCTTGTTCCTGTGTGCAGCTGCTGGCTGTGTGTCTGCTGTCAGAGGGCCAGAAGCTGCATCTACACTGGAGTCACAAGGTAACTGCTCACCTCCTCTTCCTCCTCCTCTTCTTCTTCCTCCTCCTCCTCCTTTTATTTACTGGAAATCAGGTCTTTAAACTGGAATGAAAATGTCCACAGCGCCCACAGAGTCTTGTGTTTTTATTATGGACTGTGAATAGGAGGCTCAGCTGACTCAGCTCTGCTCTGCTCTTCCTCTCATCCTGTTGAGTCATTGAGTGTGTTACATAAATAAACATAAATAAATAAATATCAGGTGCTCCCCCATACACAGATTTATGTAAATACTGTATATTTAACTTCTATGACATCTACGTATACTGTATATATTACAAATTGATGTTTGTCTCTAATGACATGTTTGGTAACCCTTTAATTTACAGGCCGCTGATTACGTGATAATGTCAAGAAATAGCCTATAAATAACAGCCAGTTCCATAGTAATTTCATGTTTTTCCACAAAGGCAAAAAATTACACATGCTTTGATTTTTTTGAGTGAGGCCAGAATTTTTCTTCACCAGGTCCTTCAATTATTTATCCTTGCATTATTTCTGGGCTATTTCTATGAAATCAATCGTTATTACTTGATTATATTTCTCGACATTACTATGAAATTGACCATTAATTTCCAGGCTATTTCTAGACATTATGACGCAGTTACTTGTTATTTCTTGGCTATTTCTTGACATACCACGTAATTAGCGGCCTGTAAATTAAAGGGTTACAACTTACTATTGTATTATACTATATGTACTATACTATTGTATTATTGGTGCTGTTTGATGCTGAGAAATTCCCACTGTGGGACAAAAAAAAGGCAAATTGTATCTTATGTTGTTAACTGATGGGAATCAGCTTAGATTAAAGCAGCGATGTGGCTCTTTAATGTAGTTAAGATTATTTGATTTCACGTTGAGTGCTGAAGAATTACAACCTGTAATATCTTCAGATGTGAGAGTGTGATGTTGTTGAACATGATGACGATGAGCTTTTCTCTTTGTCAGATCGGGATCATGGTGAGTCTGACTTTCTCCATCGCAGCCACCGCCGTGTTGTCCGACCTGTGGAGTAAAGAGTGGAAGACGTTACTTCTTTCCTTCCAGGTGACTCTCTTCCTCTTCCTCTGTCAACAGCCCTCACCTCTGCTTCCCTCTTTCCTCCAGCTGACACCTGTTTTTTTTGTTTTGCATCTTCACCAGGTAACAGCCCCTTATTTACATGTGGGTGGAGTCTTACTGATGACGGCGCTGGCTTGGCCAATAGCTTTGCATTTTTTCCGCATCAGCAGCAGAGGTGAGGTGAACATTACAACTGTTTCCCAACCTGATTTAAAAACATCTACTCCTGAATTATTATTATTTTAGTCAAACCTGACTGTGTTTGTGTGTCAGTGAGGCGCGGCCTGATCCTTGGCGTGTACCTGAGCGTCCTGTCTGCCCTCTACCTGGTGCCCCTCGGTTTATATTCTCCTTGTATCAAAGAGGAATGGACCCTGGGCCCCGGCCCGGCCCTCATCGGCCACAGAGGCGCCCCCATGGTGAGCAGGCAGGAACCAACCATCTAAATAAGCTGCTACGCTGCATAAACAACGAGCTACAAGAGTTTATAATGTCAAACAGAGCAGGAAATACAGTCAGACATATTTTCTCTGATACAGTGCAGCTGCTCTCTTCACGTCCTTCCTGTAATAACTGTTTGGAGCCCAGAGCTTCCTATTTAGCTCTGTGTGTAAACTCTTCTGAATAAATATACATTTTTATAAAGATGTTTTTACTCAAGTGAAACAATGCTGCAGTGCTAACCACTGCTCCACCGTGCCGCCCAACCCCGGCACAGTTTGACATATTTCCAAGATTTTACTGCACTGAAATATTTACACCAAGTCCTTGCATTTTCCCCACATGCAGTGACATCAGCTTCAAGTCTATTGATCGGTGTATAGATCAGTCTATTGATCATCTCTGTGCTTAACTCTCTGCACAGCTTGCTCCAGAGAACACGCTGATGTCTTTCGAGAAGTCGGTGGAAGGAGGAAGTAAAGGTCTGGAGACGGACGTCACCATCAGGTCGGTCAGCAGCTGTTTATACATCTTACATTTTTATCATTTTAATGACTATTGTCACTGATCACTAATCCAGTAGTTTTTCAAAAATAATATTTTGATTGGAAACTGAGTAATAACATAAAAATAGCAGGATGAGGAAGAAGATTTGGTTTTGAGGCCCTTTACGTCATTATTGTGTTTTTATTTTATTTTACCACTTTACTCTCATTCAAAACTAAGTATTCTACTACATTTACAGTATTTGACAACTTAACTTTGCAGATTTAGAATGATCATAAAATCATAATGTTGGGGATTTGCATAGGAGTTTGGTGATTGACAATAATTATTAAGCATTAATAATCAATAAGCAGGTCAACTAATTTATTAATTATTGAGTTTAATTGATAAATTAATAAAGTTAGGATTAGCGGTATTGACTAATAATTACTAGAAAAAAAAAAGAATAGTTGTATTATTAATTAAAGTGAATTAATTAATAATAACTGCGGGGCACCACCCTGAAATCAGGGATCAATGACCAAACAATCAGTCTCGATTATAGGAATCTCTTATAGAATAGAATAATCAATTAAATACGAAGGCGTAAAGTCGAGCACAGACCCTGATAACCAGCTTTAGCGTCACAATAGAATGTACACAAACAACCACAGAACAACTACTTGAGTTCAAGGACATTTATTACTAAAATCATCTAATAGTACACACTCAAGTTCAGGTAATTCAAAGGAATAAACAGTTCAGCAAACATACACTCTCAATGGCTTAGAATGAGCGTATGATGTGTGTGTGTGTGTGTGTGTGTATATAGGCTATGTGTGTGTGTGTGTGTGTGTGTGTGTGTGTGTGTGTGTGTGTAGCCTAAGAGGGGGAGGAGAGACGTCGAGTGACGTCAGAGGGCGTCGAGTGACGTCGGATGGCGTCACGGACGGCGCGCTCGTTCGAGTGAGACAATGGACACGATGTGGCTGTTTCCACGTGTTGCTCAGGTCCACACACAATGGTCACAGTCACGTCGCTCACACTGATCACTGATACGAACTCTCGTGTTGGGACGCGTGTTTGGGGCGGAGTCCCTTATGGCGGCCCGTTGTGTTACATAGGCAGGTATATGTGTGTGGGTGTGTGTGTGGGTGCGCGGCTGCGCACGTGTGTGTGAGTTAGTAGAGAGGAAAAAGGAGAGAGAGAAGAGGGAAAACGGCGGCTAAAAGGGGCGATCGGTTATATTAGTCAGGGCTGAACCCAATCGGTATCCAACTACCACAGTGAGAATAAAAGAGCTGCACTCTGATATCTTCACTGGTCTTCTGACGCGGATACGGAGAATTGCGTTCAGCACGTGACTAAGACCTAGTTAATATAACTAGTAAACATCGATCGACCACTCTAGTTAATACAACTAGTAAACATACAGCAAAATCACAATCAACATAACAGGACGCGGAGGTCCTAATAAAATCACGCTTAATTCTAGTCGCTGCCCAGACAAAAGCTCTCTTACTGAAGCGTGCTTCCCAGTGCTGATGAGGTCCGTCGACCTGATGGCCTGGGGCTGCTGTAGCGTCCCACAGCGGGATAAAACTGGTCGTCCTCTGGAAGGGTGGCAGAAAGGAGGGCCAGCTGAGTTAACTCTGATGAGGCGGAATCCTCGGCGGAGTCCGGCGTCGGCGCGTGAAGAAAGGCGACCTTCACGACTGCAGCAGATGTGGGGGAGAGGGAGCGGCAATTGCTCGGAGGTCTCCCCAGGATCCAGGTGTTTCAGATGAAAGTTGAGGCAGTTTACTTGTCCAGCAAGCTCAGAACTGCGGCCTAGGTATTGAGTCCAAACGTTTGGTGCGCCCCCTTTAGTAACTTGGTTGCGTGAAGCCGGAGCTCCTTGCAGCACTTCGTTACCTGGGAAAAAGCATGGGGCTGCGCGTCGCCGCAGCATTTAAACCTTCGGTGACGTCACGGGGTTCCCTGGGGTTTCCCCCAGGTACTGACCAATGGGAGGCCAGAGTTTGAACGTCTGGGTGGAATCATACCTAGGTGTGATTTAACGGGCGTTGTCTGCTGTCGCGCATTCCTTGTCCCCTGCTGGTTTTATGGCCCTTTGTTTGAGAACATGTGGGTTGAGGTCCCAACATCCCCCCTTTGGTCCGAAGAGTGGGTTAGAGTCCAGTCTTTGGAGCAACAGAAGGGCTGAATAATCCGCATGTTTCCTGCGGAGAAAGTCTTTAACAGTCCAACAGTTCAAACAGTTCATGTAGCACTGGTTAAGAGGCTAGTGTCTGGGCATTTATGCAGAGGCACGTCTGGGCAGGACGTCTTAACTACTAGCAACTCTTAGCAACTATGTTATCACATGTTACAACACATCATCACCTCTATCATGTAATAACAGTAGAAGAAAACAAAACGAAAGCAAAACACATCTAAGAATTGAAAAAGAGGAAAAGAGAACATTTGTTAATAAAAGGGGTTAGTAGGCCTCTCTTTCACCCCTTGGGGTGAATTGGCCAGTGGTGTGTTTGAAGTGTTGTTGAGTGTCTCTTTTCCCAGAACCCGACATTCAAAACCAATTTCAGTTTATAGCTGTTCAATAACTGGTAAGCTTAAATAAACTCCTGTTCTGAACATTGTGGATAGACTGAAATTGGGATAGCACTGCCAAGGTTATCTACTAGGTGTACTTGGGAGGGCTGTACAGTCGTGGTAGTGGCAGCGCCTAAGAATCTGCTCTACCGTGGTCCGCGGGACCAAGTAGGGCGGGATTCTGCCTGCACTAAGACTCTTGCATCAAATCTGACTACGCGTATGTAGGTTATATCCTCTACCCCCCTTTTCCCCGGCTCACAAAGTAGACTTTATTAACCAGCAGGGAAGAGTTCCTGGCTTAGTTATGCTGGCAGGGGTTCTGTGTTTGACCCCCTCAAAGGGTCAGATACCACCTGACAAAGTGGCTTTATCTTACGCATTACTTCGGTTAAGCATGCATGTAGAAGGTTTGTCAGTTCCGACACCTGGCGGTCACTTCCTTGGTGACCTTGGTTCCTCCGGTCATACTTACCTTCTCGCGTAGCGTTCTTGTTGTATCCTCCCCCCTGCGGGAGGAAGTTACGCTGGGCTGATTTACCTGGCTGATCTCTTCTGTGGTTTTGCCAACCACCCTGGCGGCCGTCCGAGGCTGCTTGCCTGGCGGCTCTGTTCTGAGGGATTTCGCTGCCCTCAAGTGTCAAGTCGGTGTCTTCTGTCACCTGTATCCCCAGGACCCTGGCTTCGGGTTGGAGACCCGGGGGTTTCCAACCCGTCTCCTGACGCAATTCCCACACCATCTGTGCATGTTTGCGGATTTCTTTCATGGGGGGATTGTGGGTCCTGTACATTAGTGAGACATCATACCTAACCAGATCGTGGAGATTGTGAACGAATAGAGATTTGAAAGCCTGGTCTTCTTCTAACCCTGGTGCGTGGCGGCCTCGGAAAAAGGCTACCTGCAAGCGTCGGTAGTATTCCCTCGGAGGTTCTGTCTTCTTTTGGGTGACTGCGTAGGCACCCATGGCGGCAGCGGTGGGATCATTGTAGAGGGAGTACTCTTCCCTCAGAGCTCGACAAAGAGCTGAATAAGTGTCCCTGGTTGTCGGAGGGAGAGATTCCATGAACACATGGACGCTTCTGGATGTGGTTTTCCAGACAAGCTTAAGTTTCTCTCGTGTGGAGGGGCGAGGAAGATCAAGCAAGCAGCGTTCAACCTCCCGGAGGTAGTCATCAACACTAGCCTCGGGGTCCCCTGGGTCGAAGCGCTCAATATCCCCAGCAAGGGATTCAAGTTGACGAGTCCTTAAGCCTCGTTCACTGGAGAAGCCGTAGTCTGAGTCCTCTGAGGTGAGGTCACAGTCGTCTCTATATCGTCGAGAAGGAACGACTTGATGGTGGTAAGGATCACGAGGATCAAAGGCACCAGCACCCTGGTGGGTCGGAGGATGATACTCTCTCCATTGCGATGAAGTGACTGGATCGTCAAAGCGCAAGAAAGTACGATTGCGTGCAGACGGGGGGGCACTGCCGTATGGGGGGACTCCTGGGTCCCCATAAAAGGATGTCGATGGCGGTTGGTAGTAGCTCACCATGGCTCTAGCGTTGCCTGAAGCTGTGTATCCCTGGGGGTTACTGTATTGGTAGTCTCCAGGGTACGGCTCTGGCAACCTAGTGGGCCCAAATGTCCTTTGACTCGCGGCTGTGGGGTAGTTTGGAGAGAATGGTTCCCAGGGCTGGGGGCCCTCCCACCGTTGTGTGTCTGGCGCGGTTTGCCTGCCTGACCAGGCTGGCTCAAGTGTCGGCTGGAGGTCACGTCCCTGCCCACGGGTCAGACTGGACCTTTGATCATGAGCCTGAACGTCTGAGTCGTACCCACGTGGGTACTCTGCCGGCTCCGTGGCAGATCTCTCAGGGGCGTAGGCTTGTGAGCTTACTGGCGGTTCAGGGTCTGAAGCTGGTGCACAACTTACCTGTACAATTTCGTTCTCTTTGTCCTGGACCTCCTGTTCCAGGCGGGACTTCTCGCTTCGCAAGCAGGCAAGTTCTTCTTGGGCTTCTCGTGCCTGAACTTCGGCTTTGCGCTGATAAAGCAGGGCAATTTGACCCAAAATGTCTGGGATGGTGCGCTGCGGCTTCCCAGTAGGATCATTAACATAGCTAATAAGTTCCTCGAGCTTTTCTTCGCACGTGTCGAGGCGGTAGCTATTCAGTCTCTCTCTGTCATCTATGGAGAGACGGATGAGTCCAGCAACCGCATCCTGCAGGGCTGCGTCGCATTGACTTTGGGGAGCTTCTGCTCCTTGTGCGCGGTGACCCTGGTTACTCATTGCGCAGTGAGGGTTTACACCTGTGGGTCAACTGTGTTGGCGGAAAAAAAAGAAAAAAAAAAAAACCCAACAAAAACGTTATGTTGTAAGCTGTTGCTGATGCACAGGTGAGAGTAAACCTGTGACTTACAAACCTATAGGTTTCTACTAATTGCTCACAATTACAACCCTTAAATGTAATTGGTGGTTTAGCACCTCAGCGAGCAATAGTCGTGTTACCGGGTTAATTTCCCCCACAGTTGGATAACTTCCAACTGTTAGTAAGTGCTATTCATAAATACAATCTACTACTCCTTATCACACACTGTGACTGTTCACCAATTACCACTAGTTTTACTTGGCAGTACTATGACACATCCACTCTAGAGGGTGGGCGCTGAAGAATGCTGTTAAAGCAGATTCAGCTGTACAGTTCAGTGTTATTTGTGTACAAAATTTGTGACGAAAGAAGCTTTGCTGGTTTATCAAGGCCTCACACGGGGCGTCATTTATGTTGGGGATTTGCATAGGAGTTTGGTGATTGACAATAATTATTAAGCATTAATAATCAATAAGCAGGTCAACTAATTTATTAATTATTGAGTTTAATTGATAAATTAATAAAGTTAGGATTAGCGGTATTGACTAATAATTACTAGAAAAAAAAAAGAATAGTTGTATTATTAATTAAAGTGAATTAATTAATAATAACTGCGGGGCACCACCCTGAAATCAGGGATCAATGACCAAACAATCAGTCTCGATTATAGGAATCTCTTATAGAATAGAATAATCAATTAAATACGAAGGCGTAAAGTCGAGCACAGACCCTGATAACCAGCTTTAGCGTCACAATAGAATGTACACAAACAACCACAGAACAACTACTTGAGTTCAAGGACATTTATTACTAAAATCATCTAATAGTACACACTCAAGTTCAGGTAATTCAAAGGAATAAACAGTTCAGCAAACATACACTCTCAATGGCTTAGAATGAGCGTATGATGTGTGTGTGTGTGTGTGTGTATATAGGCTATGTGTGTGTGTGTGTGTGTGTGTGTGTGTGTGTGTGTGTAGCCTAAGAGGGGGAGGAGAGACGTCGAGTGACGTCAGAGGGCGTCGAGTGACGTCGGATGGCGTCACGGACGGCGCGCTCGTTCGAGTGAGACAATGGACACGATGTGGCTGTTTCCACGTGTTGCTCAGGTCCACACACAATGGTCACAGTCACGTCGCTCACACTGATCACTGATACGAACTCTCGTGTTGGGACGCGTGTTTGGGGCGGAGTCCCTTATGGCGGCCCGTTGTGTTACATAGGCAGGTATATGTGTGTGGGTGTGTGTGTGTGGGTGCGCGGCTGCGCACGTGTGTGTGAGTTAGTAGAGAGGAAAAAGGAGAGAGAGAAGAGGGAAAACGGCGGCTAAAAGGGGCGATCGGTTATATTAGTCAGGGCTGAACCCAATCGGTATCCAACTACCACAGTGAGAATAAAAGAGCTGCACTCTGATATCTTCACTGGTCTTCTGACGCGGATACGGAGAATTGCGTTCAGCACGTGACTAAGACCTAGTTAATATAACTAGTAAACATCGATCGACCACTCTAGTTAATACAACTAGTAAACATACAGCAAAATCACAATCAACATAACAGGACGCGGAGGTCCTAATAAAATCACGCTTAATTCTAGTCGCTGCCCAGACAAAAGCTCTCTTACTGAAGCGTGCTTCCCAGTGCTGATGAGGTCCGTCGACCTGATGGCCTGGGGCTGCTGTAGCGTCCCACAGCGGGATAAAACTGGTCGTCCTCTGGAAGGGTGGCAGAAAGGAGGGCCAGCTGAGTTAACTCTGATGAGGCGGAATCCTCGGCGGAGTCCGGCGTCGGCGCGTGAAGAAAGGCGACCTTCACGACTGCAGCAGATGTGGGGGAGAGGGAGCGGCAATTGCTCGGAGGTCTCCCCAGGATCCAGGTGTTTCAGATGAAAGTTGAGGCAGTTTACTTGTCCAGCAAGCTCAGAACTGCGGCCTAGGTATTGAGTCCAAACGTTTGGTGCGCCCCCTTTAGTAACTTGGTTGCGTGAAGCCGGAGCTCCTTGCAGCACTTCGTTACCTGGGAAAAAGCATGGGGCTGCGCGTCGCCGCAGCATTTAAACCTTCGGTGACGTCACGGGGTTCCCTGGGGTTTCCCCCAGGTACTGACCAATGGGAGGCCAGAGTTTGAACGTCTGGGTGGAATCATACCTAGGTGTGATTTAACGGGCGTTGTCTGCTGTCGCGCATTCCTTGTCCCCTGCTGGTTTTATGGCCCTTTGTTTGAGAACATGTGGGTTGAGGTCCCAACAATAATATCACAAAGATTTTGATTGATTATTATTGGAAGCAACTTGACTGACATTTACAAGCTGCTAATTTAAATTGGACCACCTTCACCAGCTGCATCTTTGAGGTTATTTTCCTACTTGAACGCATCAATCCAATATCCAGTCAATATATTAAAACACATATTATTCTGAATAATACATCATTCTACACTGTTTCACTGTATTCACTTAAGCACTTTCTCCAGCGCTAGGTATTTGTAATAATAAAATAATAGTAGTAATATGTGTAGCAGTTTGCCTAACATGAAAGAGTGTTTTACATGAACACACATAAGGACACATGAAAGCAATAAAAGACAATAAAGCAGTAACGTTGCGAGATACTGAGAGATAGGATCAGAGAGATGAAGATAATCCTGATGATAAAAAACAACTGATAGTGGTGAAAGTAAAACCATAAAACATCATCTAATAAATCTCAAAGGTTGATTTTAATCAAAGGCACAACCATAAAAATCAATTCTGAGCTGCTCCTCATGTGAATGTGTCAGCACAGGTTTCTTGTCGTATCAAAGTCGAGAGTTGATCAGTGTTACTCTCAGATGTTTGTTCTGATGTGAAACTTTTACAAAATGAGATTTAATTATGGACATTGAACACAGAGACTCCACTGACTCTGGTCTGTGCTGTTGTCCTGTCTTGGCTGTAGTTTTGATGGCATTCCCTTCCTGATGCACGACCGCACCCTGAGACGCACCACCAACGTCCACGAGGTTTTCCCCAACCGGACCGACGCCCTGGCAGCCATGTTCACCTGGGCCGAGCTGGAGAGCCTGAACGCCGGCTCCTGGTTCTTCTCTGTGAGTCACCACGGTGTTCACTGACCAGAACAGTAGAAACAGTAGAAACAGTAGAAACAGTAGAGCTGAAACACAGGCTGAGAGAGGGAGACTTCATTAGTGTTAACCAATAAACTTTGTCGCCCTCTGCAAAAACCAGAGAAGAGAAGTCAAAGATGTCAGTCTGGTGATGTCATAAAGGGGGCGGGGCTGTGTGAAGTAAAGGTAACTCCTTCAGAAGCTGGAGATGTGGATGTGATGAGGAGCAGATGATATGAACACAGGAGGTGAAGGAGGTGGAGTAGAGTTACAACAGGGACAATGTGATTGGCTAGTTGAGGCTATGGCAAGATCTGATTGGCTGAAGTCAACTGAGAGGACGAAAACTAGATACTGGACTTCATTTTCCAAGTTCAAGCAGATGTGTAGGATCTTCTCTGTGTTTTCATTTTTCCATCAGGTTGAAATGAAACATCAAACACACTTCTATGCTTTCATTATAATAATGGCATTTTCAAATGAAAACTGGGCACGTGATTCATTGCAAAAATACTGCAAACAGGAAGTTACTCTGGCAGCCTACATCATTGTTTGCAAAAGAAGCTTCTTTCAATGTGGAGAGTGGAGTTCACCTGTAAAAACTAAAGAGCAGGAGGGAGGTTTTTAAAAAGCTGGTGAAGCAGCAGCAGCGACAGGAGAACTGATGTAGAAAGTGTGGTTTGTTTTTTAGCTCATGTGGATCACCACACTGGTGGCAACTGTGTACATTAGTATCCCACAATAGTGAGTGAGATGAAGAACATATCGACCTGTTGTAACTTCTGTTACATCACCCTATTAATTACCTATTGATGATCGTCCTTTGCAGCACAATCCGTTTGGTACGGCCGGCTCTCTGGGAGCGGAGGAGCGACAGCAGGCGGGGAACCAGTCGGTGTGCAGCCTGCAGGCCTTGCTCCAGCTGGCAGCTCGCACCCAACAACTGGTCATCTTTGACCTCTACCGCCCGCCCAGAGGTCATCCGTACAGGGACACCTGGATCCAACGCACGCTAGAGGTGATCCAGAACGAGTCCTCCATCCAGTCCTCACAGGTGAGACAGCACGGCTGCTGTCACGACAACACGCACACACACACACACATACAAACACACACATACAAACAGAACATATACATTACGGTAGAAATATATCCCCTCATACAGTCACAAATTTGCATTCACATGTATAATAATAAATGATAAACTAAAAGAAATAAATAACTCATGAGATTAAAAAAAAAATAGAGTAGTAGAGTAATATGACAAAATCTAAGTAATATAATGAATTAAAGTAAAATAAAATAAAGAAATAAATTGCTCAATAACAACAATGATGATAAAAATAATAACAGATTGTAAATAAAACTAAATAAATCATTAATAAGAGTAAATAGAAATATAGAATAGTAAAGTACTACAATTGATAAAAATAAGAGGATATAAAATAGAATAAAAGGCAAGATCAATACTTTCATCCGTTCAATGTTTCTTTTTCAATCAGTGATACATGTTTTGTTTTGTTTGACATAAATGAGTCCCAGATACATCATCAAGTATAAGGCAACATCTCTGCACAATACAACACAACACAACACATCATTATCTCCTGGTGATGTTGGTTTCAAAATAAAAAAAGTGCCATCATTCTTCTTGCATAGAGAAATCTAAAATCAATACTTTTCATTTGCGTCATTGTTCTGATAAATTTCTTGAGTATACAAAGCGTGAAATGCCCCCTCACACCATCGCTTTCCCCTGCTTCCATCTGCCAGATGTTATCGGCCCTTCAAAACCCAAACCCCCAGGCTGCAGAACAGTTTTACCCCCAGGGCCAAACAGAAGTGAACAAGCATGTCAAGCCAGCACTACTGCACTTTTTACAAATATGGGACTTGGTTCAATATTGGATGACCTTAATTCTTGTTTTCTGATATTATGTTTTTAATATACTTAGGCATGCATGTGTGAATGTGAACATTGTTTTTTGAGGCTGCACAAGTAAATTCTTATCGTCTTATCGTACAAATCAGAATCAGAAAAACTTAATTGTACAAGAGCAGTGGTAATTCATCTTTGACTCTAAGAAATGTAGAACACATGCTTAAAAACATCAAAAACACAGTTAAAAACAAGTAACAACACATAGAACTAGAAAATTTCCTCTCGGGAAATTTTGAATGGGCCACGGGAGCTACTGCGGGTTGTGCCATCTCTGTCAACATGGGAATCAAACCCACGATCTTAAGGTCAAGACAGAGCTGATCAGACAGACACATGATCATCTTTCTATAAGCACTGATATGGAGGAGCTGTAACCACATTAGTGTGTGTGTGTGTGTGTGTAGGTGTGTGTGTGTGTGTGTGTGTGACTGTAATCACATGAAGCTGGCTCTAGAGTCTGTGTGTGTGTGTGTGACTGACTTGACACATAGTTAGTTAGTAGCTGCATCCTGTGTCAGTCTGATTTAGCTGTGTCTGTGTTTATAAACATTTAAACGAGCGCCAGGTGGATTGTTTATGAAGTTAACGAGCTCTGGCCTGAGGATCAAAGAGGTTACCACGGCGATAGGGGCCCCCGCAGGCTGAGACAGACAGAAACGTGGAGAAAAAGAGCCATTTTCTGCCTCTGCACCGGTCTCACAATTAGGCCTAGCATGAGAAAACGGTAACTCCTATCAGAACAAAACACAGATCAACGTTGCTCTAAGGACTTAATGAAAATTTCGGTACGATTTGGTGTTTCTACAATAAATATTTTGGCGACGCTGGCAGTTTTAAAACATCAGGCCGTTCTGCTTCTCTCAGAAAATATTTGTATTGGACTCAATGAGGAGCAGGGACAGACGTGGCCGCACTCAGAGGCTGATTCTGTAAGTTCTGTAAGTCTCTCTGATATTTTGAGCACATGACATGAGAGATAACAAGTTTGTCTTACAAATTCTGAAAAAATTATGTCTGTAGAGTGTAAATTGTGGCCGTGCTGTCAGTTTATCCAGAAAAAATACAGAATGTTTCTTCACTCTCTCCCACTCTAACCGATGACGTCACGCACTCTGACACGAACATTCCATGCAATACACACCCATTATAAACTCATAATTTCTCCAAAAATGATCATGGTCATTGATCAGGGATTGATCAAAAACTATATGACCTATCAAAACGTGGAGTAATACGACAATACACAAGACTTGTGTCTACTGTTTAAAGTTTAAATGAAGTCTCTAGGTGAAAGTATGCCTGAGCAGTAGACGTTTGTTAAACTCCAATGATTGGTCTTTTTCGCTCTTTTTTTTTCGCCCGTCCCATTGACTTACATGCAATTTTTTTGCGCAGTTTTTCGCGACGTAGTCGCGAAAAATTCGTTAACTGTTGAGAAAAGTAATAGCACCCCGATCCCGATCAAACCGCACGTTTTGATATATAATTTGTCCTGCAACTCGAATCGAAAATCGTCCGGAAGTGGAAAAATAACTAGAAAAAACATTTCCAAGAATGGAAATGGTGTGAATGCTGGAAGCAATGCTGAATGAGCTGAAGAAATTGTTGAAACAAAGCTGAATGAGCTGAAGAAAGAAAGAAAGAAGAAAAGGACAGAAGGAAAGAAAGAAAATGGGAAGGGTAGATGGAGAAAGAAAGAAAGAACAAAAGGACAGAAAGAAAGAAGACACAGAGAGAAGGGTAGATAGAGAAAGAAAAAGGTAAGAAAAGCAGAATAATAGAACATAAAGAGAATAGAGAATGAATGAAAGAGACAGAGGAGTAGTAAGAAAGAAGGAAAGATATTGGGGTGGATAAATGAAAGAGAGAGATATACAGAGAGCAGTAGAAAGAAAGAAAGAAATGGGGTAGAAACATAGAAAGAGAAAAGGAGTAGAAAGAAAAACAGAAAGAAACAAAGAAGTAAAAAGAAAGAAAGAAAGAAAGAAAGAAAGAAGAAAAAGAGAGAGGGGGATGATAGATAGAAAGAGGTAGATGGATGGATGGATAGGGAGGGAAAGATAGAAAGAAGTTATGTAAAATACAAATGAAGGAGTAAAAGAAAGAAAGAAAAAGAGAGACAAAGGGTTTATAGATAGATAGATAGATAGATCAGAGGGGTTAAAAAATAGGGAGGGGTATAGATAGATAGATAGATAGATAGATAGATAGATAGATAGATAGATAGATAGATAGATAGATAGATAGATAGATAGATAGATAGATAGATAGGACACATGTTAAAAGCTGCATCCTATGTCCTAGGCTCCACCTGTAATTGTACTACTATTAATAGAGTTGGAAAGACTAAACGTCTGAACTTAAATTCATGAGAAAAATATAAATTGTTGGAGATGTTTACATCAAAAGTATAAAATAATTGAGAGCCTGATGAATTTGAGCTGAAAACCTGTGTGTGTGTGTGTGTGTGTGTGTGTGTGTGTGTGTCTGGGTGTGTGAGTCTGACGGTCTCTCTGTCTGCGTGTAAATGTGCAGAAAGTAAAACTGTTGATAAGTGCCACAAAACTCCTCTCTCCCTAATGATCTGATTGATTACACCTGTGTGGCAGCCTGCCCTCAGAAGTTACCATGGCGACGACCATGCTTACATTTTACTGTGTGGAACAGTGTTGTGTTTGTGTGTTTGTCTGTTTGTGTATGTGTGCATGTGTGACTGTGTGTGAGCGTCTGTGTGTGTCTGTCTGTGTGAGTGTGATGCCTGTGTTTGTGCGTGGACATCCTCTGTCAGTCTGGTTTATCATGTGTGTGTGTGGGGCTGTGTTTAAAAACATCTTAACGAGCGGCCAGGCTGCACCTGCACTTGTTCTATTTATAGACATGATAACGAGCTGGCCACTACAGCTGGACCAACTGCACACAGAGCAGAGCAGAGCAGAGAGATTTGAGCTCTGTGCAGCTTCCGAAAACAGCCCATAAAAAGAGAACCGTAACTCTTATCAGAATGTGGCCATGACTACTGGGAGAGGAGACCTTCCTGAGCACATTGATGTGCATTAAATGTTTGTAGGGCAAAAACTTTTCTCAGGGTCGCAAGGTAGAAAAGGGGGGCATTTCTGCTTTTCTAAAAAAATCAGCTCCTACTTTTATATTGAAGTCAATGAGCCACTGGAGCGGGTCTAGCTGCACAATTAGGCTCACGGAGACAATTCTGTAAGTCTGTCTGCTTTTTTGAGCACATCAGATGAGAGACGACAAGTGTGGCTACAAACCGGTGAGGAAATCATGTGTCTAGAGTTTAATTTGTGGCCGTGCTGGCAATTTATCCAGAAAAAATCCTGAATGTTTTTTCGATCCCTCTCACTCTAACGATGATGTCACTCACTCTAAGCCCTGCTCGTTAAACGCAACACACAACCATTATAAAGTTGGATTTTGTCGAAAATTTTAATGATTTTAAAACAGCCAAATACCTAAAAACTGTTGAAGATATCAATAAGCTGAGTAATATGTGAATAGATTAAAAGTTTGTCTACAGTTTAAAAGTCAAATGGAGTCTGTGGGAGAAAGTATGCTGAAGTTTTAGAGGTTCAAAGAAGTAAGAAGATTTTAAAAGTTTGAAGACGTTTTCAATGCATTCCTATGGGAAAAAAATTGCAGAAAAAGTTAAATATTTTTAAAAGTATAAATAGTTAAAAAGAGAAAAGTAATGCCGATAAAGTTTTAAAAAAGCTGCACGTTTTGATATATGAATTGTTGAAATCGCACAAAGTATGAAGGACTAGAAGAAGTCCAAAAAAGGGAAGAAGAACTCAGAATAATAAGAAAAAGTATGAAGAAAACAGAATAACAATAGTGTGAATGCTTCCAGCATTCACACTAATAATAAGAAAAAATCCACACAATAACAGTAGTGCCCGGGCACTGGTCCCTGCAGCTATTTCATAGCTGTTGGGACCAGTGCCCGGTGCGATTGCCCGTGGCCCTAATAATGATAATAAATATTTTAACCATCTGTGATACATTTTTAGGGAGCTATAGTTTTATTTAGCTCCACAACGTCACAACAGACTCCATCACAAAATCATAGAATGTAACTCAATGTTGTGTTGTTGATATTTACTTTCACCATGTGTGTGTGTGTGTGTGTGTGTGTGCTCTCTGACAAGGTGCTGTGGCTGCCCTCAGATCTCAGGGCTCTGGTGCAGGAAATGGACCCTGAGCTGCAGCAGACGTCTGGGAGTCGGCTCCCTCTAGATGAGCTGCAGAGCAACAACATCGTTAAACTCAACCTGCACTACAGCTCCATGTCTGCAAAACTTGTCAGGTGTGTGTGTGTGTGTTAGGTTTATCGATTAGCATGAGATTCTATGCAACAAGTTACTTTCCCGCCTAAAGAGAAATTCAACCCTAATTGTCACTTTTAAGTAGAAAACTGAAGGTGTTTTAAGGTGCAGCTGGACCCTGGTGTGTAGTAACAACACTGCTGCTCTCCTCTCTTGTGTGCAGTGAGTATGAAGCTGTGAACATCACCACCAACCTGTACGTGATCAGCCAGCCGTGGCTCTACTCTCTGGCCTGGTGCGCTGGCGTCCACTCGGTCACCACCAACTCCCCCCAGCTGCTCAGCTCCATGAGCTCCCCCCTCTTCCTCATGGTAGGACTCAACACAGGGCTACATCTGTTAGGTTTTACCTTAAATCAACTGTAATGTTCGTTATTATCTAAATATTTTCATATTTTGAGACACATTTCTACATAAATAATAATTTATAGTTCACTTACTTTCTTCTTGCCACTGTGTGAGACCCTGAACTCTCTGCCTCCTCTCTCTCATCACACCCAGAGTCCAGATCAATACAACCTGATGTGGATCCTCACTGATTTGCTGTCACTCGCGCTGATCCTCGTCATATTCATGTTCCACAGGTGAATCTCACACTCTCAGTTCAAAACAGTGATGGTTAATCAGCACTAAGAGCTTCAAGTGCTGAGGTCAGAGGTCACAGTGTGGACTTTGTTTTTATTCATCAGGTGGCGAGAGCGAGGACTGGCTTTCTGTTCGGGCAGCAAACTCACACTGGACAACGGCACTTACAGCAAATTCAAGACAGGTGAGCTAAAGAGAGGTGTTCAGGCTGCATGTTATATGATTCAGTCATGGTCGACGTAAAGATGAAGAGCTAAATATGAATGTGAAAGAATTTAGAGCTTGAGGATCATTTATTAAGTCTGATTGTTGTTCTTTTGGACTGTTACAGGACAGAAAAAAGACAAAGCCGAAGATAAACTTGACTTATAGTGAAAGTCATACGTTTTATTCAGTCGTAGTTTGAATTATTCCTTCATAGAAAATGAGTCTCATATAATATTAATAACACATTTTCACTATTTACTGACACTTTTAAAACCACAATAAATCTGGGAAATAACCTGCAGTGCAGACTAATCGATAATTTAAATATTCATATATTATATATATTGCATATGTGAGATTAAACTGCTGCTGTGTCCCTTTTATTCACTCACAGCCTTCACTGTTGTTATGTGACAAAGTATTTTATTAATTCACCTTTTCTCTGGGTCTGGTTCTGGTTTGCAGAGATGAGTGATATATGGTCAGTGTCCAGCGCCAACTCGCAGGCAGAGAGGACGCCAAACTTGGCAACTGTGACCGAGCACTGACCAACACCCGCTGACCTGGCAACGCTGAGCCACATACTGCCAACCTGCAAAATCTCAGTCCACTTTAAAGTGAAGGAAATGTTCCTTCACTTTGTTAGTAGCTGGTTTTATCAGCCCTCTGCACAAACATCCAATATATTAAAGTGATTTTACCTCAGAAATGATAAAAAAAAAGTTTATTTCATTTTGAGCTGATTTTACATTCGCTGTGTCCAGTGGTAATGAGTCATTAATGAACTTCTGTAAAACTCATTAAGATGTTTGTATCATGTTGGTTTGACCCAAAAACAAAGTTTATGTAAATGTTTGTTATAGTTTTATGGGAGTCATGTGTCAAATGTACAAACCATGAGATTAAAATGACAATCTATGATTCAATTTATTTTGTGTTCGACCCTAAAAATCACCACAAATGATGCTGCATTTCATTAAAGCAGAAATCACTTATATAGAGTGTTTGGTCCGAAACACGGGTCTGTCAGTCACTCTGCTCTGCTGTAAGCCGAGGAGAAAACTTTCCTTGTATCCTACAACCTTTATCCAATGAGAGAGAACGGCATAAAGGGGCGGTCCTCTCTGTGTGTGCAGCCAAGGGATGCGCGTGAATGTGGTGACGTAGGGACGAGGGCGGGGACTGCTAACTCCATCGGCTGACAAGAAGTTAGCCAAAACCACCGGATCGCTTACTTCTGCTTTAACCTGTTATCCATTGTTGATGCACGGAGCAGCCATCTTGGATTGCGAGCTCAGGGCATGGATGTATTGGATGTATTATATTAACATGGTCAGGCATTTCTAATGTAAATGCCATAAAAGCCAATGAGAGGATCCTTCTCCAGGTGAGTTCAGTCACAGTGAAGACATCATTCACAAGGGACTCACGTGAGACTGACCAGTACTGGGTGCAGGTTGTAGGAGAAGTGGAAGTGAAGTCCGTTTAGTGTCTTTGCAGAGGAATTTGCAGAAAAACTGACAAAATGATGTAGTGATGGGTGAGGAAGTTTAGAGTTTATCTGCTGTGGAGACGTTGTCGTCACTGTGCTCACTGAGATCCAGGCCCCTGTCCAAGAGAAATGCTACTGGCTACAAACTTGTGTAATTTGCCTCCAGTGGGTTTTGACTGTCAGAAAGCAAGTTTCCACCTTAAGTTTTTGCACAGATCTGATTCGCTCCCAACAGCTCATGCATCATCTGTACAGACTCCAGTTTACATCCCACTTGATCCCTTGAAGTCACTGTTGCTTCACAGACTGAACACACAGTGATCTCAAGTGTAATGTGGCATATCAGAGTTAAAACCATCTTATTGAGACATTTGAGCATTAAAGAGAAATGAATCTGTTCTTTGGAAAATGTCGTTTTATTCGTGTCTACATCAGGATATGTGGTCACAACATGGATGAGACGATTTCTCCTTAATAAACATGGTCCAAAAAGTGTTACGATTATTTCTTTGCACTTAAAAATCAAAACTATTGCTTCATATATTTAGAAAAAAAAAAATCATTCACCGTCTACAGTTCAAGAACAATGGACAAGTTCTAGAAACAGTTCAGCTACTGTGGATCGGCTCATACAAACAGCTGGTGTTTGAACTTTGTGGCACACATTATGGTCTGTTTCCTTTCACATGAATAATGAACGTTGCAATATAAAATAAATCACCAGTCCAGTGCAGCGGGTTTTTAAATGTGTGGCAAACTGGGGGGACCAAAACAAAGTGATGACAGGAATGTGAAGGGTCATTAGTCAGGTCAAACCTCTGGTGTGGTTTGTGTTTCATATTTGAGGAGATTTGATGTAAAACACATTCAAAAGTGACTCTATGGTTGAAACTGGTAAACTGAGCATAAATACAGATGTAAATTTGAAAAATAAAGCTACTTACACATAGAAATAATCAGAAAGCAACAAGAGAGACATTGTTATTGAGGGTTTTGGTCGTGGCTGTTTTCAGGCTTCGCAGCAGTTTCAGGTCCAGTTCATTCTCTGCTCATTAGCCCGTGATCGTTTGATATAATTAGAGATCAGGAGCTGGATTTATCAAACATCTTTAAATAAGGGTTTGCTGTAGGGATCAGTGAACATCTCCCCTGCAGCTCTCACCTCTTCAGTGACCCCTCACTGAGATGTTTGATAAATCCAGATCTTTCGTTGTTTATTGTCTTCACATTGATGCGACAAAAGCTCATTACAGAAAACTTTACAGCACACAGATGACAGACGGAGAAACCTCTGATTACGTAACACAGACTACTGCAGATGTCCAGCGAGACGTTGTTTACATTAGTTTACATTAAGCCTAAAAAAGCTCCAGATTGACGAGTCGGGAAAAGGTCGTTTAAAGGCAACGGGTGAGTTTTAAGACGGGGCCCAAATATAATAGCATCAATGAAAACATTGGCATCAGTGTCACAGTTCACCATCAGTCGTCTGTCTCAACAAACCCTCAGTGGGACAGGAAGTGTGTTTGTTTACAAGTGTTTACACCGTGTGTGTGTGTGTGTGTATGCAGGATTGATTGACTGTGATCGATGAGTTTCTGGCTGTCCGCTCACTTGCTGCTGGCCCGGGACGAGCTTCGCTGTTTGGTCATGGTCGTCAGCATCTGGCTGATGTAAGAGGTCAGGAGGTCGTCCATTTTGTAGCCCTGAGGGAGGAGGAGGCGGTCAAACATCCGACACACCCGACACACTCTACTAGACTCATTTGGTTTCAGTGTACAGCTCTGATCTGACACAATTCACAGTGTCATTTTAAAATATGTCTCTTAACCTAAAATCCAAGTGTATATAAACTGTATATAAAACAAAGCTGACGAAAGTTATTTATCGTATTTTCTGATATTCTCTCACATCTATTAGTGTTTAAATATTTCTATATAATCTCTCTTTGAGGTGGAAAAACAGCCAAGTGAAATAATGTAAAGCTCAAATAAAGGTTTGAGTGTCTGATTAAGACACTGGGAGAGAACTACTTTTTAAGGTGGTAGGATTTATTTTTTAGTTATTCCATTTTGGACTGGAAAAGACTCTGGATGACTCTCAGGTCTGTTGAGAAATTATGCTGCCTTCAGTGTACACAGCCTCTCTTTCTCAACAGATATCAATATGTTTTTAACCTTTGGACCGTAGCGTTGAGTCATGAGTGTTGTCGGTCCTCTCAGATCTACCAGTTCAGTTGTTTCTGACCATTTTTAAAGGAGAAGCAGAGGAGTAAGAGCTCTGAGTGCTGCCAAAACACAGGTGACCTACACAGAGGATTACGCCTCGCATCAAAAATAAACAAGTGGGTGTTGAGCAGCAGTGCTGGAGAAAGCGTGGATATATAAACGCCAAACACTCACATATTTTTTGTCATACATTAAATTACTGAAGCAAAGAACCACACAAAACACTGAGGGGAATGGACTGTGTATAAGTTAAATGAAGGGTTGAGTACTCAACTGATATTAGTTCAGATAGAAACAATATTATAAAGGAAATACTACCCCTTGTTACAATTTTTGTTATATGTATATATACATATATATATACTGTATATACATATCAATAAAGAAAGAAATAAGTTCAAGTCTTTTTTTTTCATTTTGACTAAACTCTGACTCTTTTATTTTGAAAACAGGTTGCCCAGACTCTTATTTTGTGGTTACTCTGACCAGTGTAAGTTGCTGTGTATCCAGTGACTCACCAGTGAGGTCTCACACAGCAGCTTGCTGCCTCGGACCAGGTTTCCGATGGTGATGTGGAAGTACGTGTTGCCGCTGCTCCAGTTGGAGATTTTAGTGAAGGGGTGAGTGGTGAGGATTTCCTGTAGGATACGACACGACGGATCAGCACGGACACACGGAGACATCACAGGGAACAGCTGTCTTCCTAATATGATCAATAATCATGGAAACAAATATGATCGTCCTGGACCCACCTTAGACTTGGGATCGATCAGACTGACTCCATGTTTGTTGATTGCTATCAGGAGGGTTTCTGGGTAATTTGGATCGGTCGTTTGCTGCAGAGAGAGCAGGAAAATGACAACAGATGTGAAACACTTCACATGAAGAAGAAAATAACTGCTATTCACGATATGGTTTATCTTTACCTTGACTTCAAAGAAAGCAGAGCCAAACGTCGGCCACTTGTAGATGATCTTGAGGAGCGACAGTTTGGCTTCTTCTCTGCTCTTCCCTGCGTGTTTGTTGTACAGCGGCAAGATGTACTGAGGAGGAAACACACACACACACACAAAAACAAAAGGAGTGACTACCTTCACTCTGTTTCACTCAGTCTCTGTGGCTTCCAAACGTCGGCTCACCCTCTTCCAGTCGTCGGGGGACAGGTGGCGGATCTGGTCCTGAGGGACGAGCTCCTTCAGGATCTTGGAAATGTTGTGGAACTGGGATTTGTCCTCGTCGAACTTCACCCTGTAGATCAGCGCCGCCAGCTGGTGCACCTCCTCCCTCGAACACTTGTGGTAGCCTCTCAGGTACTTAGGCAGCTCCTGCAGCGAGGAGACACAGTTATGGAGGAAGGAACATCATGAAAACAGAAAGCACCAGCTGAGTGCATCCAGCCTTCGCTCACCTGGTAGTAGTGGAAGATGGAGTCAGCCATGGTGTCTTTTCCGGGCATGGTGTTGGTCCACAGCTTCTTCATGAAGAACACCTGGTACGTCAGTGAAGGCACTACACCTGCACCAAAGACACCGAGGCCACGTCACTGCTGTAAATTTGCATTTCTGCCATGTTCTGACTTTTTGAGTGTAAAGTTTCTTTCATTTTCAAATGAGACCCAGTTTCTTGCTCTTTCATTTTGGAAACATTATTTTCCAGCTTGCAGACATGAAAGAGGGTGAAGACAGGATGATCTTCTTACCGTCTTTTACGTGTCTAGCTTTCTTGATCCAGTCGGTCAGGTGCCTCACAAAGTCGAAGAAGAAGTCGCCATCAGGGACACTGATGACCTGCAAAACACAATCACGCAGTTACTCTCTACCAAGCTTTGGGTTTTATTTTATTTATCACTTTATTTGTCAGGGAAGATATATGTGGACATTGTTACATCTAATTAAAGTCCAACTGATGCAGTGTATATAGGACTGCTAGTCATGGCTAATTTGCATGGAAACAGTAAAGCAGATTACAGTATTAAGAACATCAACTGAAGTACCAACTAAGAACAAATAAAAGAAAAAGAAATGTAAAATGTGTTCTGTTAAATAAAACATGTTAGTGTGGACTTAAAGAAGACTGTGATCCAACAGAAAGTTCAGGGGCAGGTGTTAAATGGACCTTGTGCTGAGACTGTTTTTCTTAAAACTGAAAAACAGGATTAAAATTCAAACAAAACAAAACAAAAATGAGCATCCCTGACTCCAGATATATTTGCCACAGTTTTTCCCATTAAATAAGTAAATAAATAAAACATAATTACTGGATGAAATAATCATTTTCAAGTGTTGTATTTGCTCACAGTGACAGAAAAAGGGGCACATTTTGACCTCACGACATCCCTGTGTGTGTTTTGCATCGTTTGCAGATGTTAAACAGTCTGGACCGTGAGCGGCTCCTCACCTTGTCAGTGATCTTGACAAAGAGGCTGAAGCCCTCGGCAGATTTGAGCATCAAGCGTCCGGAGATGTTGTGGCAGAAATCTTTGGCTTTGGTGCTCGACTCCACCTCAAACACCTGTGAACACCAACAGGGCAGACTGAAACAGCTGTGCACAGAACATCTGGCTCCACACACACTCCTTCCCCTTTGTTTTATCAGCTCAGATCTGCTGTTGTTCACTTCTGTCACCTGACCACTGCTTTATAAACAACACACGGCATAAAAAGATCTGATCACACGGGCACTATGTTGCTTACAACACTCAAGGAGTCAAGTTATCGTTATTTTTTTTTTTTTTAAAGTATATTTTTTGGCCTTTCTGCCTTTATTTGATAGCACAGTGAGATAGACAGGAAAGGGGGAGGCAGAGAGAGGAGGAATGACATGCAGGAAATGTCTGCCCGACGCGGGATTCGAACCGGGGACGCCTGCGTTGAGGACTGTAGCCTCTACATGGGGCGGCCGCTCTAACCACTGCGCCACGCACCAGCCCAAGTTACCGTTAATTTTGATTAGTTATCAACTATGGGAAATAAGATAGTGAGAAACTGGACTGTGTAACTTTTAGACGTCACCTCGTCCGAGTCGTCAGGGAAGTAAACTTTGTGGAAGATCTGAGTGGTCTTGTGCTGGATGGCCTCTACCTCCACCAGGTGAGGAGGATACTTCCTCGACCCATTTCTACAACAAAGTGAAGACAGGAGGGATGAGATGGATCGAAACTGAGCAGAGGAGTGTTCAAGAAAGAAAGTGTGTGTGTGTGTGTGTGTGTGTGTGTGTGTGTGTGTGTTACCGTAAGGCTTTCTGTAGCCGCTGCATGCAGTCTGGAGCCAGTGGGCAGTGTTTCTTGGCCTGGAGGAACTTCTGGACGTGAGGCAGCAGCATGTTACTGGGAGGAAACAAACCAGTGCAGAGCCACAGCAGCTCCCAGCCCTTCTCCTCACTGTACCTACACACACACACACACACAATTTATGTGAATTGGCAAATTACAGAGAAAATTCAGCTTCATCAAATGTGCATTTTTCCACGCTCAGGGTTAGAGAAAATGACAAAAACATAAATCTCACCAACTGTTTAGCTTTTCCCTGTGACCGAACATATCAAACTGCCACATCACTTATTTTCATATCACTGAGATTTGGCACCAGAGACTGAACTTGATTAGTTTATCAGAAAAGGTCAGAAACTCGGCCTCGGTCTGGTTGAACATATTTCAGCTTTCAATCAGAAATAACAAAAGCTAAAGACATTAAATCATATAAGGATGTTTGTGCATGATTAAATCTGCTGGCGACTCCTCTCTGTAGTAACAACATCAACATCAGCAATGTCATCATGTTGTGGAGTGTGTGTGTGTGTTAATTGTGAGGATGTAATACATTGTGGAAGGGAAGGTGATCAATTATCTAATGACGATCAATGACAGCAAATTATGAAAATTTCGCATAAAAACATCAAAGGCATAAAGACACTGGTTTTTAACTCAGATATATGTACGGTGAGACCACCAGCTGTTCACAATGTCCCATCTTTGAAATCAGTGTGTATGTGTGTGTGTTTCAGACTCACTTGATGTGATTGTCTGTGAGCTGTTTCAGGATCTGACAGAAGATCTCGTCCTTGAGCGGCTCGGCCTTCAGCGCTCCCTCGAAGATCTGATCTGTGAGCTCGTTGACGGATCGCACGCGTTTGGACGGGTAGTCGCCCATGTACTTCATCACAGGTACACACACGGTTAAAGACTCAAACCACTGACATGACAAAAGGAGGAAAACCACAGCTACAGGACAAACAAGCAGGTTTGTACTAAAGAGAATCAAACAAGAGATCAAAGACAGAAAGGTTAATTGGTGTGAATACTGCTAACACCTACAGCAGCAGTGACACAGCCTGCACTGAAGGATATCTATGAAGGCCAGGCAGGCCTCCTGGGAGAGCTCCTCGTGAGCCAGGACCTTCTTCAGCAGAGGCTGTTTGAGAGGCTCCCTGGTGCAGCTCCACAGACGCTCCTTCCCCCGGGCTTTAGAGATCATCACCCTGCTGAGCGTGCTCTTTGGAGGAGGCCTGGAGACACAATCAAAGATTCACACACAGACACGCACTCTTCATCTGGCATTAAACTCATGGACCCCAGGAGAAACATCAGGAAGACTTATATATCTTATATACATTCATTTCTTTGGCCTGATATTTATGTGTATGTGTTTATGCGTATCAACATTTGTTCATGATGGTATATGTGTATACTCAGTATTTGATCCCCTGCTGATTTTTGCCCTTCTTTCACTTGATCAAATGTAAATTAATTTATTACATTTATATGATGATATTATTTCTGGATGTTTTGTTGATATTCTGTCTCTCTTGCATCCATTTCTTTGTGGGGGAGCAAACTTCCAAAATCAGCAGGGGATCAAATACTTCTTTTCTCCACTGTATATACTTCTTTTCTCCACTGTATATCTGTATGTGTGTAAATGTTTTTACTTTATTGTTTGTGTAGTTGCTTGTGTGTTGTGTAAAGTTTTAGAGGAAACACCTGAAGTAGTCATAGGAGAATTCCTCCAGTGTGTACGCCTTCGCTTTGTCCTCGATGTCAGCAAGGCTCAACTGGGTCAAACTGACGGATTCTCGCCTCTGATCAGGCGTCATGGTAACGAGAGCCTGACAGAGAGAGAGAAAGAGGGAGATAGACTGAATGAGCAGCCACAGAGGTGCAACTTCAACAACGGCCAAACTGTTGGATCACTGAAACTTTGAAAGTTGTCATGGCTCCACTCACCACGATGTCGTATTGTGGTCTGGTGATGGTGGGCAGCACATAGACGCAGTCAGCGGGGAAGTCTCCTCTGTGTTTGGTCCTGTCGTTGACGCCGTGAGCCCAGCCCGAATTCATCACGTGCTCTCCGTCGTGATCATCCAAGAGGATCAGATCCCCTTTGGAGAAACTCAGGAACGGGGAATCAACCCCGGCTGCCGGATAGAGAGGAAAAGAAACACATTCACATCTCCTTTTTTTTTTTTTTGTAGTTTATGGATCATCTCTTCAAAAATAAACTCAAAACAATGAGTGAAAAGAGTCTTACCAGGGTTTGGACAGTCCACGAGTCCCACCACGTACTTGGACCTCTTCCTCAGCCCCTCGAGGAAGGCCACCACCAGATCACGGATGTCCTCTGCGTTGTTGGAGGTGAACGTGTACTCGTCTCCTTTCATGGTGGCCAAGGTGAAACTCTGCCCCTGGAGTTTACCCCCTCTGGGAAATTAAACAATGTTTATTCTCAGACAATCCCCACTCTGTTCTTTCATTCTCACACAGTGTTTGTGAACGTTGCTTTGATGATGTGATGGTGTCGCACCTGCTACTGGACACAGCAGTGATCTCTGGGAAAGAGAGCTCCAGAAGAACCTGCTCCTGCTCGTCCACAAAGTAAACCCCGGTCCAGTTGACCGCCACGATCACGTCGTTCTTGGGCAGACTCGGCCCTGTGAACACAGACACGTCGCATCCATGAAGAAACACACTGACACACGACAGAGATACAGATCAGTGTACACTGTTTTAGTTTTTCCTACCTGAGAATTTGAAGGCCTCGTAGAAGCGCGAGAAGAGTAAAGGCCACTTTAAACGAGCGAAATCCACCACGTCCTCCTTCACCTTCTGTGTGTTCATCCTCCTCTTGGTGTGTAATCCCTGCACAGGCGGCTGCAGTTTAGTCACTGTCGCACAACAAGATCCAGAGGACCAAAGATTTCACCGTGGTAGCTACCTTTTTGTGGGCACTGACGATGAGCTGAGCCCACTTCTCCGTCGTCTTCGTGGAGGTGATCTCTCTGTCGGGGATGTAGGAGGGGATGAGGCTGAGCAGCCGCTCCTGCAGGATCTCAGAGCCGTAATCCACATAGTACTGCTGCGAGGCCAGCTCTGCTAAGTCCTCCTCCTGAGAAACCAGACACACAGAGAGGAGATGATCTCCAGGAAACTAAACAAATACCTGATGCACTGACTCATGTTAAAAGAAAAAGACAAACACAAAATATCTGTATAGTTCATGTTAAAAAAAGAAAAATTATGTTTTCACAAGTGTCTTTTTTTCTCATAAATTTGATTAATTTCAATCCTCCAGAGTCTGTCTATTCATTGAGGAATGCAATGAATTTGTTTTATTGACATGAACATAACTTTATTTATATGCTAATGTAGTGACATGACGACACATATCACATCAATGATGATCCGACGTCACTGTCACTGAACCCAGCGAGTCGTCATGACAGATTATTGTCCTTTACACAGCTAACAGAACCATATTGTGTGTTTTCTATTTTTTTTTAGACCATATACACACCACTCACTAAAAGTTAGGGATATTCGACTTGAGGTAGAAATTTATGGAAAATGTAAAGTGTAAAAATATAAGTTCATGCTGCAATGATATTATATAATGAAAGCAGGGCATTCAAGTAGAAGTATGAAATGGTAATTTCTTCATCTGGAATAATGTATTGAAACAAAAGTGAACAACAGTGGTGGGTATAACCACAAAAAATGGTGATGTTTCAATAAGTTGTCATGTGGCCAAAGGACTTCTCTGCCTTTCTGTGACTCTTCCAGTCTCTCTGCGTCTCTGTTGCAACCTGCTGACACTCTGTGACACTGTTGTTGATAGGTGTTGTCTTGGTCTCATGATGTCAAAATGTGAACATCATGATGAAGAGGACTGTTTCATTACAAACTGTCACTGCCTTGTTGTGATGTTTGTGGTTAATCACCTTGTTGGAGAACAGCGTGTAATGTTATAAGTACTTAAACATTGAACATTGTGCATTCAAAAGTTTAGAGAAGGTCAAATTATAAAGGCCACAGTGCATTTAGCCGAAATTTCATCCGAAAGCCCAATATCTCTAACTTTTTGTGGGTAGTGTATGGTGATGTATGGGCATGGCACACATTTAAATAGACATAACTAAGCAGTTGATACAGTAACATGGAGCATCTTGACCAGACTGGTCTGCTCCCTGCTTTCGATCTTTACTGCTCCGCTCACCCTTTCACAGCGATACTCTCCGAACTTCACCCCTCGGACGATCTGCTGGTAGACGAGGTTTGTGGCGACGTAGTCCTCGGCCGGGCTGTGCCAGGGGCTGAAGATCTCCTTCCTGAAGAACAGCCTCCAGGGGGCGTTCCTCTCCTGGGCGCCCTGCTCCTTGGCGTACTGCTCGCACTGGGAGACGGCGTCCATGACGTGGTCGCTGCCGCTGCCCAACGACGAAACCTGGCCAAAAACAGTTACACCGGTGTGTTCAATGAAGAGGCGAGTGTGCGACCACCATGAACACCCTCCATCATGTCTGAGAGAAGTTTCCTTCAATGAGGGAACTACATGATACAGGCCATTGGGGACACCTAGTTAACTCTAATGCAGTCTGTAGTAATCCTACCTTCATGGAGGTTTTAAAGCTCAGTTTTGTTTTAGAGAAGTGTTGATTCAATTGTAGGCTCATTTTGGAGGCTGTAGTTTGTAGTGCTGTTGAATTGTATCACATCCTAGAGGAGTTTCTGTTGTTTAGGCTACTCTTAGTGGTAATTATGGGATGGACAAAGACACAAAGAAGCACAAAATGACTACAAATACACATAAAGATGAATTGGGCTACAAAGAGACACAAACATGTGGACATTTTGTATGGCTCTGTAGTTGTCTACAGAGCCATACAAAATGTCCACAAAGAGACACAAAAGAAGAGGCGACTACAAAGAGACACAAGACGACCACAGACAGACACAAAGGACGATGTGACCACAAAGAAACGCAGAAGGACGACAAAGATACACAAAATGACCACAAAGAGACACAACATAAGCATCTACACAGAGACACAAAACAACCACAAAGAGACACAAAACGACCACAAAGAGACACAAAAAAGAAACCATTACGAACAACCCAGAATGACCACAAAGAGATACAGAATGATTACAGTGTCACATGGTTTGTAGTCGTTTTATGTCCCTTTCAGTTTGGGAACGGGGGCTTTTAATATGTCTGACCTGACGTATCACAATCTGTTGCTTTTACCTTGTCAAACAGGGCGATGTACAGAGAGAAGCCAAATCGATCCCTGAGGTTAATCTTGTCGGCCAGGGCGTTGCAGAGCTCGCTGGCGGTGGTGGCCGAGTCTGCCAACAGGGTCTTGGTGGTTCCATCCATAAATGTTACTGGGAGCATGATGGGCTTCTTAGATTTCGTGGCCTGGGGAGGAGCAAAAAAATTCAAATATTCAGACCCTGGAGATTATTCGAAAGACAAACACATGAAACAGATTCAGCACCTGCAGCTCCAACCACGACGGAGGCTGAGTCCGCGTACGATTCCCGAATGTCCTCCTCAACCTTTCCTCACAATATGGAGCGTAACCAGGGGGACCGTTGATCAGAAACGTCCGTAAATACTGGAAGAGAAAACCTTTATTAAATCACCACTTCTGGGTAAAATAAATACTGCATTAAATGAAAATGAAATCGCAATAAAGATGGAAACAAATGTTTTACTTTTCTTTGATTGCGTAATTTAAAGCTATAGAAATATAAAATAGTGGAGAATGTCTGTTACACCCCTGAACGTGATTTTTATTTACTAACTTTCTTTGATTTTAAGTCCTCTATTTCCTTTCCTATTTCTTTTTTCCCCCTTGTGTATAAAATGCACTGTACAAATAAAGCTGCCTTGTCTTTGAATGACTTTAATGGATATTGGTTTGTTTCTATAATTCACCCTCAGCTTCTCTGATGGAGACAGAGATGTTGTGACTTTGAGTGTCTGCAGTAATTGATTTGTTTTGTCTACACCCTCGAGTGGATTCTGTCGTCTGTGCAGTAAACAGGATTTATTTCCTCCGCTTTATGTTTTTCACAACAATAACCGCACTTGATTGTGGGATCAATGAAGTGCAGAAGACATTGGAAAGAAATAACAATCAGTAAAAGCCGCTTTGTTGTTGCTGTGCAAAAAGCATCAGGTGAACTGGATGAAATTCATCTGTGTAAATGTTTTTTATGTTTATTTTCAGTCACTTTAAGTTTATTTTCCTCTCGTGTGTTAAGTCTTAATTTCCTGAACCTTTTCTCCAATAAACACATAGGTACTGAGCATGAGGAACAAAAACAGCACAAAACAAAAACACAAAGATGCATCAGTGATAACTAATCATTAATGATCACAGGTGAACATCGGAGCAACAGGCTTCTTACTTTGACGAACTTCTCTGACGGGGCGAAGCAGCCCACACAGAGGGAAAGCAGGATCCACCCTCGGGCGTGGCTGCTCTTGGACGAGTTCTGAGTGAGCTGTTTGCAGATCTGACAGTAGATCTCGTCCCTGAGGGAGAGAAACGACAGCAGAACAAACCGAAGCTTGTATTCATCAAACTTCAAGAGGACTCAGGGAACGGACAAGATGCCGAACCCAAAATTGCCCATGATGCATCACGGAGTGTGTGAATGTGTGGTTGTTAAGACTAGAAAGGCACAATATAAATGGACTCAATTAATCACAGTCTATGAACTTTCCTCTGAAACAAGTAGTTTGTTTTATCACACACAAGTCAGATCATAAGACAGTAAAGCCTTTAATTGAATTTAATGAAGGGATGATGAGCTCAAAAGAGCAAGAACATCAGTATGTGAGTGATTGAATGCAGCTCAGTCACACAGCAGGGTGTAATCAACACAGCAGCTTCAAGGGGGGGCCATCATTAGACTCTCAACATCTATAACGTTCACTGATTTTAAGTAGTTGGAAGCAAATCCACAAGTCTGGATCCTGTGAAGATGCCAAACTAAAACTACAGCTGCTCGTCATCCACCTGAGGGCGGGGCGTAGGATGCCGTTGCCGATGATGAAGTGAAGCTTCTCCAGGTTGGAGGTGGGTCGTTCCTCCAGCATGCTGTTCCCCTGGAGACTGTAGTCGCCATCTGTCAGACGCCTGGTGACCTGCCGCAGAGGTTAGAGAGAGAAAACTCTGCAGTTGAACCTCTCAGTTCAGAGAACATTGATACTGTCTGATAATGATGTTGTTCCACATCTGTGATGATGGGAGAAGAGTGACATAGTTTTCCTGTAAATGACAGCGTTTCCAGAAATTTTCCCAGGAAGTGAAGGAGAGGTTCACCTGCATTTCAACTGAGGGAACCTGGACTAAATTAATTTCCTCAAAACTGGTTCCACATTTTCAGAAACTATCGGGGTAAAGTTTTTTAGGTGGAAAGACTGTGATTACTCAAATTGGGAATGTAGCATAAATAAATACTCTTACAGAATCAAACAATAACAATAACAGCTAATTTTGCTTAAAATATTTGCTGTTGTCAGTGGTGGTCTAAAGTTGGTGGAATCAGAATCACGATCAGAAAAACTTTATTTATCCGAATGGACAATTCAGTTGACAGCTCCCAGCCATAGATAGCAGTGGTGAAGTGTAAAGGCTAAAAATAGAGACGTATAAAGATAAAACACTAGTGACACAATCGAGGATTCCTCCCTCACCTCCTCCGTGATCTTTGTTTTCCTCTTCAGTGTCAGAGACACAAGTTTATGTCTGACGCTGTTCCTCTTCTGGCTTTCTATGGAGCTGTTCTGTAGAAACACAAACATGGGACAACAATGAGATTGGGTACATTAAAATTTTGATTATATCTACTATTGCTGCAGTCCATCAGTCGTGTTAACTTTTTCACACCTCTCCCTCCACCTGCAGCTCCTGCAGCTCCCTCTTGTAGGTCCTCTTGCCGAGGGTTTCGTAGATCTTGGTCATGACGGGGATCTTCTCGCTGCCGTCATTAATCACCATCTGGCACTTGGGCTCAGGGAGGTCTCCCATGAACCTCAGCACCGTGATCCACACGGCTAATGCAGCCTGGAGGACAGGACAGGAGAACAGGTTTAAAATAATAAAATAATAAACAGGTTTTCTGAGGGTGTGTGTTTAAAGATGCTTCTTAACATTAACATACAGACCACCTTCACTGATTTGTACACAGCATAATTAGAATAAAAAATGACTGGAAAAAAATTGAATTGAAAAATTGACTGTCATTTGAAAAAAACAACAACTCTTTTTTGTGTAATTAAAGAGAAAACAAACGTTCTTATTGTCAAACATATTGTTATAACAAGTGTACTGGTTTAAATCTCAGCTAAGTTCAAGCATTTCTGTACATTAAACACCTGGACATCAAAAAAATATTTCTTGTGATATCTTGTTATCTATGTATATTTTTTAACTGTGACATTTTTAATAGAAGGTAAATAAAAACAAAGTGAACAACTGAGTGGATAGCTGGAGGTGAGGAGGACTGCACAGTTTAAGATCACAGTTCCAGTCTCACCAGCTGATCTCCTTCGTCCTCGTGGAAGAGCAGCGGTTGTTTCAGAGGTCGTCTGATGTAGGTGTGAGTGGAGACTCCCTGGAAGTAGGTGGCTGCAAATTTGGAGAACTTGTACTCGGACAAATCCTCCTCTTCTTCATCAGGTAACGGCAGAGCTTCGGTCAGCACCTCATCTTCCTCCGCCTCCTCGTCTCGAGGAGTCTTCTCCAAGTCCTGAAAGAAAACACATACAAAGGAATGCATCATGGACTTAACAAAAACCATGATTATAACTATAAACCATTATCACGTACTTCAAACCCAGCTGGGCCTTGTCCGTCTTGATTGGGCAACGGCCCCGAGTTCCCCAGGAAACCGAAGACGCGGTCGACCATGTCGGAGTGATCGACGGGCTGCTCCTTCTCCCGCTCCATCTGCTCCACCAGCTCCTTCTTTCTCCTCGCCTCCTCCTTCTCCTCTCGCTCCCGCTCCTCCTGCTGCTGGGCCAGCTGGACGAGCCGCTCCTGGTGCTTCCTCTCGGCCTCGGCCTTGGCCCGCCGAGCCGTCATCTGGTTCCGCAGCCGCTCCTCCTCGGCCAGGCGCTGGCGCTCGGCTTCCAGGCGACGCTGCAGCTGTGAGGGCAGGTGAGAGAGGAAACAGGGGGTTCACACAGGCAGGTGGGTGTCCAACAGATTAGTGTTTTACTGATTTATTTTCTTCTGCTTTTTAATTTTGGTCTGTTTGAAACAAGGGGAAACATTACTGTGGAAAAGAAAATAGCTTCAAATAGTAATAATACATAATTATTACAATAACATGACTAGACAACAGTCATAACGGAGTATAAACTAGTCTTTAAAGCAGAACACACTGTACAATACTTACAGTGAGTTCTACAGATCTAGACTTCTACACACTAACATGACCAATCAAATGCAGTGTAGAGATCAAAATCATAACACAAATATGTACACAACATTGACAACAATTAACAGCAGCCGCCTCAGGTCCGTGCTCGAGCGGCTCCGACCACAGTTCTTCTTCATCAGGTCACCAGAACCTGCTCAGGGATATTATCTGACATTTTTCAGAAGTTGTTTTTTAAAATTTCTAAACAATTTGATAACAAACTGAGATTAAACAAACATTTACAAAACAAATAATTTATTCAACTTTGTCTTTCAGAACAGAAAATATTAAACAGAAACTAAAATTCTGACCAATAAACACAAACAATGGTTAAAAAACAAAACAAAACAAACCTTACAAACATTAATTCAATAATTCAACATGAATTATGACATGAAACCAACAAACAAACAAACAAACAAACAAACAAACAAACAAACAGAAAAGAAGGTTTTCACGGTGGCACGTTTTAGGCCAGTGACAAAGTGTTCAATATTTAATAAATAAGTAATTATGAAATGGAAAATTTAACAAAATATACAAATTAAACAGGAACTCTGCTTATTATTCATAGAGTTACAAAAAGCCCAAGATGGAGGGAATTAAAATGAGGTATGTTAAAACTCTTCTCCTTGTGTCTTGTGTCTGATTTCAGGCAAAATATTCAAAAAGGAATCTGAAAATAACTTGACCTCCTAATCACAGATTTGTGTCCTTATAGCAAAGACAATGGCAGAAGTCTCCTGGTTAATGCCACCAACAATTATAGCTCCGGGTCTCCTAATTCAATCTGTGTAGAAATGTTTTTGGATCCGAGTCAGTATTTTAGTCCTATTTTCCCCATGATTGAAAAGCAAAGATTTACATATATTCTGACTTTCTGGTTGTAAAAACGAAACAGTTAACTTTCAATGGAGACCAGGTAACGGTACTCAGAAGGCTGAAGAACAGTAGCACCCTTGTTTGGAGGAATTATTTTGGGGAATGTGAAAATAAAATAAAATAAAATAATTAAAAAAAGAAGAAGACTGTAACAGGTTAGACATACACATGTATATGTATATATACGTATGGACAGTACTGTATGTCATGTAGGCCACAATTGTCTCCTGTGTTCCTCTCAGAAGTGTGTTTTTATTTAGTGATGGCACGTCTAGTCAGGAGGAAACAAAAATCTCAAAATAACTCACTGTTCCCTTTGTTTTCAAATCCGATGCTAAGCTAAGCTAAGCTTAACATTTAAAGGAATAATTCCTTGCTAAATGCTGGTGATAAAATGTCTGACACGTTGCTGGTGTTCATAAAAAGTAAAAAGGCCTCATGCTCATGAGTAATAAAAGGTGTGATGAGTGTCCTCAGACCCAGTGCCCCTCTCTGTCTGGCACATCAGCATCACGATCTGAGTAGGAGTAGTAAACATAGTAATAACTCTTTACCTCTGCCCTGAGCCTCTGGCAGAGGCGTCTGGCTATCATGCCCCTGGTGTAGGCCTGGAGGGTCAACACAGCACGTAGACGCCGCCAAAATGCCTGCCGGATGAGGAAACCACGGCAACGGGCTTGGATGAGAGTCACACGAAGGCGAGTGAGACGGTAGCTTCTGTAGTGCTTCCTCGACTTGTAGACGGCCTGGAGGCGCACGAAGCCGGACTGCATCTGGAGCAGAGGAAGGAGTGTTAGAGGTGGAGTGTTGTTGGTGGCAGCACATGATCAGCGCAGCTAATAGCAAACAAATACTGTAGCAAACAAATAATGAGATTTCATCATAGTTTCCTGAGTTCAGACCTCATGAAATCCAGTGAGCCTGTGTCTCCACAAGTGGGTCCCTGTTTTTCCTGATAAATTGTGTCAAAATATTTCACTAATCTGTATTTGGTGGTAACATGTTAAAGGGATAGTTCAACATTTTGGCAAATTGGCTTTATTGTCATAATCCCTGTAGAATGAGGAGTATTTTCGTTACCTTTAATTGTCAGTGCAAGCTATTTTTAGAACAGTGGAGCAGAGCCGCCAGCTGCTAAAAGAGCTACGCTACGGCTAATAGGATTTCTTAGTTTCAGGTCACAACTTGTCCACGAGAGCGTTTTGGAGTTGTTGGATTGTGTATTTGTCGAGTTTGATGAGGGAAACCAAGAAATCCCACTAGCCTCCGTAGTATAGCTTTGAGCAGCTCGCGGCTCTGCTCCACCGTTCTAAAAATAGCTTGCACCGACAATTAAAGGTAACGAGCCTACTCCTAAAACTACTGTATAGGGATTATGGCAATTTGCAAAAAAGGTTGAACTATCCCTTTAAGATATGCAGCAAAGGCAGAGAAAGAGAAGACATGGTAAACATGGATGTAAACACCTCTTGAAGAGTGTTTTATATCACACTGTGTAAAGGACTCACGATTTGGTAATTCTTTCTGCAGCGATATCCCCTCCAGACCTTTTGGATAAAGATCACAGCCCTCTTCATTTTGAGGAAGTTGGTCCTAAAAATAGTGATGAGACGAGAAAAAGCGATTAGATTTCAAACCAGAACTGAAAAGAACCACAACCTGAGCTCTCCCTTTAGAGTTGGGAAAGGTTCATTCATAAATACATAACATACAGATATTTATTCTAGGCAGTTACACTTGTAGATAAAAAACACACAAAACAAAAGGTTCTTTTGGAGCCCAAAGTCCTGTAAGATTGTGTTTTTTATTTTGTTTGTACAAAATAAATATAATGAGACCCTTCAAGACTTCACAGTCTCTGTCTGTATCTTCCAGCTTCTGTCCTAGAAAGTTTCTGACCTCTCTCTGAGTCCACGCACAGCCTTCTGGATGAGGATGACCTTGTCCGTGATGGCCTTGTCTCTCTCGATTTCCAGCTGCATGTCATGGTGGTCCTGGTCAAAAAACACACAGCAGCCAGTAAAATGAAAGTGTAACCTCCAGTAACTACTTTCATCAATGTCAGGATGCTCGATGTACAACCTTCAGGAAAATCTTGGTCTTCCCAATCTGCCAGTCGTCGTGTTTGCCCAGCCGGGCCAGGACTATATGCTGGGAGGTCCCTCGCAGGTCCTCCTGGATGGAGACAGAGCTATGTGTAAGTCAACAACACTCCCACACCCAGATCAGATCTGATCAGATCCTGGGAGATTTTTAGTACTATTGACACAAAGTCTGAAGTGATTAACTGATTTTAATACCACAAATACAATTCTCATTTGCCTTTTTTGTTTTCAGGTGGTAGCAGAAAAGTACAAAATTCTGACATTTAATGATGATACTGACAGCTCATGTAAAAACAATACTTGTAAACTGCACTTTTAAAACATCTATACAGATCTATTATCATCATGTGTGGCAGGTGTCAGTGGTTGTGGTGTTGACCTGTTTGTGAGCAGGTTTGATGCCCGGCATGAGGACTCTGTAACGATCCACAAACTCAGCAAAAGTGTATCTGATGGGATAACCGGCCCGTCTGATCCGGATGGTCTCCATCATGCCGGAATAACGCAGCTGACGAATACACAGCTCTCTGTCAAATAACTGAGTGGAAAACAGACGGAAAATACACATGTGGCATTAAAACTAGAGGTCAAAGAAAACCCAACAGCACAGCCTGAATGAGAGGAGCAGGAAATCTGACTAGACTTTAATGTAAAAAGCAGATTCATGTGAATGGAATTTAAATTAAAAAGTGAGTGAGTTTGGAGAAAGGAATTATTAGTTTAGAAAAGACATCCTGTAAACAGAAACACACGTCATTAGATCAGGTGTATAGAAACATTCAGACAACTTTCACTCACCATGGGCTTTTTGAACTCATTGGGTTTTACACAGCGAACGAAGAACGGCTGACACACACTGAGAGTCCTCATCAGCATCTCTAGGGAACGTTTGAACTGACTGCTCAGAGTGGGAGAGCGCTTCCTCGTCTCTACACCCTGCAAACAAACAAACACAAACACACACATGAATATTTCAGGTGTAACAAATTTATCACACCACTGAAAATCTGACTCCATGAGTTGACATACAGCTGTATCTTTTACTATTAATATTCTGTGATTGTGTCTGTTGATGCTTCTCAGTGACTTCATCAATGGTTTGGTCTGTAAATGTCAGAGGATACATATCCAAATGTCTAATTTGAGAAGCTTGAACTAGATTCTGATTGAATCAAGTGATTCATCAATGAAAAAAATACTTTTTAACTGACCACCAACTGATCCTTATTGGTTCAATTCCACGTTGAAGAATCTCCAGATTTATTTTGCCAAAGCAATATTTAATGTGCAATGTGACAATGAGCTTGTTCCATATTGCTCTTTGTTATTATCTCTCTTGTTCATTCAACAACAAATCTCCAGGATGTGTTATTGCTACTGTTTTTCGGTGGCTAATAAATTGTCAACTATCATTTTTATATAAATAGCCTCACAGCAGCTTAAATGTATACATTTACAGATTTTCTATGAATTAACCTTATGATTGTCCTCATGTTATGAAAAATATTTGACATGTTTCAGTGTGAACGGGTTTTTGAATCACAGTCTGATAAATAAAGCAACACCAAAGCAACAATACACTTAACACAATAAAACAATCTATAAAAAACACAACACAATTAGATCTGAAAACTAAAAACACAACATACTATAATATGAGGGAGGGGCTTCAAACTGGTGTTGCCTTAGCAAGCACCTTTACAATGAGACTGATGGTTTTTGTCTGTCATAGATAGATACAATAACAATGACAAAAGCTTTGTCACTCGTTACCTGGTCCAGATAAACACACGACTACCACTACACACAACAGACAAAAGTAACAGAAACACAAGACAAAATCTCTGACACCTCTTCGTTGTTTCGGTAAAGACAAGTAAAAAATGACAGAACTTCCTGTTTCAAAATGAGAGGAGTTTCTTGAAATTCCTATGTTTCTCCTCACATTGACTGAGAAGTGTGTGTCAGAGAGTTTGCTCATTAAATCGTCACTATAACTTTAATCAAATCAACACAATGCTTCCTTTGGTCTCTGCTACAACCTGTGGAGTAAAGAGGAGAGCAGGAGAGGGGGGTGCACCACAGCATCAATGTTTGGATTCTTATTCTATTCAATCACACACACACACACAGGGTTTGACTGAGCACGTGTCGCTAAAGGCCGTTGGTTACCTTGGGAGCAGGGGTGCTGGGCTGCTGATAGCCGCACAGAAACTGATGTCAGAGGAAAAGATGGAGGAGAGAGAAGAGACAGCAGAATGAGAGGAGGAGGGGTCTGCCATTAGTAAAAGCCAGCACTGTGAGGAGAGAAGCTAAAGGGAGGCAAAAGTCACCAATGGCATTATGACCTGAGAACAGCAACAAAAAGGAGGTGAAAAACATTAGTCCACCGTTACAGATCAAGTTCATGTTTGGTCAAATCTAGAGGTGTAGACAGCTTCCTCTGGCTCTCACCATGGCCACGTCAGCCTGGAAGATCTGCTTGATGAACTTGTTCTTAGACGAGTGGACGAGCTGGATGATGTCCGTGTGGAGGCTGTCCCGGTTTTTCTCCAGGAACCCTGAGGGGAGGAAGGTACGGAGGGAGAGAAACTGTGAGCGGCTTCACAGCAGAAGTTCACAGGGCTTCAGACTATGAGAAAATATGAGACTTGTTTTGCCAGTGCTTGATCATGATTTATTAGGCTGTTATGTGTTGTATGTTTCATCAATAATTGTAGATTTCTGTTCAGCTTTAGCTACATAAAGTGGTGGAAAAATGCGGCTGGAGCTCAATGAGCTCATCTCCCTCAATATCATAATCTCCAGGTAAAGTGATTAGTGTGAGTAGCACACACTCGTCTCAAATATCATCCATTTGACACTCAATGAAATCTTTATACATTTCGTTTAGTTTAAGATTTGTCAAGTAGGATCAGAGAAAGAGTTGAGAACCCAGGGCTTTGCCCCCGCAGAGACTGAACACTTGAACCACCTAGAGCATGCAGTGGACTCAAGAACGCTTACAGGTAGAAATATGATTTTAAGAGTGTAATGAAACAGAATGTAATGTAATGACAAGAATAGATGAATGTAAAATGAATTGTGAAATTAAATGTGAATTATGAAATGGTTAGTGCACTTTAGAGTTCAGTTTAGTGCAATTTAGAAAGTTCGTGCCCTGAGGAAATAGGGAAGCTGACCGGGTCAACAAGACTGTATCGAAGGATACTGCAATGATAGAGCATGTTAAAAGCAGAAGTATCGCCACCCAAGGAGGAGGGTTTCTGAGCTGATGGAAAAGTACCTGTCTTACCCAACCATAGGAGACGACAAATAAGGTTAAAACTGTATCAGAGAGATGATTGGTAAACTTAGACTGGGTGTAGAATGGTGTGATGTGACAAATAAGGTTATGAAAATATATAAGAGCGAAACTGGGTGAAACTGGGTGTGGAAACGAGCGAAGTGCTGTACAAAAAGGGAGAGTTCGGGACTTCCCGCAGAGTTCGCAGGGGAAAACCTGTGAGGGTGCATCTGAGAATCAAGCCTAAAGAGGACAACACCGAAAGAAGGAGAATTCCGAAACACCGGAGCTACGAGAGACCGAGCGACGAAAGACCTTCCTCGGCCCATCGCACCTTGAGGACCCCGTTGGATTACAAATTCTGAGTACTTATGATTATTTGCACTGCTGATTATATCCTTGCCAAATTGCCTGCAATAAAGCTATAGCATTCTAAAAAGAATTGATGACTATTTCACAGTTATTTTATCGTTTCTTCATGAGAGTAAAAAGTTAAGTTCTGCTTGCCTAACATCATAGAGGTTCTAACAGGTTCTCTCAATTATTGTATCCACTTTAATGATCATAAAACAGACCCTTAGAGCTAGCAATTCCAAGCTCTTAAATTTAACCTAGCGATTCACCAAGAGCCAAGATCACTAAGAGGAAAGCTGCCGTGAACAGGTGCGGCCGGTGGTAGCTCACAGTCACTTTAGCTACTCTGCTGTGAGTTTACTGCTGGGGGAAGCAGGGTAGACATTCGGATGTGGGCAGTTAGAAGCGAGGCGAATTTCCTCGTCACCAGCTTAAAACAATTCTTAGAAATTCTACTCAGGGCTAGTGTCTGTTAGAACTGGGAATTCGGACCCTTTGAACGGAGAGCTGGTCCAGTGGAGTCCTGCAACCAAGGGCTCACACTGGGATCTGACAGATTGCTGACAAGGCAGAGAAACTGTATGAAACTGCAGGTGAAACTGAACTAACCTCTGGTCTCATAATGCACCACACCAGCGAAGTGTTGGATACCAAACTGGGTTTCGTAGCTGTTTTTAGGAGGGATGTAGTAGGAGTTGAGCTTATGCTGTGAGTTGAGCTTGTAGAGCATCGTCGAGTCAGTTCCCTGATGAAGGACAAAGAAGCAGGAATCAATTATACAGCAAAGCTTCAAGGTTTAATTAAACCTGTCGACGTCTCTCTGATCCTGAACCATGCTCCCGTTTCATGAGATCCTTTCTTGTATGTGATACCTTAGGGAACTTGCTCTCCTCATCGATGAGTGAGATGATGTTCATGGGTTTGTTGGCGATCATGTCCAGCGCGTCCTGGTTGTCGGTGAACTCGATGTGCTGCCAGCTGATGTCCTCCAGGTTGTACTCCTCCTGCTCCAGTTTGAAGACGTGACGAACAAAGAACTGCTGCAGGTTTTCGTTGGCAAAATTGATGCACAGCTGCTCAAAGCTGCAATGGAAACATCAGAAAAGGTCAGAAAGATACGAATAAGAAAAAACAGATCCGACTCAAACCACAGAGGATGAATGACCTGTTGACGATGAAGTTCTCGAAGCCAAAGATGTCCAGCAGCCCGATCGACCTGCGTATGATGTTGCTCTCACAGGACGGTGGCCTGAATATAGCAGCATTAATCTTATCCACGATCCAGACAAACAGCCTGCCGTAGATCCCCTGGAAGACGAAACGTCAAGTCAAAACAAATACAAACTTTCCATCTTTTACCTTTTTTGTCACTTTAGTTTTTATTGAGGATTTTTCCTTTATACAGATGTAAAACCAAAGTTTATACAGGTAAATACAAAAACAAATATAAACAATCTGTCCATAGTCCCATTTTCTTTTACTCAATCAAGTATTGTGCTTTGTCGTTGTTTGGTCTTAAATATTGTCTATTTCTCTTCGAACTGAGCTTCCTGTAGTCTTATGCGGTGTGTAATTTTTTCCATGATGTAGATTTCCTCTACAATCTGTGTCCATTCATTCATATTTTTTTTACCAAGTATCACTTCACATACAGTAAGTTACTCAAATACAGACTGTACAAGACATAGGAATCTAATAACCAAGTATTTTCAACAATGTATTGTATAACATTTTCCAAAATTGTGTTATTTTTGACAAACATCAGACATCTTCATGGAGACCTAGAGCATTTCTGCAAACCACTGCTCTTACTAATCTCCTCATCTTTTATGATAAATTTAAGTTACTAATACCATAGTTCAGTGGTTCTGATGATCATGTAATTCACAAGAAAAATCTGAAAAAATTAAAATGATTCGCAGACCCCAGTTTGTGAACCACAGATTTAAATAGAAAATTCATCTGAAACTTTTCTGATCGCCAAATAAGAACTGAAATCACACACAGAGCTGATGAAGCAGATGAGCTCCATATCTGAGTCTTAATAAAATGTGTTTTACCTTAAAACTCAGTTGATTACCTTATGGTAATTAATTTAAAGGAAAGTTCAGCACCTTGACAAAGGCGTCCCGCACATCCAGGCCTTGCTCCACACTGAGAGGCGTGGCCACACTCTCCCCACGAGTGATCAGGGTTCTTGTGGTCAAACAGCCCATCACATCCTTAGGCTCCACCTGCAGGAAACAATAAACAGTTTCAGAGAAATGTACTGACAATGTAAAGCAGCTTCATCATACAACTCCTGCATCTTCTATCAGTCATCAGTACAGCTGGGATACACACTAACTTAGCCTCAGACCCACACACCCACACACACACACCTCCATGAGTGCAGCAGCAGTGACCAGGTCAGGAGACCTAACGACCACACAGGCGTCCAGATTGTCGTACGTACGAGCTGTGGATGAGAATGATCATTATTTTCTTCAGTGAAACACTGTTCACACCTCACAGTATTACACAGCCCAGTACCAACTATGACCTGTACTGTGATATCAGACAACACACTAAAACCTAAATGTCTAAACGTCTGTGCTGAGCGACGTACCCTCGAATCGCATGTTCCCCATGTGCAGGATGGCAGCCAGCAGCTTGGAAATTTCCCAGTTCTCCGTCTCGGTGAACATCAGGACCTTCATGGCTGATTGGATGCTGGAGTAATCGTTCAGGTCGTCCCGACCGTAACACGATGTGCAGTTACCCTGGAGGGTTAAAACTGAGGTTATTATTTTTATCAGCCGAGCTATAGGACCTTCGTCAGCTGGTAAACTGTAAACATGATGGTCTGAGTACATAAGCACTGGCCTGTCGTCAGCCTCAGAGACTCACCATGGTGAGGTAGGCGTAGTCTGTGGCCAGGCCCAGACCCAGCTTGGCTTTCATCTCTGGAGGCATCCCCTTCAATATGCAGTAGAAAACATGATAGTTTCTCTCATCTGGAGCCTGCAGGACAAAAGACAAGAATATCAAACACCAGCATGTTAATATTAGTAAATGGAAGAAGGACTCACATTATGCTATATCATTGTGTGTATAAACAACACTTAAATATTTGGCAACACTTAGAAAAATCTAAGATTTTAATAAATTGATTATAATACTCAATAATTAGTTGTAAATAGATGGAAGAGTATATGAATGCATTTATCAGGCTGGTGCATGAACAGATAACATATCACAATAAAACACAGTTATAACATATAATGTGTTATGATTGTTGCCGACAAAAAAGGAAGGGAGGGGGCGGTGTGTGGCACAGTGGTTAAAGCGGTCGCCCCATGTAGAGGCTACAGTCCTCAACGCAGGCGTCCCCGGTTCGAATCTCGCGTCGGGCAGACCTTTCCTGCATGTCATTCCCCCTCTCTCTGCCTCCTCCTTTCCTGTCTATCTCACTCACTATCAAATAAAAGGCAAAAACGCCAAAAAATATACTTAAAAAAAAAAAAAAAGGAAGTGGAGTAAACCCATTAGTATCTCACCTGTCGACACACTCGAGACTTTTCCAGCAGGTACTGCTCGATCTTGGCTCCTTCGATTGCTCCTCTCTTGTTGAAGTGGATGTCGATGTATTTCCCAAAGCGACTAGAGTTGTCATTACGGATCGTCTTGGCATTGCCGAAGGCTGAATGGATTTGCAAAACCACACACGCAGCTTTTCAACACCAGAGTGTAACTATGAAGTGATATAATGTTCGTATGGGGATGTGACACACACGGATTAGATTTGACATCATCTTAACTCTGGACAACAGCTGTCTGACCTTCAAGGATTGGCGTGGCCTCCAGCACCTGCTGCTCGATCCAGGAGTGTTGGCCGCTGATGGCTGCCAGGAACTGCAGGATCAGCTTGGTGCTCTCCGTCTTTCCAGCTCCAGACTCCCCACTGTCACACAGACAGAACCGTTAAACACCACACAACACAAACACACATCACTGTCTTAGTTCTGTCTCTCTGGTTTTGAGCAACAGAAAAAAAATTAGCAGTAAGTTTAATTTTGGTGTGGGATTCTCATGTGTAATAGTAAACTGTACATCCACACACAAACACACACATAGATACTTACCTGATGATGCAGCACTGGTCCTTGTTGTTCCGCTGCATGTTGAAGTAACAGTTGTCTGCGATGGCGAATATGTGCGGCGGCATCTCACCGATCTTCTTGTTGGTGTAGAGGCGGATCTGGTCTGGAGTGTAGATGGGCAGCAGCTGGTAGGGGTTGACTGCCACCAGGATCGAACCTGTGTAAGTCTGAAAGAGCCCAAGAACAGAGGAGCAGATGTTTCAAACTGTGAGGAGACAAATGCATGAACTTACTGTCTTTTATTTTAGAGACACAATATCTCACGTCTCAGATTCTCCAAATCTCATAAGACAGTTGTTACTGTATTCTCGTGCAGCATTTGTGTATTTCTAGCCAGAAACCTTATTGTTTCATTTTATAAATCAGTTTTACACAGTATATTTCTAATTTCACCCATTAGAACCTTTATTGCGCCAAGTGACTCAATGCTGACGCCGGATCAACCAAATCAACTTGTAATGCTCCTGTTATAAAATGAAACACTCTAAAAAAATATGTTATACAAATACTGTAAGCAAAAATATGCTTCTAGGCTACTGATTAGTAATGAAATTAGTTGTTTAATCTGTAACAAACAGAAAGAATATTTGCTACAAATAAAATTAATCGATCCTCCCATTCAATGTAGCAGAAATTCCTCATCAGGTCATATAATACAATGCTCCCCTTTTATTATTAGACAGCAAGAATTAATCATGAGCAGGATTGCAACTACTCATTATTATCTAACTCATAAATCCATAGTGAACTGTGGAAACTATGAAATCACAAGTTTCCAAAAACAAATAACATTTAATTACTGACAAACAGCTGAAAACCCACAGATTTTCAGTTTCTCGTCACAGAAGAGTGATCTCAGTCACAGTGTGTGGTGGGGACATCCTGGTATTTATAGTAACACGTAAACTCTGCTGCAGGGTAATGAATGCACAAGTAAACAGCTTAACCTGGGTAAGACCTTGTTTGTGCTGTGGTCAGTGGTTGCTTCCTGCACTTTAACATAGAGGCTGAAGAAAAAGCTTTAACTGAATTTTTGCAGATGATAAACAACAATAAATAATGACAAAGAGATACTTGCATATATAACGCATTCATTGTAGCGGATCAGCAGGTTGCGGAGGATCCCGGCTTCATTGAGGTCACCCAGCCGGATCATGTCCTGCACCCCGTGAATGGAGGTCGGGTGCATGGGCTTGATGTTGGTGGCATTCTGAGGGGAGATCCAGTGTTCCTGTGAGGAGGAGGGGAGAGGGAGGAAGGCAGAGGGACCGTGACCTGAGGGTTTGGAAGATCAAGTGTGTCTAGAAGGTTCTGCTTCAAGTAAACAGGAGTCAACCTTAACAACACCTGATTGCATCAAATGATGTATCGTGTGGTATCTACAGGGTTGTACCTAGTGTGAACAGACAATAAGAGAACACATTTTGTCCCTGTTCTGCTGTTGACTTACTCGGCCTTCATCGTCCAGAACATGGATCTGTCCAGAATCGCACAGTTTGACCACGGCTCCCACAGGGACGTCAAACTCGCGACCAGTTTTATGGTCCAACCACACATGGTCCCCCTGGATTATAAAATTACAGATCTGGTTACAGATGGATAATACTACTAATAATACATTAAAACAATTTATAATAATACAATAACATTAAAAAGAAAGACAGATTTGTACTCAGGATCATCAGGTCTTTGCCAAACATTGAAAAGATAAAGGGAAAATAAAAACAGTGCACCTTACGTGCCTGTGATTATTTTGTTATGCATGTTGATGTAATGTCAAAGTTACATCACACACCAAGAGCTGTTTCCCCACTTTCCTTTCCTTTGCCAACTCTCTGAATGAGGGGATTTAGTCTGAAAAAGGCTTAAAACAGACCCACAGCCTGCACAGAGGATGATGTAACCTCTGACCCTAAAGCTTGATGTTGTTTGGGCTGGTACATAAGATTGAGTACAGTTTAATTTAGTGGGCTGCAGCTGAAATCCTGATTTTATCTTTTAAGTGTCATTTAGCTGCAGTCCATGCCTGCGGTATGTGGACACTGTTGCAGATTATGTCCCGCTGAAAGCACATAAAAAATATATTTCTAAAAAAAAATAGTGGAAATGATATCTTTGTACCAAAAAAAAACAGGCTGAATTACATTACACAAGACAACAAGTTCAGTTTAGACTGGATTTGCACAGTTTATAGTTTAATTTCAAACAAAGCTTTATTGGGTTGATCAAATTAACCTTTGGCAAAAGAACAAACTTGAGTGAGGCAGAACAGTTTAAAATTTAGATTTCATATTTAAATCTCAACCCAACACATTCAACTTTAATTTGACTATTTCCTTCCAGATAAACAGATCCATGAGATGGATCAAATGCCCCCCAAGGAATATTTCAAATGGAAAACTTGAAAATAAAAGTGAAATTTTGATTCCGTGGCTGTGATTATCATCACTGTACCCACTCTTATTACTTGCTGTGACGCGCTGTGATTTTATTTTGTGACCATTTTATTCTCATAACTTACTTGTAACCTCACATGTTTGAAATCTATGAGTGTCAAACTTTCCGCTCTATTACAGTCTGACTTGTTAGCTTTAACACTGAGGTGACTCATTTCATAAAGTTGTTGGCAGTGTTTAAACAGTCATGTCAACACAAGCACTAGCGAGCTACTGCTATGTGTTAACTGCTGGTTGTGGTTAACCTGATCGTTATCAGTCTCTTTCTATTAAACATTCGCGATCGGTTACCGATCACCTTAAAATCTGTCACCCGTTGTTAATACTCAAATGTCTGTGGCTGAGAGAAGTTACTGTGTGCAGCCTGTGCAGTGCAGTCCAGCCTCCCACCTTGTTCATTGCGCATGTGTACAGGCTAACAAAACAAAACAAAACAAACATGGCAGCAATGTGGAACTTTTACAAAGTGTGTAATAAAACTTGGCAATGTAGCCAACTATGATCAGTTTTGGTGGCAATAAAATTACTGAAATACAACTGAATAAAATAAAATGGCAGCAGAAGTCAGAAGGTCACTGAAATTATAAGCGTTGTGTCAGTAGATGTAACAATATTTTATAGAATAAGTTTAAACTTTTTATGCAGCCCAATGAAAAGAAAACACTTATGTTTGCTACTACAACTGATCCTGTGGAAAACATAAACGGCCTCAGCAAATTTCATGATGATCCATCAAACAAGTCTGGAGCAAATTGGTCTGTCTACGGACTGTCCTGTCCAAATCCATGGCAAGTTTTTAATTAGTTGTAAATGCTTGTAACAAAATTGAGACATGGATAAAAAGTCTTGAACATGGTCTTTTGCTTGTATTTGAAACAACGCTGCGACTTTCTAAAAATACTGTCACATTTTGTCTGTTGTCTGCAGTTTGTTTAGAGACTAAACATGACTGAAGCTGCTGGTAAATCTCTTCATAACAGAAACCACTGCAGCTCGAAGCTCAGCGTTCATCCCTACAGTCTAGACTGTGACCTTAAGGATGCTATTTTTGCTTCCGTTTAACAACATCCAGATGTCTTCCACTGAATGAGATTCATAGCTGAGTCTCTGAGCTGAGACCGTCTGAGTCGTGCCCTGCAGGACTCTGGGGAGAAAGAGGCACCAGAATCTCGTTATTGACAAGAAACTATTGATGGCCTGATAGGAGGTAACCATGGCTGACTGAGTGAGGAGACCAGCCGGCTGCTGCTATATTTAGCAAGCTGCAACATGGCAACCTTATATTTCACTTGGTTTTTACTGTATATTGTACTTTTCAATGTCAATGTTTTCATTCACACTCTATATTAATTCGATTGCGTTGAGGTCGTGCAGAAAGTTCAAAACATAGTGAGAAATGACTGTGGGTGAACTGACCCGTAACAATCTGCTATATCACATTTACTTTTATTTGCAGCATCTGATTTTGCTGTTGCAACAATCTCATGTATTCATCAAGTGGTATCTTATCTTGTACTGATATTACAATTGCCTTCTGCTTATCTGGATTGTAAGGAGACCTATTATGAACAGTGTCACCTACACGGGGGACATAATGAGTTTGACAACAACAAGACAGAAGGTAGTGAGGAGAATGTGAATGAAAGAAATACTGAGTAACCTTCTGCCCTCCTTCAACAGCCATTAACCAGATGCGTTAAACTCTCCAAATGTTGCTCGGTGAATGTTTGATTACTGTCAATCAACTTACGTGGTGTACATACAGCAGGCCTGAGTGGGAAGAATTGCTGTTACATCATTTCCCTGTCATCTATTGATCATGAACTGGAGATCATCCTGGGATCTGCAGCGTTAGCCTCAGTCTGTTAGCATCGTTGTGAGTCTGTGTCATCGTATTCAAGATCCTTTTACTGGATTTTCATTCCAAAACAAATCAGCTAGAATAGATACATTCTACATACATACAAATAGTAAACAGGAGACCGGAGTTTTAGCATTAGCATTAGCCAATGCCATGTTCCTACAGCTGATTTGGTCATTTCAGTGCAGAAACCTGCTTTTGTTTACTATTGTGTAAAATTACAATCAACTTCACAAAGAGGGAACGAGGCCCAATTCAGAACCTCAGATCAAAAGAACACGATGAAACCAGCTAACTGAGCTGGTGTGGACCCTTTTCCACCTAACGTGAACCTACCTGCTGCAGAATGACCATGGTTCAGCCTTGGGTTGGATCCAGGACATCAGAAGTCACCAAGTGTGGCCTCTGCAAAGGAGACGAGTCACAGATGTCACACAACCGAGAGGTTAAACAACAGAAAACATGGCTTTGTACTGAACTGACCACAGTCGTAATGACTGTGTGCCACCAAGTGTCCTACTATGTGTTCAGACTGTTAAAGCAATTAATAAGGATTGATAAACATTAAGATTAAGATGTGCTTTCTGTACTTCAGCAGTGTATTGCATTCATAAAGGAACAAAGAATTTATACCTTTCCTAGTAATCATGTGTAAAGTCTAGTAAAGTGTCATTGTCTCTAACTCAGTTGGATAATGAAGGTGATATCGTCCTTAATCTGCTTCTGCTTGCAGAGCAGTTAAATCGGTACGGGATGCTTCATTTGAAATGCATCCAAGTCGACTTGGTGGTGTCACAACAAACTGTCTGGTTATTACTGATCCTCCTAGATCCTCCAGGTGTACAGCTGAGGCTACTTCTCTCGTAATTACAAGATCCTGATCTCATGATTACAAGATAAAGATCTCATGATTACAAGATCAGGAACTCATAATCAAAAAACAATTTCAGAAAAAAAAACTACACAAGGTGTCTATTTTCTTCTTTCATCAGTGCGATTTCTTCTGTACCAGAATCAATTGATTTGTCAATGCTAGATTAATTGCTGGATATTTTGATTACAGATGAATTGCTATAAAGAGTTTTCATGCCAAAATTGCCAGTTAATCATTTTATATAAACTTTAAAAGCTTCAAAGAGCTACACAGTCACAAATATAGACTTACTATTGTTCAACATGTTGTGGTGAAGGAGGGGACTTGGGGGGATTTGTTTACTGTTGGTAGTTTAATGACTCATAGTCTCAGATTAGCTGTCAGATAAAAGGCCAATTTCCTCCCAAAACAACGTGATCATTCAAATTTCTTGCACACAGCAGGGCCAGAGCAGAGACATTGGAGACCAGTGGGGGAAGGGAGGTTATGGGTAGAGGTACAGTAGAGGTAGAGCGTGGGTGAGGGGGTTAAAGGGTCTGCTGGAGGCTGTCAAGGGCTTACTTGGATTCCTGGGGCTAATCCCAACGCTTTAGTACGAGGCATAGTTGGTTCAGTTATGACAGCTGAATCATTCTCCCCCCTCTGAGCCGTCTTTCTTTTGTTACCCTCATTCATAAGATAATCTGTGTGAACTGTAGCAGCAATCAGACGAAGAATGACAAGTGATGTCGTACAGTACCATGGTCACATTTAATAGTTGTTAACAATGTGCACTGGGGGGGTTGAAGGTGTTACTGCAGTAAATACAAAAAAAATGCTTATAGTATGACAACCAACCTCTGGAGCACTGCTAATTAACACAATCCAATAAGAAGCTGTGATTAAATCATATATATTGATTTTAAGATGCAACCTTTTTCCTCTGCTGATATAAACATTAGCAACATAACTGGCTTGAAAACTGCTAGCCCAGACCGTATGGGTGATGAAGACAGAGGGGTGGGGCCCGGGCTGCCGGCTAAGTGTATTAATGACCCATTAGTGGTCCATTAAGAAGATTAACGTTTCAGTAATCAAAAAGAGTCTGTATTAAAGACAGATCTCATATAGGGGCAGGGAACCTTTTGGGGAGCAGCAGCAGTGCAGATACGCAGCATCTGCAGTTCACCTCCAGCCAAGTTCATCCATATGCAGCTCAACTCTAGTCTCTCATGTTCAGCTTATGCCAGGACAGAGCCTCTTATCCAGAACCGCAGGGTGCCAATCTGGTAACAGTCTCAAACACCAGACCTATAGATCTGCACGTCACAACACAGAACACACCACAAGCCTGAATGTCTGGTGGAGTTTTCACAATTAATTTCTTGCTGTCGGAGTGCGATGTTTTATAGGCCGATAATGACAGAGCAGCTAGAGAAATAAAATAACATTTCACTGGAGCAACAGATTGCCAAATGTAAGATTCCTGATTAATCCTTTGTTCACGATAAAACACAGTTAGGGGTCTCAACCTTATTTTTATACTATTGAAGTGTTTTTATATTGTATTTTTATGGTATTGCTTGTTTTGCACTGAAGGGGGGCTCTAATTTCGTTATGCCGCGAGTATAATGACAAATAAAGGCATTCTGATTCTGATTCTGATTCTGATGTGCAGCCACATAATTTGCAATCAGAGATTCATGCATTGAAAACACAGATTTTGTCATAGTTGAAATCTCAGGCTTAGCTCTGGGTCTGGATTTGCATCTCAGTTTAGGCCAGTTTATTGTGTCTGCAGCCCAGCGCTCTGTGAGTTTGGCTGGAGGCTGATGGAAATGTCAAGTATTTGGTTGCAAACAAAAGAACTCAACAAATTCAAGTTTCGACTGAAAAGTCAGCGGGATTACTGGGATGTAGGTATTACAATTCATCCTGATGGGAACTATGATGTTTGCATCAGCTGTCATGGTAATCCATTTTGTAGATGCTGAGATATTTCACATAGAACTCTTTACATTAAAAACTCATGGTGACGCTACAAGAACCCCTTAGGGGTCACCAAAACTAGAGGATGTGTACATTCGTACTAAATATGTTTATATTTTAGGGCAGTCAACCTTCATTGCTCCTAGAGTGACTGAAAACATGGAAATGGGTGAGAAAAGGTTGAGAAATAGTGACATTTTGTAGTAGTTTCATTAAAACAGCTCATATTTGGATGGTTTTATTGTTCATTGTTTGTCATATTTTCATTTTCCAAGGTCCTAGATAACGTCAGAGTATTTTAATTACAATGCGAGGTCAGTTTTTACTCTCAGACTCAATTATCTGTCCTTTGTTTTGGACAGATTTTCAACTGTGACCAGAACAACAAAGACATGACAGGTCAAATCTTTCCGAATAAAATGATATGCTTTGTTAGACCTCAGAGGTAACCCCCCCCCCCCCTCCAAAAAAAACAGCCTCTGTCACTGCAGCTTGTGAAACCCTGCGTCCACCTGGTCAGAGATTTTCATGTAAGGGCCAGCAGCAATCTCACTAAACCCTCAGCTGCTAATCTGTGTGTGAGTGTGTGCGTGTGTGCGTGTGTGTGTGTGTGAGGACTATAATGCTGCTCTAACAAGCGTGTGTACTGTACTGTACATGCATCAGTTCTGACTCACATGGCAGGGATTCAGATTCAGATTCACATTCAGACCCAGATCCATGCTTCCATGTCTTCACCAGTTCTGTGGTTTTACATGTAAAAAACACAAGTGCATTCATTTACAATATTAACATTGTTAATGCAGAGTTCAGTGTTGGAAAGTCGACAAATATCATGTACTTACAGTAGGTACAGTGGTTTTTATATTTCTATTTGATGCAATTTCATATTAAAACATTTTACCTAATTTTTTTTGTTTTATCTGTGACCCAAGCCAAACTAGCTTTGCCTGTGCATTGTTTCCTATAATGGCTGTAGCTTCATATTTAACAGTCAGAGCAGCATTAACCTTTTCATCTAACTCTTGATGTGGATTTTCACAATCTAACTTGAGAGGGTTTAATGTGAGGAAACAAAATCAACATTTAATGGACTGAGGTGGAGCAGAATTATCACTGAGACTGAACCGGTGCTTTGTTCAAAGCTAATTCTCCTCACTTTCCTGAGCTCAGCTGCAGCATGCACAGTGAGGCCCAAACCAAACTAAGACATGTGTCACAACACTTTTAGCTTCTCCATGTGAACAGTGTCGCTTATGCTCAAACCACTTAAAGACAATTTCAGTAGTAGTAGTACAGTAGGTAATTCACATATTCTCAGTTGTTACACTGTGTGATCCAAGTATTTAGATTTTGAATGTAAAAGTTCATTCTGAACCTTGGAAACAGCAGTTCAGCCAAATCCTTTTTTCCCCTACATGTTCAGTGGAAAGCTCAGTAAAAAGCTGTTAGTTAATTTAGAGAAAAAATAATGAGCCAATTAAAAAGTAATTAAACTATTTGGATAAGTTGATTTTGCAGGTAAAATGTGATGTTCTCTGGTGTTAGCTTATACAATAAGAGGTTTTTACTGCTTTTCATTGTTCTAATTCACTGTAAACTGAACAAAACAAGACATAACAGTCTTTTGGATATTTCATAGCTGGTCATACCATTACATAAGTCCTTAGAGATTCAGCAGTTCACTCTGATGAAAATAACCATTAGCTTGAGCTCTGATTCAGTTAAGATTGTTTTGTCTTCTTCTGATCCAAATACTTTCTTTTATGCATCATCATTTTTTTCCCATCCTCCTGCTTTCTGCCTCGTATGAATGTTATTGATATTCACAAGCAAGAATTGTGTTACTCTGGCACAACAGAACTGATTTAATTCTTGAAATACTGTCACATCTGATAACAGACATGGTTGCTATTGGAATCTAAATTAGAAATTAAAAAACATTAAAAAGCAATCAGACTTTGTGCAACAAACACACAAACACACTAAAGCAACTATATTTACTTGAGGGGACATAATGGCTCCTTTAAGTGCTGGCACAGGACGAAGTGAGCAGTAAGAGGCTTTGGCCTAAAGCTACAGCAGAGCAGCAGCACTGTGGCCTGGTCGCAGGCTAAGCCCTGTGCCTTGACCCACGTTCACCCGTTCACCTGCCCCACTTACCTCTCAACACATTTTTCTTGGAGTCCCCTCTCTTCCTTCTGCTTCACTTGTCTTTTTATCGTCCTTGTGCTCTGTGGGAAGGCGTGAGGAGGCCCACAGTTTAAAAGATGGAGCAGAAGAAGCTGAAAGATGAAGTATTTCTCTCTGGTCCTGTCTTTGTCTGTCAGTCCATTTAATATATCTTTTCCTCGGCCTCCACCTGTTGCTCTGTTCTGTCGTGGTCCCAGCCTCCTCTTCCTGGTTGAGTATTGCTTTTTTGTGGCCCAGTTACAGTTTGATGTCTGGGTCAGTGACGGGGCTCTCCAGACTTTCTCGCTGCGTCTCATTCATGGCTGCTGATCCTGATTAGCCAGGAGGTGGAGCCTGTTGGTGGCAGATACAGAGACCAGCTGGGAGGTGAGGGAGGTGACCCAGGTCATGATTTCCAAGTCATTTAAAAGGGTCAATTCATGAAAAAAAACCCGTTAAAGACAAAAACATTTTTTTGCACTTACTGGTTTTCACTGGAATGTCTTGACAACAATCACATAGATTGATGTGAAGTTATTTTCATTCTTTTAGCTATTGCAAAATGGCAATATAGACGGCAACTGAGTGCTCAGAATAATTTATACTGGCAGTTCAAAAGTCCTATATTGTATAAAGATAGAGCTTCTCTGATTAGTATAAAGCAGCTCTAGGTTCTTTGTACTGTGAAAGTATCAAAGCCTCAGTTAAAAGAAAATGCAAATGTATTCAGGAACAGAGCCTTAAGACCGGCTGTCAGGACTTCCTGTAACTTTGTTATATCACTCCAAAACAGTCATCAAACCCCGCCTCCCTGGACCCACTATTAATTACTTGCTGGATTTGATTTCTCTGAGTGTATTACCTGAAATTTGCTCTATTTCTATGGAATAACTCAGAAAATAGTCAGCCAATCAAGAGAGGCTTTAAGTTTCCTCTCTTCTCACAAGGTTCATTTTCATTTTATTTTATTTTATTTTTTAACCTTCTACTCCACCTTCATGCTTATTTCCAGACAATGACAACAAACTCTGTCGGAGTAGTTTTTGTTCTTTTATTTCAAAGTCATGCCACAAGTTGACATTAAATACAAAAGAAAAAATAATAATTTCCGATCGTAGCTATAAAATAACCACAGTGTAACCGAGAACCAAACTCAATGAACACACGCATTGAAAAAGAAAAAGAAGGGGAAAGCTAACGCTGAAAGTAACACACAGACAAGCACACGGTACAGAACATACAGCACAGCTCTCTGATACTTAGCTATCAGTAAACATACCAGTTTGGAACGCAAGGTAAAGTGGATATATAAAATTAACAAGGTTATAAAATACTGATAAAAGATACTTGTTATAAAGACCATAGCATCTTCTAGAAGTGTCACCATGCAGTAGGTATTCCAGTCTCCAGTTAATAAACATCAGCAGAAAAATACAAGAAGAATCACAAGCTCATTCCTCGAGCGGACAAGACTCCATCTTGGATAAAAATGTCAGAGTCAAATTTTGATACAGTCTACGTGATGCTGTCATTGAGATAAACGTAATACCTGGTGTACTCTCTTGGGGACTCCATCACTAACGACACGTGCAGCAGTATGCAAGTGGACAAGGCTATAAGATCAGCAGGCAAGCGAACCTCAGCTGCGACCATGTAATCATTCTGTAAAAAAGCGATAAAGAAAAAAAAGAAGGAAAAAAAAGCCTCTTAAATTATCTAAAAACAAATTTCCTTGAAGACTGTCTGGAGTTCCACTTGTTCTCAGTTCTGTTTTTCCACCTTATTCCTAATTCTATGATACCTTGTGTGAGTTATGGACGTGAGTCATGGTCAGAGGTGTCCACCATATTCTTAGGGTTTGAGGGAATAATTGATGTTGGGATAATGAGGCCAAGAAGATTGAAGATGGATAAATACAGTCATGTCACTACTGTAAGTACTGCTAGGTTAACTTTCATGCTTTATGCTATAATGACAGGAAACAGGGGTACACATCTGGCCTGTATCCAGCTCCCAACATTACTCTAATGATATCTAATTTGTTTAATCCAAAAAAGTCAAATTTAAAACAAGATTTCACACATAAGGTTTTAAAAAAGTATCATAAAACATGCTCATTCATGAGCTTTGTTCACCCCAAGGTACCATGGGACAAGGACTTAGGTCCATGATTCACTTGGATTCCTCTGAGCATCCTCGCTGATCTCTAGAGGTAGCGAGCAAGAACATCCTCCTCTCAAGATAAACGTCTATAATATACTGAATAACATCCATCAAAACATGGATACAATAATAATAACAACTGATAAGTCAAATTGCTGCTACTTTTATATACATACTGTATATTGCAGGTTACTGAATACAAAATATTATAAAACTGGATACTGTCTAAATGCATGCAAGTGTGCAACATAAGCCTCGTACTTCACACAGTATGTTTATCAAAGTAGCAACAGCCGATTATGTTCTACAACACTCTGGGGACCAAAAAATATATTTTCTGTGAGTGGTAATGGTGCGAGCAGATCTGAAGCGGTTTGTTGCTACATGCACTGGTAATTTTTGGATTCGTACAAAGGTCAAAGGTCACCATTGTAGTGAGCAGTTCAGCTTCATCGCAATGGTTTCGTGTTTGTAAAACCAGCTTTGGCATGGCCACACAGAAAACATATGTATTTACAGAAGAAGAAGCTTCATAGCAACTGTCAGTAAATCCAGTGAAGGTCCGAACACTCCAACCGAGCCTGGTAAATCTAGTAGCTGGGGTGTTTGTGTATGAGTGTGTGTGCGTGTGCCTAGTTAACAGTGAAAGCCTTAACACTTTTGGCAAAGGATCACAATGTGCAACAATTACCATGAGTAACAACAGCAACGCAATGAGTAAAAAATTATAAAAATAAATAAATAAATGTTCAGATCCACAGCAAACATATTTACAATATCCAGTTCAACTTTATCTCTACCCACAAAACTCGTCTTTTTGGCACTGCTGCGGCACACGAGCAGGAGGTTGAAAAGGAACGCCATGATAAGATTTCTCACGCTATTACTTTGACTCGTTATTTCCTGCAGGATTGAGGCCAAGCATGTGGGAAAGCCATCAGGCTGTGTGATTTTTTGTAAAGGGTCCAACTTGACACAAAAAGTAAAAATATGAGGCCACAGAAAAACAACAGAGCTGGACCTGCTGAAAACCTGATGAAACGATCTCCAGTGTAAAAACACTGCTCTGGCTTCAGATGAAGAGAAAGTATAGAAAATAAAATCTATAATAACTTAGGGGAAGAGGTCATTGATTATTATTTTAACATGGCACAATAATTATTACTAGTTCAGTCCTTGCTTAACCTTGATGCCATCTATCTAGCAGATCTAGCAGATCTTATGTGATCCTGTGTTTTGTTTCCAGTGCTGTTATCATCTGTGTATGATTCTGACATACTAATGCGCTAATAAGTAATGCACTAATACAATGGTGTATTACACTATTTAAGATTTTAAAAAATTGTGAGAAAAAAACTTGAAAATATGTGAGAAAATGAATTTCAAGCCTGTCACATTGGGAAATGTACTTACTATGAACCTAACTTGGATATAAGAACTGTAACATGATCCCTGTTTGTTCCTTTCATGTCTCACCATCACATTCATGCAAACAGAAGCCGACACTGTTTGGAAGGTTTTTCCAGTATGCTTAAAGATAAAAAATAATAATAATAATTTAAAAAAATCATATTCTATGTATGTCTTTCCTCTTTTCATAAGATAAAAAATATAATGCAAATTCCTTTGAACGCCTTCTCTGACACAAGATGAACAAACATTTTGTGTTAGTTGGAAATAGTTGCCAGAAATGAATCAGCTGTAGTTTCAAGCTAAATCGTGTCTGCTAATAGTAACCATTCAGATTGAGCCCTCATGTTATTACTTGCGCATATTTTTTATGTCAAATGTAGTGACACCATTAAGGGCAACATTTGTCATTGTTTTTGGTCAGTGAATAACAAAGTTCCTTTTACATAACGCAACATATTTGTCCATTCTTAACCACTGGAAAAAACATCCCCTTAAACTACAATTTGAACAGAAAAAAAGTGGAATTACTTTGGGATTAATCATTTGATCAATTGACAGCCGTAATATTAACATGATGTTTGATTGCAATAAAACCCTTAAGGTTTATTAAATGAGACAGCGCAAGAACAGACTGAGCATTTTGACTGAATTAAGAAATAAACCATTTCCTGGAAATAACATCAATATCAGTTTTCTGGAAATAACTAAAGAACAGGAATCTTTTTTTTTTAACAACCCTCTGGCTTTTTTTTTTACCTGAAGTTTCACTGTGTGACTAAAATGTGATGGTGAAGCATGAGAAGCACAAACCAAGGCCAAAGTCATCCCTCCTGATCTGTGCGCTATCAATTTCAGGAAATCCATGAGGCAACTGACTTTTGGCACCTATAATCTCTCTCTACAAACACCTTCACTCCAGCCTTTGTTCCCATGACGAGCTGATTATGTAGAGATTCACAGTATTGACCTGTAGGAGGGAGGGTGGATGGGTAGGTGGGGGGTTTAGATTTACACAAATATGTACAGTCACACCTGGAAGCTGCTCTGTATAAATATGCACTGGAGCAGTTAAGACCTCAGCGCCTTGCACAAGGACACTTCAGCAGTACTTAGCCAGCAAATGAGAGGGGTCTCTCTCTTTTCCCACCTGGTCTGTAAATAAAAATCAGCAGCTACGTCTGACCTCACACTGTTGGCACTACAGTTCCTAACACTGTTCCTCCCTCCTTCATTTTCTGTCCCTCTCTGACAAAAAACAACAGAAAAAGAGCACAGAGAAGTTAAATAGCACCTAAATAGTCAACAACTGCTGCTAACGTTCACCGACACTAGAGGCAGGATGGACGCATCACTGTGTTACAAGACATAACTGGTTTCAGACCGGTTGATATGATCAGACTGACGTGAGGTGCGTTAGTGTCGACATGCTGACTGCTCAGAACTAGCATCTCCAAGACTTTTGAGATAGAAAGAATAAATATATATCTATATATGTATATATATTAACAATTGAACAGTACAATACAAGGCCATGAACATATTAGAAAATAACCCCATGCAAGACACATTTATAAAGATGCTGTACACAAAGGTGTGTGATCAATTAAATGCCACATGTGACAGTTCAAGTAATGGAAAAAAGGCGCTGAAAGAAACCAGGAGAACGGTCTGAGAGATAAGTCCACCTACTGTCTTACATTCAAAGGAATTGTCTCGATTGTGACAGTTTAAATTCTTCTCATGAAGCACAGAGAGAAAAAACTTGGACACACCTAAAAGTCAATAAAAGGTGGAATGAAAAGTCTCAAAACAACAACACAAAATAAGTTAAGATTTTTCAGTTAGGGCCTCTGTCACAAAAAGCCCACCATGTGCTAAAAGGTCAAACATGATGGCAACATGATCTACGCAAGAAACACCGTGGTTCATCAGAGATAGATTATACATTATACCAAGTCCTGGTTCAGTAGCAAAAGCCGTCTGAAATCCCTTTGAAAGAAAGAATTCAACAGTTCATCCCATGTTTCCTGCTGTGGAGGCAAAGCCAGGACCAAGGCAATGGCACAGGTTGTTTTGGCAGGACGTCTCCTCTGCTCTCCCTCCTTTCCTTCGCTCCTCCTCCAGGGTCTTTTTTTTTTTTAACCCCATTCGAATAGAGTAAAGTGCAAAGGTGTGTTTTCGCCTGAAGGGCTCTCCTCCTGTCAGTCACACCTTTCCTCAGAGATCGTTTTCGTCCCAGTTTAACGTGGATTAACAGATATACATTCATCCAAACACTCCCAGATTTAGGACAGGATACACGCACGCACTCACAAATGTACGCACACACAAATGCACACGCACACACATACACAAAGGCTGGGCATTTGATCAATTTTTTTTTCCCAATCACAATTTGGGTTTTCATTGCTTATGAAAACAAGATAATCAAGATAAAATGTTCGATGAGCTGTATTCTGGTTAGTACTGTACGGTGGCACTGAGGGCTCAAAACCCTGCAACTTAAGAAAACCTGCAAATACACAAACGTGCTGTAAATTCAGGAAACACTGTTATTTTGACGACACATGAGCTGCAAAAAAATTTCAACACTTGCAATTAAACAAACATCCTGCATATTCAGTCCTTCAGCATAATGGCTGCTCAATAAGATCGATCTGAATGGATTTCTATCATTCAAAGAACTTGGAAGTGTAGTTTTAAACTTTCATTATAATAGGCAGCTTATAAAAACAGTAAACAGCACAGGCTTGGGTCAGGTCGGGGTACTCCCTCTATCAGAGTTAAAGCAAAAAAAAAAAAATTAACAATGTGACGAACCTGCTGCTGCGACGCACTTGTTATTCAGTACCTTTAACTTATTGTAACAAAGTCACTGTTGAGCTGAATGAGTTCATCACTTTAGTGTCCCCTGGAAATTCTTCCCTGCTGTGCTTTAGGTCTGAATTTTCAGCTCATATGTTGTCAAACTAATGAAGTAGTTTTCTGAATTCACAGCACATTGTTTCTCTGCATGTGTTTTTTATTTCTAGGTTTGGCATCTTTCTCTCCCTCCTAAAAACTCAGACTGGTTTCTACGTCAGACAAGGGACAATAACAAATACCATGATACACTGTGGTGTGTAGTGAGTGCACTACAACCAGTTGATGTCATTTATTTACATAGATTATTGTTGTATTGTTTATTCAAATGTTTCTATATTTATTTTAAACCTTTATTTATTCTCGAAAAAGACATTGAGGTTTTGCCCTGATTTGCAATGTCGTCAAAATCAGTATTCAATTCAAGTATATTCAAGGAAACAAACTGTATGAGTTTGATAGCTCAGTGTTTACGAAGTCAGTGAGTTATCATATTGTATCATTGTATCAAGAAAATAATCCTGATGTAGCCATAATCGATCAGCCCTAACAGAAACACACACTTTCCCTCTAACAAGCACAGACACACACACACACACACACACAGTCAGACACTCACCCCTGTTCTGTGCCAACAGCAGAAGCACAGCTGCCGTCTCTTAGGGTCACGTGGCGTGAGTCGTCGTCCCAGGCCGACAGACTCAAGACAGAAGAAGCGTCAGGCAGTGGTGTTGCCGTTAAGAGATGATGTGGCACAGGGGGTGGTGGTTTGTAGCTAGGCTAAGGCCAGGCCAGGCCAGGCCAGGCCGGTCCGAAGGGGGCTAAGAGAGCAAAGGGGCCTGGCTCATCTTTGGTCCCATAAAGCACTTGATTTATGTCAGGGTGAATCTTTGCACTCCGCTGGGCTGGGTTGGTGAACACAGGGGGCTGGGATGGGTGTTTGTAGGGGGGGGGTAGCACTATCAGAAGCACCGGCTGCTAAGCTACGACCGGAGAGATGTGCAGCACAGGCAAAAGTTTAGTTTCTTTGAAGCCATGCAGTTTTAGAGATCGTCCATAGCAACCGGCAGAAAGCGTCTCTTGGAGTTTCAAATGGCGCCAGTAATGGAAGACGGGAGGCAAGATTTCACACATGAGCACGCTCACAGAACAACACAGAAAAGCTCTCAGGAGAGGGAGAGAATAGCTGCTGTTGGCTTCCATTTGTAAAGTCCACAGTAAAAAGTGACAGACAGTGCTGCATGCTCTCCAAAGCACCGGCAAAACTGGTGAGGACTTGAGGTGTCTCGGGTGGGCGGGAGGATCATCCACAGGTAGAAAAGAGCATACGTCTGGTCAGCGAACAGGAAATGGGAAGTCAAACTATGACGGAGAGGTCGAGGTGCGATGCAGGTTTTTAAGGAACACGAATGAAAGCTGATGGAGAACAGAAAAGACTATTGAACGCAACCCACCATCTCCTCAAGGTGGAGAGCCAGACTCAGCCTTAAGGCAACGCATAGCCCTTGGAAACATTGGCACATGCATGGCGAGTGCAGAAATGTCTGCATATGTATCGTACGTGCACGTATGCGTGTGTGTCGTCACTTTGAGCAATATGGAGAAAGGGAAAAAAACAGGAAGTTTCAGGCTTAGCGTCAGCCTTTTTCTTAAAAATATACAGTATGTAACTGCAGTTCAAGTTGTTGATGGAGATTGTGGCTGTAAAACCTGGAATGAAGACGATGTTGAGCGAATGTTAAATAATGGATAATTTGGCAGGAATGTGTTCAGAGTTCTTCAGTACGATATGGACACCTCCCACCCGCAAATATAGAGATATAGGCCTTCAGAAACACAGGTAACAATGTGGAACTAAAGAGCTGAAGCAGATGGAAACAGGGGAAACTATGAGAGAGAGCGCAAGCGGCAGAAAATAGACACAGTGAGCTGCCGTGACAGAGGATGGACGGCGAGCGCTCGTTACGACCGCGTCAGATGTTGGTCAGCGTGGTGGAGGTGATGAGACGCACAGTGAGAGTGCCCGGGAGGTCGTTGTCCTGGCGGTTGCCCTTGTCGCGGAGGTGGAGCGTGTGCTGCTCCTGCCGCTCGTTTGGGTCGCTGAACATGATCACCTGACCCAGGAAGGTGTCCACGATCATGTTCTTGTTGTAGATCTGTTGGCCGCTCGTGGGAGGAAGGCAGAGATCCGAAAAATAGCACAGCAGGGGAAAGCGGGGAAAAGAGAGGAGAGAGAAGACAAAAGGCAATAAGCAGTCACAAAAGAGAAACCAGACGAGGAAAACAGGCAAAGGACAGAAAACACTGGGGTTGAGAGGAAGTGTTGGGCAGCAGAATAAACCTTTCACACATGATACTTTCCGAAGATAATAATAAAGATTTTTTTTTTTTAAAGTAAAGCAAGTAACGGTCTACAGCTATGTGTGGGTGGAGTGACCCTGAGACATTTCACAAAGCAAATTGTTGTATAATAATACAGACTGATACAGGTTAATGATCCCCTTCTGGCACATTTTGTGTTTGTGACAATGGGTCACAATATAGGGACTGAAGCCTGGTATTAAAAGGGCACCAGGGCTAAATCTTCTACTGTAACACCAGAGGATTGATAAGATCCGGCGTTATCAGTTCTGCTCTCTGTACTTAGAAAAAAGACTTCCTGTTGGTCATTTGGACATAAAGGTTTTCAGCCGACCTGCTGGTTGTTTACCCGTCATTGCATCAGGTGCTCCCATGTTAAACAAAGGTTTTTTCATTAAAGTGATAATAAATTGAACTGAATTGAATTATTTGCTGCAGTCTGCATGACCAAAATCTCATGAAAGCTTCTGCTATGCAAAAGCTCCAGTAATGGTGTTCACTCGGTTCTGAAAATATACCTAATAATGTATTTATATGGCTCTGCACCAGCGACAGGCGTCGGAGTTGGAGCCATATTGCTCTCTGGTCAAAGGTTGACACTGGTGCAGAGACATAAAAACTTGAAAAGCTTGATGCTGCTCTTATTGCTGCCTGAGCAATTCAGACCCTCCTCCTCTCACATGACACAGACGATGATGTGATTTCACAGGTCTGACTGAGTAGATGAAACATTACCAACAATAATTCACTAACAAGCAAACTGGCCCCGTGGACATGGTCTGATATTAAGGCTGTCATTGATTAGTTATGGATGTTCAGCAAATTTCCTTAGAGATAATTACAGAGACAAACACAGATGAAGGGAAAGCGAACGAAGGAGACAAGTGAGAGTTGTGATGTTCAGGTAATGAGATAAATAAAAAAAAATGAAATGATAAAAAGGATAAATCGATAAAGTACAATTGTGTGTGAGGACGAGTGCTGGGACAGAGACTGTTGTGTCTTAAGCTGTTTCATTCACAGGATTTTGACCAAAGGAAACAAAATTTCTTTCTGCCCCGAGGGATGTATTTTCTAATGGTTCAGGAACTTTAGGGGCAGTGACTGAACATTGAACATCACTGATTGGTCAACAATTTTAACCGTAAACACAGTTTATTTTACTGCTTCTACTTATTTTTGTTCTATTTTATTTCATTTGTCTTATCTATCCTTCACCTTTATCTTTTTTATTACAACTCCTCATATTTTATCATTACTATCATTCAAATCATAATTCTAAATGATTTTATTATCAACCCTCTTATTCATTGTGTTTTTTAACTCATGCTATCATTTCAACTAGTCATATGTTATTTTTTAGTCCATGTAGGAAAGGTGCCATGTAATACGTCTGTCGCAAACAGTAAACATAAAAACAACTGGATGACTCTGTTGTAAACCCCGTTGCTGTTCTTCAATCTTATTGATTGATTTTAGTCTTCACAAGCCTTTGATATAAGTGAAATGCAAAGCAAACTTACTTGTAGTTCTTAGTTCAGTTCAGCGTTTGCAACCACAAATATGAGGAGATGTCGTTGAATATTTTAAATTGCACTTTTCACAGAGACCAGAGCGATCAGTTAGACTCCACCAGCAGAGATGAAAAATAGATCATGTTCGTGTGAAATAAAGGTGAAATCAGTCTCTTGGTTGAGCATCACTCGAGATTCTCCTGCCCCCGTGACAGAAGTCAGATATTCTCTTGATGAAATCTTTCAGCTGGTTTATTGGCCTTTTTGCAGCATTTACTGGCAGCACAATAAAACATGGCTGTGGGGAGCGTAATCATGTGAGTGTCTCTGGCCTTCAGCCAGTTGAACTGCAGGTCACAGTCAGCACAAACTTCTGACTTCAGTGTGAGTTTGTACAGAGTGACAGCTCACCTCGATGTGGATGCCTTCCTTGGGCTTCTTACGGTAGAAGAGGCCTTTGATGTCGAAGTTCGGGCACCGCGTGTCCTTCTGAACCGGCGAACGAACCCTCTCTCCTTCACAGGTGATGATGACGTAGGGATCCACAGCTGCAGGGGAAAACACCATTAAATCAGAGCCTTGTGCTGTATTAGAAAATCTATCACTGCTTACTGTATGTCCTTGGTTTACAGTACTTCAGGTTATATAGGTTGATTAGGTGAAGAGTTCATGTCCAAAATATTGAGCTCTATAATTATTGGGATTATTGATTAATCTGCTGATTGTTTTCTCAACTACTTGACTCATTAGTTGGTTCATAAAGTCTCAGAAAAGAGTAACACCACAGTAGGATCCCCTCCTTGTGGCCATCTGCCTCCACCACTCAGACAAGTCGAAAGTTACATCCTGTTACCCCGAGTCATAGAAGATATGAACGATTTGTGTGAAATTTCTGTGGCAATATGGTTTAAACATTTGTGACAAATATGTACTGGAGGCTCAACATTTTACTGTTTAAAAAAAAAACTTTTATTATTCAAAATGGCCTCAGTGCAGCACTGCAGTAAACTCTTTGAAAATATCAGTAAAATAAATAAAAGTAGCAAGCAATAGTCTACACTCTTTCTTTTCACAAGCCCCCTGTCAGTCCCACAGTGTTGTGTGGAGCAAACCGATTTAAGTGAGAGAACCACAAACTGAATGAACAGAACGGACATTATTTTTCTCTAGTGGATAAAACAATGGAAAGACACCATTTCTAAATAAGACCCAGACAATTTGCAGTTCATCTGCAAAGGTTGAAGGGTCATATTTGCTATTATTGGCTAATGACACAATACTGGGATATACTGAGAAGTACTGAGGCTCAGATCAGACGGTTAATCAGTCAGGCCCCAGGAAGACTAGCGGCGTTCTATAGCGCAGCTAATGGGGATCCTAACAAATAAAACAATAAAACAATAAAACAGGCCGTATGAAGGAACATCAATATTAAAGCCACTATGTGCAGGATATGAAATATTCTGTTTTGTAGAAAAACTCTGCATTAAAATAAACTGAAAGGTGTTGAAATAATCTACACATGGTGACTTTGAAGGGGAGTAAAACATACAGGCTTGTGTACACTATGGAGGAATAAGGACTAAGGACTGCAGGGTAGCACTTAGTAACTATACTAGATGACTATGCATTTAGTGTCAGCAGGTGGTGCTGTGGTACCTTGTGTTTTGCCCAGGAGTCTTTTCTTATTGGGATTGAGGCAGTGAAGCTCTGTGGGTGTGTACAGGAGTTTACAAAACATGGTCTTCAACATGTCTTCAACATAATGCACATGAGCCATAGTTACAGCCATGGTTGACTGTGTGTGGTGGCCCCTACCTCCATTGGAGTCCTGTCCCTGCAGACCCTCAGCGTTCAGTACATGGACCTGAGTGACCAGCTGAGGGTAGCCACACATCCCCGTCCAACACGTCTGAGGAGGCTCGTCCAGAGTCAGCTCCCTGAGGCACACGACAGTGTGCACATGAGAGAGTGGCTTAAGAACCACATTAGCTTGTGTTAGCATTAGCATTTACATGCTCCTTTGGCTGAAGCGTCAGAGCAGGTAGAACACATGCACACACCTGAACCCTGACTTTCAGTGTCTAATAGGTGTGTGTGTCCATTAGGTTTCCTCTCTTTATCACATATTACAGATACAAATAACAGACAAAAGAGAACAATTAAGGTGCAAGTAGAAGATTCACAGGCTTCTTTCAATATATATAACTATGGCAGGGTACAACTGGGAAAACAACTAATCATACAGAGAGATACAAATAATTAAATAAATAAACATCATGACATCGTGCAACCAAGGAGAGGAAGCTTCTGTGACTTTCTCTCCTTGTAGTAATGATAAAAAACCTCTCTATATCGTAGCTTGTCTTCTTAAAGACCCCCTCCAATGAAAATCATGTTTTTCATGCTTTTCACATGTTCCTGTGGCATTTTTCTGATGTTAGAGGACATATCAGCAGAAAAGTAAGTGCAAAATTGCATTTGTGAGGGGGTGGCTGGGTGGCTGCAGGCGCAATCTCCGCCCACCACTCAGAGGCGCATTGCTAATGAGCTGCTGGAAGGAGAAGGAGAGCCCTGGGAAATGGCACAGGTTTTGTGATTATGGCAAAAAAAAAACTTCATAAACACAATTTAAAGACCACAGAGAATTCTTTAAAATAACCCAAAAGGCTCGTTGGAGGGGGACTTTAAACCAGTAAGTGAAACGTTAGGGACTGAGGTGTAATGTGAGGCGTGGATCACAGATTTACTTGCAGTCTGAAGGCACATCAGTGAAGACACGGAGCAGGAAGTCGCCCTGCTGCCCGGGGTCAAAGGTTGTGGGAATGATGACGTAGCGGCCCTCCTTCAGCTCCTTCCTGAGGAAGACGCAGCGCGAGTTGATGTAGATGGAGCCAGCTACTTTCTGCTGGGCTGAGTGCATACGGTACTTCCGATTAAGCTCCACCTGCACGACAGAAAAAATGTTATAGATTAACACTTTAGCTTTAGTGTATCCTGGAAGTGTTGTGTGTATATTGTGTGTTTTTGTACCCGATGAATGTCGAAGCCTATGGCGAGGTTTTCCCCTTTTCCCTCTTTGGGTGTGGCTCTCTTCTCTTTTTGCTGTAAGCAAATCAGCACCTCGTCCTCCACCTTCTTCACGTCAAACACATACTGCAGAGAGTAAAATTCATATCAAAGTTTAATTTGAAGCATAAGTAACAGTATATATCACAAAATATTCATAAAAATAAACTTATTCTCAAGTTACCTCTACAGTACATACTATATCTGAATAACACTTTTTTCATGAACTACAATAAAAACAAGCTGCACAACAGGAAAATAAAGAGACTAAAGTACAACAGAACACGAGGTTTCTCTCCCTCAATCAAGTCAAGCACATTCAAATTTGCAAAATGGTATTTGTTCAAACAAAGTAATTTATGCAAGAATTGCATAATTGCTTCTGTATTGTCTAAAATATCTGTACATGTTCACTTCATCTCAGCTTATTCCCTAAATCACTTCACATTTGCAGAGAACTCACTCTTTTGCTTCCTTCATATCGTGTGCAGTGTTTCCTTGAGTATTTTTAGCAGCATGGGAGGCCAGTCCTGTCACTTTTCTGCCGCTCGCTTGCTTCTCACTGTCCTATTTACTTAAGCGTCTTGAAGAGTGAGAGGGTGCCAGAGATTATAATGAACTTGTTGTCAATAACTCTAAACAAGTCTAACATACAGTAACATTGGATGCTGCGTGTGCTCACACTGTGCGAGTAAAATCATCAGGAGCCTGTTGATATTAATGAGCATGTGAAATTGTAGCTACTACACCTGCATTGCTGCCTCCCACTGGAGTGGTTTATATCACTACTACTACTTGAGAGCTTCCTCCCAGTCAATACCCATTTCTATAATGTTTATATTATCCACCCCCACTCTCTGTAACACACACACACACCGATCAGTACCACAGCTCCCAGCTCACCTGAGGATTCTGCAGGAAGGTGGCCTTGTGATTGATGCAGCCTCCGGACCGGTTGCGGAGGGGGTCCTGGCGGTGTACCCACGAGCCCCTCATCACCTCCTCCTCCCAGGTTTTGTGGATGCTCAGGTAGGAGGTGTTGATGAGGCGACACAGGATCAGGTCGGTGAAGTACTGGCAGAAGTCATCGAATGTCATCCTGCAGGAGGGCAGGAACAGAAGAGGAGAGAGGAGACCGGAGAAAGTGGAAAGTGACCGACTAGAGGGAAAAGCTTGAAAGAAGAAGTTTCAACAGGTGTAAAAATAGAGGAGATGAAACCAGGAACAAAGGAGAGGGTCACACGTTAAAGTCAGACTCGGATTTCTGTTGCTGTCATGGAATAAGATTTAACTGTGATTTGAGCTCATGTTCAAACATTCAGAACTTAAATACATAGAGATGCTTTGATGTTTTGGGGGAAATACTCCATCAGATAAGAAGATTAACATCACTCATCAGCCTGTCTTTGTCACTGGGTACAATGACTTCCAGAGAAACGGGGATTTATGTTCCATGTGTGCTGATTTGTGACAAGTTTTAATTTTATTTTTGTCAGTCTTATTAGTTTGGTTTACCGTTTAGGCTCTGAACATTGATTATACTGTATTTAATGAACACCTCATTTGGTGCTTTGCCTCTCTGGTGCTAATTTTATAAAGATTTCCTGATCGAATATACTCAATATAAATACAGGGCAGGAGATTGACAGTAATTGTATTGTATTTCGTATTTTGTTAAAAATGAGAAAAGCAAACCAACAGTGATGAAAGTGCACAGCTGTGGCTCAGGAGGCAAAGTGTTTGGTCCACTAGTTACAAGGTTGGTGGTTTAATTCCCAGGCTTTAACAGGACGACGTGACATTCACATAAAATCATGAATGATTATTTTTGCATTTGAAAGTATAGTGTATGCAAGCAGTATATAAAGGTACAGTAAAAAGTGTAATCTGCTCTCTCTTTTGAGTCTTTATGCTAAGCTAAGCTACTTCATATTGAACCTGCAGGCCTGAAAGTGATATTGATCTTCTGAACTAATGCAGAATCATCAGTCTGAGTAAGGACAGCACAACATGTCATAGTTCAAATCTTATTAAACACCTTAACTACACCTCAATGATCAGTTTCAGGGGAAGAGAACAATAAGACAATCAGAACACGTTTTTTGGTTCTCACCAGAACTCGCCGTCGTCCTGCACGGTGACTCCCAGCTTCTCCCTCTCACTCTTGCTCACCTTGTTCCACTCCTCCGAGCTGCAGCAAACAGAGACAAGAGAGCAAGCGTTTTATTTACCTCCGCTGCAGAGAGAACCAGGCTTTTAACAGGAGCGTGAGCAAACTGCAGATGAGCTTGGATTCCTAATTCCCCCTGATTTATAAGTGTGTTCTAATAATGAAAAGCTTTGCTAGTTTTCTAATCCGACCCAGTACTTTTTCTGTGTTGTTCACATGATCAATTCTGGATACAGATCCTTCACAGAACTAAATCCACCAGTATAAAGAAATTTGTTACTGACTAATATACATATAGACAATAAGACAACTGATGGAGAGTTGCAAAAGTCCCTCAGGGGCTTAATCTGGGCACTATTCAGGACAAAGATTACATTTAATTAATCCATTCAAAGACAGACAAAGGAAAAAATTACAATCATTACCACAACAAAAGAGAGAGAAAAAAAAACTTCATCCACATCTTTATTTACACCTCCACACTAGTGTGAGTCAGATGGAGTCCATCCAACTGTTGTGCAAACAGTATCTCAATAACACGTTGTTGGAACTTGTTCAAGTTTGGTAGAAACATCGACGAGGACTCGGGTTGAAAGGTCACAGTGACTTTAGCCTCGTGAGCACAATAACACCTTGAGGAAATGTCTTCATTTGGTACAAAAGTTCACGTGGACAACCGTGAGGAGGTGGTTCTACTTATACTTTGTTTTTTAAATACAGTACGTTCATGCTAAACTTACTTTTCATCAAGTGCAGTTGTGAATATTATGGAAGAGGGCCTGTGTAGAGTAGGTAACTGCACCATCAATATGTTTTCTCATGTGGCCTTGGTTATATCACATCTATATCATCAAACATACTGTATAACTCAATCCAATAGAGAATACTAATTGACTTATTGGCAGTATTGTCTATGTGCTGGAGTCACTACAATTCAACATGAAAGTACAAGAGAGTAGTTGTGAATTTATAAGATATATATCAATAATAAGAATTACTGTATATCAGTGTACTCAGAGTAGAAGATTTATTTGTGAATTTCATTTACAATGTAAATAGTCAGTATCAAGTTCAGATGTACTGTATAAATCATTTATCTGTCCCTCATGGGCTCGGTCATGTTAAATAATCTGTTGTAGTTGTGAGTGTGAATCATACATTAACATCAAGGTCCATTCAATGTTCACTGCTCAGAGGAAACAGACATTTACTGGACATGTTAGCTCTGCGTTTATGACTCACTGACAAACAGTCTGTCAGACTCCATTTACAGTAACGTGTTCTGTCAAGCCATGAATAAATTATTCAGTGAGAGCGAGTGAGTGATTGAGAGAGAAGAGCGATGACTCACGTTGTTTTAATAACATCTTTCTCTCTTTCGAGCCTTATCAATAATTCAGGCTCCATTATGATCCTGCTTTACCACCTCCCCGCCTGTTTCACAGAGACTGGTAGCTCACGATTGAAACATCCAGGGAGAAACTTTATCTTACTTTTTCCTGGTCCCGCAGCAGGTGCAGAGTAACAAAGAGTAAAAACTGAAATAAAAGAACTATTTTCTGAGCTTTACCCACATGATAGAACGGCTGCTTGTTCAAACCAGTCGTTCTAATTCACCCAGACGTTTGAATTGAAGGTTAGTGAGCTCAATTTTGTCCCGACAGCTCAGGTGGGGTCCTTGGGAAAATGAGCGGCACCATTTAATATTGTTCTCCACAAACAAACAAAGCTCCTGCTGGACTAAATTTTGCTCTTCTTGTTCACCCCATGGCCCATTAGCTTGATTGCATCTCCATTTTTCATTGTCTACATGACATTTCTTATTGTGCTGCTTCCATGTTGGCACTGCGAGGATTATAAATGGATCGGCCTTTGTTCCGCCGCTTGTTTGTTGTTTGGTTATTAATTTGTTAGAGACCAGTGTGTCAAATCTTGAGAGACGAGGAGGACGAGTGTGTTTTGACATTTTAAAAATTAATTAGTGAAACCAGTTAAATAGATGCAGGTCATATGAAGGGCTCAGGAGAAGGAGAGCTGTATTGTTTCTGATACTCTGGAGATATGTCATGTGGAAAATGTGGATGAAGAGGGCTCAATGAGCTCTTAAAGGACATTTCCGGGCAAATTCAACTCTGGGCTGTATTTTCCTAACATTTTAGGTCTAAAAGAAGGAATCTGAAGATTTTCAGTTTAATTGCTCCTGATTTGTGGTAGTTGTGTCTGTCCCCGCATTGGAATATCAACTCTTGTCGCACAGCGTCAGATGGCTACTCAAACATGCACCGAGAAGTTTGTTTACTTCAAGCAAGTCAAGAGTTGATATTCCCGTGTTTATGACACAAACAGGAGCTTCCGACTGCACGTAAACACACCGAGCGCGTCAACTTGGGTCTGAATTAGATCTAGTTTTACAAACATGTCGGCTTGCTTGAAGTAAATAAACTTTTCAGTGCATGTTTGAGTAGCCACCTGATGCTGTCTGTGGAAAAAATTGCAGCTTTGAGGGATGTAAACAGCCTAAGCAGCGGAACTTGCATCTGCTCCCATTCATCGCTGCCGTGGTGATGTGGGGACAGACGCAACTACGGCAAAACAGGAGCAATTAAACTGAAAATCTTCAGATTCCTTCTTTTAGACCTAAAATGTTAGGAAAATACAGCCCCGAGTTGAATTTGCCCGGAATTGTCCTTTAATGAGAGACTGGATGAGCTGTAGCCTGTAGGGGGCAGTGTTGCAATTAGAATGAGACGATTTCCCAGTAAAAAAAACAAAAAACAAAGACCCATAGTTACATTGTACGTTTGATTTGATTCCTATATTAATTATGTTTATGGAAGAGTGTTAAAATAAATTATGTTCTTGTTCTAACAATAACCAAGTCAACTTTTAATATCTAAACCTAATGAGGCCATGACAATTATTTTAGTAACTATGGCAACGGCCAGGGCACTGGCAGCTTACTCCACCTTCACCAGCTATCATAGTAAAGGCCTTAAAAGCCAGAAAAAACTCTTAAAGCTGTAGAGCGTAACTTTTTCATGTCTGTTAAATGTCCATTGCACCAAAGCCATTACAAGATGAGGTTACTGATTAAGCCAAATCCCTTGCAGTGTTTTTCAGTATTTGTTGTTCTGAATTTCGTGTCGACCGGCGACATTCCTGCACTGGTGCACAGGAAATGATGCGTTTTACCTCACGACAGGACAGGAGGGGGAGCAGGAGCAGTGGGTCTGCTAGCAACAGGTAGACACAAGCGCCTAAGACACGGTTCAGAAGTGGACTGTACTACACAGGAAAAGCCTGTTCGTTCAGCAGAAGGACAACAATCAAACGTGGATTGAAATGCCCTGTTTGGATAGAAATAGGCTGCATGGGATCCAAAAGTTGGATCCTTCAATTTCAAGGGATGAAGGCTGCATTTGAAGGAGCCTTCGGGACAGCCTTGGTTGTGCTGCTGTGATGCATTCAGTCTTGAAATGCAGCCTCCTAAGGATGCAGTTTCTGAACTGAGGCACAGCTACAGCATTGCTAGTGATGTTACTCTCTATATCATTCTAGTCTTAAAAAAAAATCCCCTGTGGTATTGAGAATTTTATTACTGTAGGTATCGGTATCGAGTTTAAAACTGTGGTATTGTGGCTGCCTTAGTGTTGTGATTACCTGTCGCTCCAGGGGCCACTCCACTCCTTCTCTCCCCAGGGGTTCCTCATGCGGATCATGTGCAGCTTCTCTGACTTGAAAAAAGCCAGCAGTCCATGACCCAGCCGCACTTTCCGTACGTCCGTCACAGCGTAGGCGTGGCCTTTAACCAGGCCGCAGTCCAGCCGCGCCTCCATGTCCTCTATTGTTGTCGCCTGGAAAACAAGGACAGACGCTACTGTGGATCACTGAAATTACGATGAAGATGATGAAAGCAGTTTGCATGTCTGGAAACTGAAGTTTTCCACCAAACCAGAAAAAAAATACAGAGGATAATCAGACATGTGGTTCACCTGAACAGACTTGAACACAGAAAGCGAACACAAACACCTCAACCTAACACAATTTCACTAAAAACAATTTGGACCTGGTCCAATTCAGGCCCCAGGTCACAGGTCTCAATTCCACAGAGCTGAGGTGACCCGTGACGACCCGCAGGACACAGTGACATTGCTGCAGCAATGTCTGATGGGATACAGTAGGAAACACAAGCAGAACAAGGATCAAATAGGTTCTCAATGGGTGCTCAAACCTGAGCGCAGCTGAGGGGTGGGATGTTGAGATGTATACAAGTGGCGGTATAGGTCCCGATCCCACACACACACACTCACATACACATTTAATGTCAATTTACCTAACATAACACTGAACTGGTAGGAATTTAAATGTTAGGGCCTTATTTGTAAGAAAAAAAAAAGATTAAAAAAAAAACTTCAAACATTTCCTCTGAAGGATTAATAATTGGTCCTATATTAATAGATACTTTAAATAATTTGTATATATAGTTGCTAATGCAATTATATTTTGATTATATTTGATTTTACACATTGTTAATCGTAATAATCGTGATAATCGTGATTATTTCTCTGACAATAATTGTACCAAGAAAATCTATAATCGTGACATCCCTATTCAGGACTGCAGACCACTCCCCCAAAAGTTGTTGAACCTTTGGAAAGTAGCCTACTATCCCCACAACCAGGTGCCTTTTCATGGGGTATAGATCAGTATCCCAGGACTAGATTTACACCCTGGTTCCTGTGGTGGAAATGCACAGAGTTCCTCAAAATGTTGCAGAGGAAAGTGGAAATGCACACTATAAGAAATAGTTTTTAAAAAACACAATACTGTAGATCATCTTTGGGTATCACAGGTTGGTTTTTTACAGGGCCACAATGTCACAAACATCACTCTTTCTTTTCTTTTTTTCTCCCCTGAGGCTGAAATGAGAGTAACAGCATAACGGCTTCATGTTCTCTGTCCTGAGAACATCGGCAGCCGGCAGTAAACACAGTCAGGGTCTTTAAGAGGAGCAGTATTGAATTCATGCGTCTCCAGAACAACAGTTTGTGATTGAAGAGTAGAGGCTGAAGTAATGAGAGCGACGGCAAAAGGTGGAAAATGCATTATTTGTACGGAATTGGTTATGTAGCCTGAGCTCTCATTACTCTTTCTGTTGAATAGCAGACAGAATAAAATCTCATGCATTTAAAAGAGCCGTATCATTTAAGAATCGAGCAGCTCCTGATTCTGAATTACAATAAGGGATTGTGAATTAGTTCTTGGTGTACCAGGACACCGGGGAATAAGAGTTGAATGAAACTGAAGACCAGAGGCCAAACTTCTCGTTCCAGTGACAGTGAAATTCATGAGACAGCATAAACTTGTTTTCTTAACAGCTCAAATTGAATTCACAAAAAGCAGAGAACAAAGAAAAACACACGTCCAGGAGCATTACTGTCCATATGAAACACAATGAAAAAAACAACAACTTTATAATAGGACTTTAAAGCTGCTCGTAGAGATGAAAAGATCACATCTACAGTGGAGACATAGGAGTAGGCATGATGCACTATGTCCTCAAAACAGACAAATCAAAAGTGTTTGCTCTTCATTAGTGTGAGCAAAATGATGACTGGCACATAACTGCACCACATGAAGAAACCTTTAGAAAATGTTAAGCAAAATGTTTTTCATCCCTGGATTTTAAATCACAGTAGAAACTTAACTCTGTTGATTAGTGGTGCACTGTCCCTATGAAATAAACTAATAAATGAAATGAAATGAAAAAAATGAAAATGCTTGAAGTATCAAAAGGTCTCTGGGGTACAGTGGGTCAGTTTTGGTGGATTGGGGGATTTTCAGGGAATAAATAGTGTGAAAAAGGGCATGAGAGACAGAATTAATAAAGAACAGTCAAGATATAAAAACAAGAGATTTCCAGACTTTAAGAACAACTCTAACACCCTCATCTTTCCAAGGTTTATAATGCAGGCTTCCTGTTAAATATTGAAATGTAATGCAATCATGTCAAAGTTTTCAGTCAAGTCCACACAGTTTAATTCTCATGACCACCAAAAAAAAAACCTATAAACATTGTTATTAGTGAATAATGTAACAGTAACAACGCTAGTTGTCGGTTGGTGTGAAATGCACTCTGGGATAATAGCTGTATACTTCAGTACATCAGCTTGGTGATAGCATATTAATTTGTTCATTTAGAAAGCAGTGTGCGGTATATCTTCACTGAGTATGTAGCGGGCAGTACCTGACAGCAAGGTACACTCTCTTAAAGTGACAGTACCTGATTAAATGACTAAAGGAAATATTAACATAGTCAATTATACATATTTATATGTTATGATTCATTTACTGTTACTTCTAGAATTATTGGAAGAATGTTATTAATTTTTACAGACTTGTTAGGACCAATGGAAAGGGGAGGTTTGGAGTAAGGACTTATGTTCAAATTAAAGGGGAACTATGCAAGTCCAGTCACTTTTCCGCTATTTTACTTACCCTCCTCTCGGCCATGTGCATTTGTTTACAACAAAGCCGATGAAAAAAGGAATCAATAGAGCGGTACATAACATTATGTATCATATACGGTTTTACGACGTGTATATTTGTGAAGTCTTATCTGTCATAAACAAGAGGTTACGGGTGATAGGGCACGATGTGTCGCGGTGCCGCAGAGACGAGAGTTGGGACACCGGGTCGGAGGCTCTGATTTTGCAAGGTTGGTTTTCAGCCGAGAAACGCTACGTGGAAGGCAGAGAGCCTCCATTCTTCTTGTACCAAGTTACAAGTCATTGTCAACCATCACAATTACTTCAAAGATGTTTAATTAAGGTAAAAATGTTGCAAAGTTCCTCTCTAAAGAAGATTTTATTTTATTTTATTTATTTATTTGATTAGGACAATGCACATTAATCAATATATCAGCGAAAGCATCAATATAAATATGCCGGAGTTAGCACAGTTGCTAAATTTCATACATTGCCCTAAGGCAGGTATCATAGAAAAAACATTACATTACATTACACAATTACATAAAACATGTAGAAATCTTACAAAAAATAAGTCCTGCTTCACATCAAAGTTAAAGTCCATACACAATGTAGAAAAAACTTACTGATTACTGTACAGAGACTTTTATGAGGATCTTTTGTGACCATGGTGATGATGTTCATTTGTGTGCATTGAACAGCAATTTGCAAAACCATCTGTTAGAAAAAATTCAATGTAAGAACTTGGATTAGTGTTGGATGTCTGATGGAAATGTATTGCGTTATTTGAGCTCTTTGAGAAGAAGGTTTTTGTTTCAGCATGATTTTTAGAGAAAGCCTGGCAATTAGGACGGAGAATTGCCGTTGAATAGTGTCTAACAAGTCCACATGGTACATAAATAAAGGATTCAAATCAATGCGTTATATTAAAAAACAATGAGAGGAACATCAAGCTAATCCTGTCTCATGCACTTCTCATGAACTTTCCTCTGGTGCTCACTTCTTACCCTGATGGAGCAGCTGATGAGGCCGTCTCTGTTGTGGACTTTGAGAACTCTTTCAAAGAGCTGGTTACGGGCCACTTCGTCTGTGGCCATCTGACCCTCCAGCAGGTCCACGGGCTCGGAAACGCCACCGGTGAAGTCCACTAGCGCATCGGCCGTGTTACCCCCATCTAGAGCCTCGTAGCAGCCATAGACCCTGCAGCAGCAAGAAGAGGAAGAGGAGGAGAGTTTATCAGAGCTGCAACAGAAGTTGTTCTAGTCGTTTTTAAGCAAAATTGCAGATTTTGTCTGCTGTTTTATATCACGGGTAACACAAATATTGTTGGTTTGTGACCTTTTAAGACACAACACAAAACATTTGAAAACATCACTGTTATTTCGATAAAGTTGGAAGGATATATTTTACTTTTTGTGTTTATATTTGAAAAAATGATGAAGCAATCAATAAAGAAAATAATCAACATGTTAATGTTGACAAAAATACTTTTTAGCTGCAGCATAATCAAGTTTTCTGTTGTCTGAATGCTGCAACATGTGTGGCTTTAATTAGTGTCTCTCAAAATCGAATCCTCTGGTTTTTTGATGATTTTCCACTCTGAAACTGGAGTTGTCTACTCGCTGGAACTGATACTAACTTGGCGTAGGCCTTCTCCACCAGAGCGCTCCAGAACTCGTTGCTGTCATTGGAGTGGCAGTACACCAGCTGGTTGTCCACCGTCGGCAGTCGGTCATCTATTACCACGTCCACCCACTCGCCAAAGCGCCAGAAGCGGAAGTGGAAAATCCCAGCGTACGAATCCGGCTTCTCCGTGTCCCATTCCTGTTCCTTCCAGTCAGGAATGACCTGCAGGACGGGTGAGGAAGAGGATAGAGATGAAGAGGAGCAGAAGGCAGGTAAGCCAAACAAATAGCCGTTGATCCACGGAGCATAAATAATGTCAAGGTGGAGTCGGCAGCCAGATCGAGAGCTAGCGCCCTGTTGTCTGCTGATGCATTTAGGATCCAGGGACAAATTTATCACCTTGGCCACTGTGCTCATAAATCCAGCTGTAATAGGACACGGGTGGGAGGTAATAACTGTTTGACTGTAGTGTGTGTGTGTGTGTGTGTGTGTGTGTGTGTGTGTGTGTGTGTGTGTGTGTGTGTGTGTGCTGCTGTCAGCTGCCTGCATTTACTGTGGTCCAGTGAAACCCCTGTAACCCAGCCTCCATTTAGTGAACTGTGGTTTACAAAATGGCAAAACAAAAAAATTAAAAAATCATATGAAGCCTCAAAACAAGATAGAAATGAAATATAAAATAAATGTAAAAAAAATACAAATATATAATTTTCATTAGTGCATAAGAAGAAAAAGCTGAAAAAAAGTCAGCAGAGTTAGAAGTTGAAGAAAAATAAGATGATAATTGAAAAGATGAAGAAGACCAAGACAGAGGAGGTTTAATTGAGGTAAAAGAAGGTAAAGGGCAAGGGGTAGAAGAGGAAGGAGTAGAACTTGAAGTAGGAGGAGAAGATGAAAAGGTGAAGGGGGAGAATAAGAAAAACTTTATTTATGTAGAACCTTTTAAAGACAGAGTAGGAACATATATGGTTGTTTAAATGGCAAATACACTTGCAATGTGTGTCTGAAGACAAGGACGCTGTATTTCATGGTTTTTTTTATGTATGCATTGTCGAGAAAGGCTAATATGTTCCTACATACAGTAGATATATAATAGATAAACAGGTGAAGTGGAGCAGGAGTGGTGTATTATACTGTATGTGAGGCCTGAAGAGAGTCCAGAAACATGGTCTTCACAGCCACAACAATCTGCGTAACAAGTTCTTCCTGCTCCATTATGTCATGATTGCTCCTAAAAATGTACTAAGCCCTATGAGCCATGCTGTGAGGCGCCGTCATAACAGAGCAGCCGACTCAGAGGCGACCTGCGACACCTCACCGGCAGTTATGAATATGGCGATAAAAACTGCAAATGATGCGGTGAGTGACGGCACACAGGGACAAACTGACGCTGCTCCGACGGGACGTCCTCCTAGGAGATGTCAAGGAGCGCTAACTGAACAGCAGCTCCTGTCAAACCTCTCTGCAGGAGGTGACACACTGCTGATGGAGAGAATGTGGCCTCTCGAATACTGACCCTGTGATGCAGCAACAGTTTCTTTAAAAAGAGGTCACACACACACACACACACAACAAAGCACCGCGCCACAGAAACCTCAGAGTCATTTTGTAATCCTTGGGGACGCAATCTCTCTTGCACTCCACCCTGCTGCTGCTGCCTCCTCTCTCCGACTCCACGCAGCCTTCATCTATCTCATCTTTCATCTGGACCCTGTGTCGCTATGCAGCAACTGAGCTCCGGTAGGTAGGTGACCTGACGACTGACCAGGAACACAAACTGGAGGCACCTCAGTGAGGCTTTCCTCTCATCCTCCACCTCATCTGGGGCCACCTTACTCCTCCCAAACAGATGGGATATTCACAGTCACATTACAGTGAAGCCTCCAGGCTCTATTAAGAGCCAGGACTCTGTAACCATGTGAATGGCGGACAAACAAATGCGAGACAAACAGTATTAAAGATGGCTCCCCAAAGGAAAACCTTGCACCATGGTTGCAAATGTCATTAGATCTGGTTGCCTAGCACCTCTGGCTGTACTCCGCCTCCACCCCCTTTCTCTTAATGTGACACAGTATGCACACTGTTGAAGCCTGGAGGCAGGAGCACAGAGTTCCCGGACAGACAGGAGGTGAAGACGCTTTAACCCAGCCTTACGTTTGGTACCTACCTCTGCGCCTGCTGAGCGGTGGCTTATGAGCATCATGTCTGCAGAGTTGGAGCTGCCCTTCCGGCCCGACACCCAGCTGACCGAGGTGATGCGGCTGCGGGTTCAGTCTCTACAGCAGCGAGGTCAGAAGAGGCAGGACGGCGAGCGCCTGCTGCGGTCCAACGAGGCCGTGTACCGGCTGGACTTCTCCGTACAGTCCCTCTGCTTCTCCCACTGGGCGGTGCGGCTGGCGCAGCCGGGGCGCCTCACCGTCACCGCCACCTCGCAGCTCTGGACGCCCGACCTCACCAACCTGATGACGCGCCAGCTGCTGGAGCCTGCCGGGGTTTTCTGGAGGGCTCCGGGAGACGCCGCCGATGCGCCCATCCAGTGCTATGAGGCGGATGCGCACGAGTTTGGTGAGAGGATCGCAGAACTGGCCAAGGTAAGGAAGGTGATGTACTTCCTGTTTGCGTTTGCTGAAGGCTGCAGCCCTGAGACTGTCGACTGCTCCATCGCCTTTACAGAGGATAAGTGAGACTTTGACCTCAGAAACCTCCAAATCCTGACTTGTTCTGTGCTTTTAGTTAAGAAGTTTATGTCATTTATGAAGCGTTCATTTCTACATCTGAGGTCCTGCAAGACCTCAGGAACAACATCCCTACACTCTTGATACTGCTGCAACGGATTTCATAGCATTTAAAAAAGTTATAACATACTTGTTTTTACAACTGTTCTGAACCTAATGATGACAAAAGTTCTTTGTTTAAACCTTTGTATTCTATAATATTGGGATGAATCGAAATAAATCTAATCTGTAATCCAATGTGTGAAAACAGATCTTTCTTTGGGTTTATGTGTCGTCTTCCCTCGCCTCGTTTTTGACAAACAGCCAACCCGACAGGTTTGAGTCCTACGTGAGATAATGGATGGAGACTGTGTGTTTTTGTTTGCACGTGTGCAAGTATTCCCCCGGTGGACGGGCGGTACAGGTTCCTGCTGCCTCATCCATCTCAGTCTTGCACAATGACCCTGACAAACAAGTGAGGGGAGGCATGTGGGTTTCATCTCTCAGCCTCCTCCTCCTCCTCCTCCTCACCGCTGCAGCCACAGGGGATAAACTGTGGCCGTGAATGGGAGGACGAGCGCCAGATGACGTGTGAGGGAAAAGAAAATAACGGAGACATCAGGAGGTATTAAGGCTCTTTTCTTGTCATCGATACAAAGCTTGTTACCAACTTGCCACCTGAACCGTCAAATCTTCAGAGGCCAAACCTCCCGTTTGTCTGACAAAAAGTCTCACGCTGCTCGATCTCAGGAGTCTCAATTAAATCGCTCTCGCCTACAGGCTTGAATGAATGAATATAAATCATCGCTGGCTGTCCTCATTGGTATGTGTCCTTTCACCACTCTTTGCTTGTCACTTTTTGACCAAGAGACAAATAAATGGACAAGGTTTGAAGGAAATTAACCAACTTATTATTACCCTATTATTTAACACATATTCTGCACTAATATTTAAACCTATGCTGTGTTGAGTAATGACAAGATACAGCAGCTCTGAGGCAAAATGAAAAGCACTTTAAAGTTCGCTGTTTTATTTCTGCAGGTAATTAACATTAACAAATTAGGGAATAATCATGTTTTGAAGTTGCAGCTCTTGGTTTCACTGGGGATAAGTGCCTGTTCCTGTGAGACTTGGACCATCACTTGTTTTTCTCTGATAGGAAGTGAAGCTGGTGGCCAACAGGAGACTGGGAACAGACGAACATCTCAGCAACAAAGGCTGATTCGACTCTTCTGCTTTACAAAGGCAACAGCACAGCAACAACTACACAAACACTGGAGCTGAGGCCAGAGGGATTTTAGTATAGTATATAGCAGCTAAGAGTTGATTATAAAAAAAACTATTTTAGGCAGATGAGTCTGTTTCTAACATACACTGTACTGTATGTCCAGCTAAATAGCACATCAAACCTTTTCTCAATTTTGACTGCACTCATCTAACCTTTTATTTGTCTAGTAAAACAAATGTAGGTTTTTGATTTTTTTTTTAAACTATAAATTAGAATCGGCTGATGCTAGTCAATGCACTTTCTTTTAGTTGTTAAGTACGCCACCACACTTTAGTTATATTAATCACTTTTGCTTGTGAACTACTGGCTGCTGTTGCCAATCTTAGTTACTAAGTGTATCCCCAAAAACAAAAATGCTAGAATACAATGATTATCTGAAACAGGGAGATGTCAAAAAGCTGAGACAGTGTGCCTGTGTGTGTGTACAGAGAGTAAACAGGGAGGAAGATGCTGCGTTAGGTTGCCCATATGTACACACACACTTCCTGAGCATCTTGCTACGACAGGCCGAGACATCTTGTTTCAAATCCCATTAAACCTCAGTAATCAGTTTGTTTCCTCTGTCAAGATGGATGCCAAAGAACGTTTCAGAGGAACCCTGACAGGATAAACTCAAGAGCTCAGCACTTTTCAAATTATATTGTGTTTTACATTAATATGGCAACAATAACACATAACACTGATTTCAGAGTAGGTTTGTGGTGCCAACCGTTATGATGAAAGATCAGCAACCCTGTATTTACTCTCTTTGAAGGGGTCCTATTGATAATTTAATAAGGAAGGAAACACCTCATGCATGTTTGTCAAATCTCAAGGAACGCAAAGTGTGTTTTGCTTTGTTATATTATAACAACTTATTTGCTCCACAGGACACTCATGGTTTAAAATCAAATGGGTTCCTAAAAAAGTTTGTTATTGTCCCAAACTATAATTTATTTTTGAATCAATAACTTTGTTGTCTCCCCTCTCACCATGGTGTCACATTGTACGTCTCAGCAAGGCAACAACTAGAGCTGGGCAATCATTTCAATTTATTGAATTGGAATTTGTATTTAAGAATAAAAACTGTATTTCACTTTAACTTGGGTAATTAGGGCGCAGAGAAACCCCCTCTTCCCTGAGCATCTGTACTGTAGTTACTATAGTAACACGGCATTGTTCACAGACACAGGTGAAACATCAACATGGCAGCATGACCAACACTGTCATAAAAAGTATTCTAGTATTGAAATGCCAAAAAGAAATTTGCAATTGATACTGTATGATAAAAGATCATTATTTGTCTTTCATGAATTGATACAATATTGACACAGAATTACTGTAATACTACACTGTATTGCTGATTGTGTTTGACTCAAATGCAGATACAGATACATTTATTATTTTAATCATTCATCCCTTTCTCTTTGTATTTTGGGAATTTTTCACCTCTCTTAGTCTCATTCGCATGATGTGACATAAATATAAGTTATTGATAAAAACACATGTATTGGTTGACAGAAGTGAGGACATCCACTTGGTGTTGTGGTGTCCTGTTGGTCCAGAGAGACTCCACTTGAGTCTCCACCAATCAGGCCTCCACTGACTGATGGAGTCTGTAGAGACCAAGGAGGGCGTTGTGGTGCTATAATGAGTCCTCTGGTGTTTACTTCTTGTCATAATGGTTCCTAATGGACACTCAAACACTATATATGGAGAAACTACAATTCAGTTCATGTAGAGTTCCTTTTTGAAAATGCATTACATACACTGTTTGTGCAGGAAACACTTTCTTTTCCATTATCTCTCAATTACGAAAAGCTCCTGTGTGTAAATGCATTGACTTTTTCTCAGCCAGTCGGTCATGGGTTTACATTGAGGCGCTGAAGGAAGTTTTCGTGGTGTTCATGCAGGGCTCAGTTGGATATTGTTGGTGCCATTTCGCAGCTGAGCAGCTGACTGAGCATCAGCAGCAGCATGAGAGGAGGAAAAGTGTCTGAATGGGTGAATAAGTGATTTAATACGTAAATGGAGGTGTGATTTTCCTTTAACACAGGCTGATGGTTAAAAAAAAACAGAACATTACGGTGCAAGTTCTAAGTTTTTCTTAGATACACTCTCACTTTTATTCTTAATATTAGACAGTTTAATCAGTTTTACAAAGGTAGGAAATAATGAATGTTAACTGTGCCATGAGTCCGAGTGTTTAGTGTTTATGACTTTACATTAGAATGACAGCACCAAATGATATTTGTTTTAGCTAGTTACTTTACGAATTGTTTTTTACACAACAAATTGTGTCAATCTTATTGTCCTAGTTGGCACAAGGCGAACTAGACACATGCACGGGCACACACACACACACACACAGACACACCCATGAGATTTATACAAGAACATTTTGGTCTCAAAAACAGAAGCAATGCAAAGCCAGAAGAGGAAGAAGATGACATAAACACACACACACACTTACTTTTTGCCATAGAGACTCTCTGGAGGCCAGACTGGAACACGCTGCGACAAACCAGCAGTTACCCAGCTGACCCTGATGGAGATCGTGTGCGCTGATGCCATCAACAAACAGGTGAGGGTCCTCACACAGCTCCTACACTCCACCAGATAAGAACAGCAAATGATGAGACGTCTGCTTTAAAGTCAGTGCAAGGCAAGTCAAGTATATTTGTATAGCCCATTTTTACAAACAGTTTGTCGACATACTGTAGCATCATAACATCCTCTACCCTTAGTGCCCTTAACTGTTGGCAGACTGGTTCATAAGCAGAGAGGAAATCAACGGTGCTAATATACTGAGACTTCAAAGGATTGATTTTGGATTTTTGATATGTTTGTCTATTTCTTTTATTCTGTATTGACATGGCCCTTTACATAACTGTTATCTGAATTAGCAACTCTGACTGACTGAGTCCACACTGGTTAACATCTACAGTAAATGAGCAGGGGGGGAAAAACTTCCTGCACAAAATGTGAAAACAATTTAAGTTTGGGTGCAACTCAAAGCTGATTATAAAATGATGACTAGTAAGTAGAAGGAGAGCATTTTCTGCATGACTGCTTGCAATGTCAAGTGCCCCGGGGTGTGGGAAAAACAAAACACCCCTGCCTAAAGCCTCTGGTAATGAAAGTGGATGGCACAAATTGGATCACAAGTGGGGCTGATTTCCTGTCTCCTCGCTGCAATTTGATTGGCTTTTTGCCACTGCACCTCGAATATGCTCATAGTTTGGATGTGGTTTGTGTTTCTGTCACAGTGGAGTCGTCACAAATGAGGTGGATTATCTTCTAACAGCATAAATATATAAAGTCTGCATTTTGAAGACAAGCCTGAGACCAAACGTGTCGGTGTCCACATGCTGCTAAAATATAATTGGGGTTTTTCAGGGAGAAAATAAACATGGGAACTGTGGGAAGTGTAAATACAATCATCTCATTGTTTCTTCACTTTGACATTTTTTCAACTTAAAATGTCACTGCTTACTTACTAGAATCTGAGGTTAATGCCACATCAGGACTTATTGATTTTGCAATAATTGCTTAATAAAAATCAAACACACTGCATCATATCCATCATCGCAGCGACCGGCCAATATCTGATTTTCCATACAAGGTTAACACCAGCACAATATAAAATATAGAACAGCTCAATCTTTACTGCAGCCTGCAGAGCTCTGCTGGTAGCGGTGGTCTGGGTGTGAGCAGTCTGCCCGTCTTCTGCTCTCTGCTTTATGAGCCCAGCCGGTGGGTCGATTGGCACGTCGGCCATTACTCAACAGACAGTGGAAAAGCCCTGCACCACTTAACAGCTCTTTATTTTTACACACTTTCAGCTCTCAACTAGGGTTAGAAAAGTAAAAGAGGGAGAAAGAGGAAGCGAGATGGTGGATCCATTTGGACTAAGATTGAGCAGAAATGCAGAGTAGAAACTGGCCTTGAGAGCAGAAGTCAGGTTTAATTTGATGAGCACAGTTTACATCTAGTTTCTAGCATCCAGATATTGTTTAATGCAGGTCAGATAAGTTCACAAGTTTGCATCAGAATCAAGTGCAGACGTGTGGTGAACTCCAGAACAACAGCACATGGGGGCAATTCCAACAACAACCAGTGTGAGGCAGCTTTGCTCACATGAGTAAAAGAAGCCAGTGGTGCTGATCCTACAGAGGAGTGCAGGAGAAGAAGAAGGTGCAACGAGCTCCAATCAAAGTTTCATCGAAAATGTAAAAAATGGCATCTGTGTTTGTTTGAGAAGTTTTGGTTTTCTCCCCTCGCTCAACACTAAGCCATCAGCCTCACTTGAGTAGAGCTGGCATTCAAGTACTGTATGTTTCCTGTTCATAATGATTAATTTACTATGAAAGATTCATTGTCTTTATTTTTTAACATTGAGGATGCTCTACAGATGAATATGAAAGTTACTTTTTAGCCGACAAATAAACATTTATACTAAATGTTTTAACAAAAAGGGATTGATCAAACAAAATGAGTTAATCAGTGTGCAGGTTCCAATTTCCAGCTTTTTCTATTTTGTCTTAAAGTGATAGTTCAGCCTCAACTGCCTCTACACACCACTGATCCAAACAGCTGATAGGCGGAGTGATACAGCGTGTCACAGAGCCTGCCTGTGTGGAGGAGTATTAGTGAGTGAGTTGGTTAGTCCCAGATAAACAAACTTTTTTCCAACCAGCTAATGCATTGTAAATGTTTACTTTGGATCGTACTCTTGAACCGGTGTATTATTTTGAGACAGAACTTCTCGTAGGCGGCGAAAATGCGCTGATTAATTGTCCCTCATTCACAACAGTGTGTCTCCATGCAGTGCAATGTGCCAGTGTTTCTCAGTGGGGGGGGAAGACACCTTGCTACTGCAGATATTATACTTAATGGCCATTTGTACTACAACAGCACTTCAAAAAAGCTGAACTATCCCAATGATTTTTCTAATTACCTAAAAACTGACACAATTATATAATTATTACGTCTATCTATGAGAAGAGCTTCTGAATTCATTTACAATGAAAATACAAAAGCATTTTTGCATGTATACAACCTGAGAATAAACTCTGATAACGTTTCAGAGACATTTCCACCCTCTGAAAAGTTTTATGACAGTGCAGTCAGTGTCAGACAGATGTTACCACATGTTGTACAGGTTCAGTGACGACAGTGGTCAGAGTTAGAAACCCAGAGAAGCTGCTTTCTGCCTAAATCCTGTCCGTAGTTTTTCCTCCCACAGTCCGAAGACATGCAGCGAAGCCAGGACATCACCCATCGGTGTGAATGTGAGTGAGAAATGTCTCGGCATGCGTTGCCGTGGTGACAGGCTGGAAGGCTCGGATAGGCTCGAGCTTGTCATATTGTTTTAACTGCAAGACACCAGTGTTGTTACTAACCTACACAAGCCACACAGAGCACACACGCGCACGGTGGGCATATGTTCAAGTGTGTGAGCGCCAAAAACACACGCACACACACAAAGAGGATACAACCAAGGTCAGTAATTTGCTGACTCTGCAAAGCTGATTGCTGCAAAAGCAAACTTTGAATCAGAAGCAGAGGCCACTGCAGAACTCCCTGGAGGCCTGCAGCCCCTCTCACCTTACAGCCCAGCATCAAGGAGCTTTCCACATTAACTGAGTGTCCGTACTTGCAAGTGAAACAATCTGTGGACATCGTTTTGTGGAGCCATGTCCAACTGATGCCAGAGTTAAGATCTCTAATCACGTATTTTTTCCTCTCTCTCTCTCTTTCCGCAATATCATCGATTGGTGGAGTGTGCGCAGCAAGGGCTCCCTGTGGTGGCCTGCCATCCAGGGACTGGCTCAGGTGGAAGAGTAATAGAGTATCGATCCCTGCCGGGTCCTGCAGACACTGAAGTAATGTGAATATTGTGGCTGAGGCACAGACTAATCATTTACCCTGCTACTGAGAACCGTTCTGCCAGCTACACGGCCGTCCGCAGCACCATCCATCAGCCACACACACAAACACACACGACATAAAAGAGTGGAGTGGATTGGGGGCGGGGGGGGCTAGAATGTGAAGTTTTTTTTGTAAACATATATTCTACATTTTGTTTTTTGTTTTTTTTACCAAAGCACATTGTGTGATGAATCAATTTCCTCACTCAAAAACATCTGTAAAGAAAGTTTTATAAAATGATTTTCAACACCAAGGTAATGCAGTTGGGAGTCGATTTACTCCTGGATCTGAACCTTAGCAGGACACAAAGTCACAAAGTGCTCCGTGCATCCAGAGTTCCCACCCTGTGCTTCACCTCAGGAGTCAATAAAAATGCATAACAGAAGAAGAAGCTAATAACGAAATGTAAAACATACAAAAATGTGCTGTAGAGCTGTACAGTTGTCCGTGCTTTCACTGCTCAACATGCGACTAGTTTTCTGGTAGCTAACTTCTAACTTGTGTGTTGATTGTTTGGTGGACTGGAAAAAGGTCCAATACTAAAGGCCAATCAATAAATCAATCCCCATCCTGTGTTTGTATCCTGGGGCAAGGACAGTGATCTGAATGAATGGCCTATTCAAGCTATAACCATAGCCCGACTTAACTATGCATGTAAATGGTCAGCAGGATGCCAACTTAATGAGGATAAGCTCATTAAAACAAAAAGACCAAACTCATAGCAACTCTAGTGGTCAAGAACTCTACTTAGTTACAGAACTATGAACTATCCCTAGCTGACAATGAGTGATAAAGTTTTAGGAGTACAGATACGTGGGGCAAGAGGGCAATTAAAGACCTACTCCTTTACCATACTGGTCAAGGAATAGCTTTAGCAGTGGCAAGAACACATATGATTCCAGGTCAGGTTGTTACTGAAATGACATACTGTAGTTTCATCATGTTACAGTATTTTTGATATTAAGGCATAACAAATAAATAGCTGGAGATTTAAAGAAAAATGTATTAGTAAATCATCTTGTTCAACTAAATGCGATGTAAATTTTTGATTTGTTCATTCCTTCTTCAGCAACATCATCCCAGCGCTGTTGCACAAGTCCCAGTTCTGTCCATTTCATCCCAAACCAGGTCACCTGTTGGTCATTCTATCATTTCAACTCTGTTTTAGTTTCTTCTTCTAAATATAGATCTGAAGGTCTGTAACAAGTGATGGGACAAACTGTTGAAGAAATGCTGGCATCAGCTTCCAAGGCCTCCTTTGCTGCAGAAAACTCAAAATTTCAAGATTATCTTAAATATGAAATGAAATTATTATATTATAATATTTTCCAGTTTTCGGTAATTTACTTGACTTGGACTGCTGTACTTTCAAAGCTGGAGTTAAAAGGCTGGAAAAATGGAGCTGCTAAACATTTTGAGCGGTAGTCCACATCATTGCCTCACCCCACCCTGAGTCTGGTCAAGACATAAACAACCATAAATCAGAGTCAGAGGAAAAGGAGGAGATGGGCGGCGGGAAAGAGACAGACAGGCTGAGAGACGATGCGAGGGAGGGGGGACATTTTATTAGAGGCTGCTCTTTATGCTTGCACGCTCGGCCTCTGGGACTTCATTGCAGCCATAAATATCGCCTGGATGCATCTGAGCAAGGATAACGCCAAGCACAACAAGGGGCTCTGGGGGGTTTCATGCTGTGAACCTTCACCCTGACACTGATGGTACGACCTCTCAGGTCTGTGCGTTCACACTATATGACTGAAGAATATTTTAAACTAACACTCAGAACCTTTCAAGCCCAAGTATTCTAAATCTACCCCAGTGTTGCATGAAGCAGATCTTCAATTTCTGATGTTTAGGGCTGCCTGTCACAATCATTAAACTTTAGCTGACGATAAATTACCATACAATACAAAATTGCAATTAACAATTTGTCTTTTTCTGATCATTTTAGGTCACTATTATAGTATATTATAGATCTTATGAAGAGGAAGAGCCATTTATTGGCATTAAACATTGGAACATATAAATAAAAACTGCATTTCTGTTTGCCTTTAGGCTTTGCAACTAAATCCATGATACAGTAGATGCTCATCGAAATGTGGTCGTTGAATATTAAATATTAAGCTCCTTGAGATAAAACGGTTTGTTTACTAATTCCACTCATATGTCACTAAACCATAGCAGAAGAAAGGGGCGCAACATGATGATGTCATCAAAAGAGGTGAAAAACAACGAGGAAATAGTAATGGAATTAGTTTTTATACAGATGAATGGAAATTATTTTAACGATTATGCAAAATAATTGTGGTCAGTTCCAATAATTGTTTCCCCCTTTTTATTACCAGAAGCTCTCAAAGTCATGGTTAAGACGTAAGCTACTCCAGACAGTGACGTTATCCAGTTAAAATCATTGTCATTTTATATTAATTTGTATTGTTGAAATTATCCAAAATCAAACCCACCCACTGTGCTTCGTTTCTATGGGAAACATGTAGCACATATTCTGGCCTATCAGGATCTTATCTTCGCTTGTTGCTAGGTCAGAAACACTTCAGGGAGGTTTGTGATTGGTTATTCCCCTGCTACACCCAGAGGGAAACTCAGAAGAACAGTAACTGCTATGAGTAGGAAGAGGTAAGACAAGTGTTAAATGTCTGTGGCTGATGAAGTTAAGGAGATTCTTTGACTTATTATGAATTTAGTGGGTGAAGTTTTAGAAGGTGTCTTCTTGTGTTATATAATGTAAAACCAATAAAAATGATGTTACAAAAAACATGAATGATTAGCTGTTCTAGATGCATTCCACATCACGTTGTATAACCGTGTGTATGTTGTTGTTGTATAAAGGATAATGGCTACCTAGATTAAAAACACATGCGATAACACTATTACCTCTGGGTATCACTATACACTATTATATATGCTGCTGTAGTAGGTGAGTGCTGCTCTTTGTGGGACCTGTTGGCTTCTATGTCTTGCATATTATAAATTGGTGCTTCTGCATACAGATAAAAAATCAAGTAAATTAAATTAATTCAAATGAGATGAATGAAGGTGAGAACAAGTGTCATGTTGCCCGTTAGAAAACACTTCTCATGTTTTTACTGGAGGAGCCTGAAGATTTCAGAAGCCGTTCCAGATGAGATGCGAAGTCCCTCAGGGAGCTGGAATCCATTCAGATGATTTACCGTTGTGTTTTGTTTTTTAAGTGTCCTCTCACTGCTACATATCAGACTACTACTGACAGGCTTTTAAAAAAGAGCATCTTCCAGAGTTTCCCTCTGAAGCTGCATAGGAAAATGTATCTGCATTGGAGTGTTTATGGAAATCTGCACCACTCCAACATGTCCAACACGTAGCTCTAATCATCGCACCACAGCACACACCTGCTACCTTCTTCCACTGAATGCTGCAGCTCTAAATATGAAGAATCCCATAAATCACTACTGTACATCACTGAAGTCTTTCTCTGGGTTGCCAGGACCATCACCGTCATCCTTACAGCTCTGACAAGTACGAACTGAAGCGTCACGTGTTTAATTGCAGCCCAGAGGCCCAGTTGTCAAATCTGCAGAGATTTGTGATTTCAAATCACTTACGTTTTCACTAACACCATGTTTACAATCCAACACAAGAATATGAAAGCCTCAATGACTGATTTACGTATAAGCAATTTCTGTGGGGAACATGATGCCATATGCTTCATAAAATATGTGACCATATTGAGGTGTGTATGGATTTCGAAGCACTTAGATACGAATTAACTGTATGTGTGTGTGTGTGTGAGTGACTGAGAATCCTCAGACTTCATTAGCACACAGTCTCTGCATTACCAACGAGCTTTCAGTGATCGTTAAGAAGAAGAGAGAAACTACAGAATTTGTATTAGTAAGCTGAAACAGAGGTGCTGGTGAAATCTAATTAGTTTGACTCTTCTCCATTCAGGGTTTGTAATTAAAGGCCGGTTCACACCAGACACTGCAAAATTCATCGGTGTGTCTTTGTAAAGTAGATGCTTAAGATGCTTGGTTATGTATTGACCACACACACACACACACCAAACAGCTCCCAAATCTATTTGTTTGTTTTTCTATTGCTACATAGCTAATGTCAGCATTAACAGATGTTTGCTTACCAATATCTGTCTCTGCTGGTGTTGCTCTACTTTTAAATTTATTTTAAAAACATATATTTTTTTAAATGTGTGTTAATTGTGCATCAGAAATAGTAGTGTTGCATTAATTAACTTCAACAGCCCTAAATTTTACAGTTACGTCATCTACTGTTCTTTGAAATCGTCAGAATCGTCTTCCTTATCAATTAATTGATTAAATAGTTTTATACTTTTTTCAATTTTTTACCGTTATTACTGAAACTTATTGTTTTTATTGTTTTCTCATGGTTTGAGCGTTTGTGTTTCATAGCAATAACAAAACCTCCAAGGTTTTAATCTTATATTCATCAAACCTAAAACATGATCTTTATCTGCTCACTCATTATGTTACCAAGATACTGCAGATAGATAGATAACAGTGCTGCAGACAACAGCTTCTACAACATAATTCACTTTTAGCATTACAGTCCAAGTCAGCAACACCAAATAAAAAGCTAAATATAAGTCTGAAAATGCTGAGCTCAAACATGCCTGTCCACCATCTCTAACCTCTTGACATAAAACGGTGTCGATGAAGACACAAATCGTGTTGTAGTGAAATGAAAAGGCCGCTCCTCCTGCCTTTTCTCCTCTCAACTTCTCCCAGTTTTCAGTCTGCATGACTGACATCGGCGCAGGCCAGAACATATAATCTGTGTGACCCAGTTTCCATGGCAATGCACGTTGGCTGTCGCTGCAGCGGCACACAGGCAGAAGGAGGTTACTCCATCCAGAACCACAGCCTGCTGTGTGTGTACGTGTGTGTGGGGGGGGGATAACAGCGGCAGGGGAGTCAGCTCTCTAAATCCTGAGGCCTTGTTTCTGACATCATGTGAAACAGACACACAGCACCGGCCTGTACGAGGAGACTGGAGAGTGGAGTATAGCATTAATGAGCACTGACATAATGTTATTTGGTAAATTATAAATGATTAGTTATAATGTAGATCATCAAACTCTTATCCTGCAGGGACCTCTGGCACATTCACGGTGTGAATGTTTTAAAGGAGCAATAACTACTCAATATTTATGCTCAGTTGTATAAAATGACATAGTTCTGCAAGACGGCTAACTGACACCACTGACCGAACAGGTGCTGAGGTTTTGTTTATGCCGTTAACGGCCCTGTTAGTGACACTCGTCACTCACTCTCGTTCAAACATGGTCTCACAGGAGTTTCTGTTAATCTGATGGTTAATCTGATCTCAGTCTGAGGGTGTAAGTAACACACCTCAAACTGTTTGCCAACTGCTGACAATGCCATGAAAGGAACAGTTATTTTACAACAGTTAACACTGAATAATGACAACCCTCTAGTTAAAAAGTATCCATCAGCTAACAAACACATCCCCAAACGATAAACAGGCCATAGTTTTATTGTCTTAACTCCCACACTAATCAGTCAGAGTACAAGACAACCAAAGGGTGGTGGTAGGGGGGGTGGTAAAGCAGCTGCGAACGTTGTGCAACTTCCAAAAAAATTAAACACTGAAGGAAGAACAGCTTGTGTATTTCAACAGTTTGAACATCTGTAAAGCATGCTAGGGCGATGTCCATCCCTATAGATGTGGAGTTAATGTGCCCAAAAACTACACATCGGCCTGGTGTTCTATTCACGTCATGCATTTCATATTCATGCAACTACTGTAATAATAAAATTCAGTCTGATCAAATATCAACACCAGGTCCGAACTTAACGTAACTTATGTATCAAATATGGAGCTTATGAATTGGAATCAGATCAGTCACATCAGGTCATTCATGCAGAGACCTTTGACCATCAGCTCATCCTCAATAGTGAATGTCCGTGACAAACCTGAGGATGTTTGAAAACATACAGACAACATGAAAAGACTGATTGAAATACACACTTCTGCCATTTCGTCCCAGACACTTGGAAATCCATCACAGTGCTGATACTTAGAAACCTTTTGGGTTTCTTGCCCACAAACAAAAGGCCATATGGTGCCACTAAATGACCTCCACGCTCAACTATTTTGAAACTTTCGGGGTGGATAATCATCACCATCGTCCAATATCTATTTGTTCTTATCAGCTGAAACTCTTCTACTAGACCAACTCACCCGAGGCCTCTTCCAGACCACGCGCCCGATCCTGTTGCCCTGGTAGAAGAGTGAGTCGTCGGTGGCGGGGAAGCGGGGGTCCTCAAAGAGCAGGCCACTCTGCAAGCACTGCCTCTTCAGGGTGGAGTACTGCTGCCCCTCGAAGGCCTTCACTGAAGTGAACATACTGCAGCCCTAAAGTAAACACCAGGATAAAGGTTGGTTACAATGAATTCCCTCCACATGCAGAGATACATATCATATACAGTATCACAGAAACCAGTTTATCTCCCAAAAGTAGCTTCTTTTAAAACCAATTTCCCTTCCTTCACCTCTGCTCTTCCACTCACACACACAGCTGACTGACTGCAGCATCCAGCAGACTTTAACACCTTAACAGTGAAAGCTCTCGGTGGAAATAGAAAGTCGATGTGCGCTCACCGCCTTGAGCACAACCTGGATTCACTGGGTCAAAATGATCAATCTGTCAATTCAGAGATATCCTCCGGGGCCTAATTATCACCGCTATGCATTGATGGAGCCACGTGCACGTTGGTCAGCTTGGTGCCGGTGAGTCTAAGATGGAGATACTGAAGGAATAACCAATGTTGAAACCTTGGATCGATGGTAAACCTTTTATTTAATGAAATTCAGTTTAATGAAACACAGTTTAAAGCTGCTTTCGTTCAGGACAGAATAGGAAAAGACGCAACCAACACAAGGCAGTGGCTCATAAATGAACTTGTGTGTTTGTCTGAGGTGATGTTTTTGTGGTTGTTGTGTGTAATCACACTGTGAGCACCATAATCAACAAGTCTTTTGATTTCACAAGAACCTCTGTGTGTGGACAGCCAATATGTTTATCAGCTAAAAAGATTATTATTCATGCATGAACTTTCTATGGTCATCAATCCACATTCGTCCTTTTCTGTCGGTGTCATTTCATTTCATGATCAATGCTTCTGCCGGTCTTCATATTGACAGGAGATTTATCACAGACAGACAGAAAGTCTCCTGGGGTCACTGAACGCCTCATACAGTCCAAGCATGGTTGTTCGTTACTGTCTGAATAAAGGCAGAGTTTGTGTCGGGTTACTATCTCCCATCTAACTTAAATGTTATTAATTTTACAGCTTTGCTTTTAACATGATCCAGTGTTTTTTTGTCTGGTGCAGGTCAGTTTGTTTTCTTGTATGAAAGGAATTACACAAATGAAGTGTCAAGTCAATTCAAAAAGTGTTGCCAAGCACATCTCAAAAGTAAAAAAAAACAACAGATATGATAATAAAAAAAACACATTCATGTTCCATGCACACATAAAAACAAAATAATCTATACAACTCATTGACATGACTTTAAAGACCTGTACTGTATATTAGTCACTTTTATCCCAAGTAACCAAGAGTTTTGTTTTTTTTTTCCCTACGATTAGGACCATATTTTTCAAGACTTACTGTAAATAAAATGTGACAACTTCCTTTTGGATTTTCTGATTAATTGGGATAAGATGACAGGCTAACAGTCCAGTTACACTGTAAATATTCATACAACGGCAATTCTCTAATTTTACACTAAAAATACCTGTGAAAGGATTTGGCTCGGTCTGTGTGTCGTAAGCTTGGCTCACCGATTTGAAGACTGAGCCCTAGAAATTATGCAGATCAGTGCATGACCACAGCACGTGAGTCAGAGGAGCTGTGGACAATAACTCTCATCTGTCACAGGCAGGACCTATATTTGGGTATTTAGTCGCTTGGCTAATTTGGCTGCTGTTAAATGGACTTTGAAAGATAAGATCACTGCAATAAGTAAAGAGTGCAGAAAGAAAACTGTATTTTATGTGAAATCTGTCACATCGGAAAAATGGATTTCTGCATCAATAAGAGGTTCTTTACTTTTTCAGGTATTTAAATCCACAGATGTTTCCATCTGGTAATTTGATACGTTGCCTCAGTGGCTGAATTCATAATGTGTGTTTTCTTGCCAAACTAACCTGTTTAAGGAGCTTTAAAAGGATTTATCTTAATCAACGCGGGACTGGATGTGCACCTCACCGTGTAGAGGAATCACATTACTGCCACAGGTCGAGCAGGTACCAAAGTGTAAAGGTCTTAGAATATGAAGATATTATGAAATAATTCTGAGGAGGGGAGATGAGGATGGAGGAGCACAAAGGCCACCTTTATAAACATTAAAGTATGGTAGAGGTCAATGCCTGATAAATCCACATCTGCATGTACTGTAGATCAATATCAACCAGCCATCCTCAAGGTTCATTTGGTGGCTGTTTCATTCTAACTGAGCCATCAATGAGTAACTCAAAGTTTAAACTCCCGACTTTATACTTTTTCAAGACCATCACCCCATCCCCCAAACTGTCTGCATGTTTCCTAAAGATTTCAAGTCAGGTATGAGCCAGTAGTTTAAATTTCAGATCTCTGGTGATCATTAGTTAAAACCAATAACAACATGAAGACTGAGGAGGAGAAGGAGTAGAAGTAACCTTTGGATTAAAACTAAGCAATAGATATTTGTCAGACTGGTCTTGTCTTCAGTTGATTTCATTATAATCTGCTATTTAACAGAATCTCAGAATAATCTCATGTAGTGAAGAAGTAGAGAGTTCGCATTGACCAAATGATGAAACAACATACAACAGAAATGAATGGTGGCTGTCTAATCATCCTGTGTGTACACTGCAGAACAGCAAAGTCAGAAAACCAAATCCATCTTAAGTCACTTAATTACCAGCGAACAGCAGTATCAAATAAAGTTATTTTTAATTGGGCCGAGTTGTGACCTGTTCACCTTCCAGCAGTGCTCAATGCCATCGTACACCTGGGGAAAACCAAGCCGACAGAAAACGGAGGTGTGAAATCTGACGACTGCACCGTTCAGAAAGCATTAGGCCCAGTGTTTCTGTTGAATCCTGTGGACAAGTCTATCTATCTAGTATATCGTTTGAGAAGGTTTTGGGGCCATATTGCTCTTGTGAAATATAGGAACATAAACAGACAAGGAGGACTGAGGTCTCCCAAGATGGAAACCTCTCAGCAACATGATTATGCTGACGAAAACCTGATGAAGATGAAGTGTTTGATTTTATTTGATTTCATTCTACATCTGGATTAAGGGGGTTGTGTCTGCAAAGCTGCTCTTTCTCTTTTGTTCTTTCTCTGTGTTTAAGTTGAAGATTTATATTTCTGTTTGCTGTGTATTTATGTATATGTTTTTCTGTAGATGATTAACGCTAAGAGTACAAGACAGAGGAGAAGAAAGAGTATTAGTAGTGGAAGTAGGATGAGAAATAGGAGGAGAAGCAGAGCAGAAGAGGGAGGAGGAGAAGATGAGTAGGAGGAGAAATAAAAGGCAGACGAAGAAGCAATTGATAAAGAAGAAAAAAAAGAAGGAGGAGACATATCATTCAACGAAAAAAAGAAAGAAAAATTATACACGGACACCCACGCCCTCCTGGGTGAGGGATCCCTGCTCTGTTGCTCACCCTGAGGTTTCTCCAATTTTCCCTGTTAAAAGGATTTTCCTGGAGTTTTTCCTCAGTCGATGTGAGGGTCTAAGGGCAGAGGATGTTGTTATGATGCAGTCTAAAGCCCTTTGAGACAAACTGTTTGTAAAAATGGGCTGTACAAATAAAATTGCCTTGCCTTGACTTGCCTACAGTTAATCTCTATAATAAAATATTGATGAGATTGATTAATAAGAGGAGCCTCCATGAGTGCAGGTCACAAAGAACACCTGAACGCCAAAGGAAATATCCAGTAGATTTCACTTGGAGGAATGAGCGAGCACGCTGACTCTGGATTCCTGGGGAATGAGGAACTCGCAGTTGGAAGCTAAATCTGACAGATGGCCTGGTGTCTTGGCTCGTGACCGTGTTGGGGAAAACCATGCTGTCATCTGGCCTCAGCGGACGGCCAACAGCATCACCTGCAGAGAGCAAATCCTGAGGAGCTGCTGGGCTGGAGGCCACAACAACAACAACAACAAGCACGGCTCTGAATTAAAGCCACAGGGTTAATGTTACCCTCAACAGTCAGAAACACAGCGTATTACTGTATCATGGCCAACACTGTGTCTTCAGCTGTCCAGTTGAACAAGCTGTAAACCACATCTGTCGATTAGTTGATGAATGTAAACTCATTAGCAAATGGTTGCCTAGTTACACATCCAGCAGATACAGAGCGACATTAGCCTTCGTGTGGCGTCAAGTCAGCCACTTTCAGCCCTGTTACTTAAATGCTCCACTACACTCAAATGCCAATTTATTAGGTATGTCTAGCTACAGCGGATAAAGTGTGATATGAGGTAAATCTTCTTTAAGAAGGTTATATGGTTCAGTTTTTGTTTAAATGATATGTAATAAATACAGAGGTGTTTATTGAAGGGACATTGTGTAACTTCTCCTGTTATCTATTCACGAAAATCGATTATTTCGTTCAAAAGTACGTTTTTCATTAATCAGTAATCACCCCATCAACAAACTGAAGTGTTCCGGTAAGCTCTGAATTTGCCGTTATCATTCTACATCCAGCGAGCAAGCTCGGTGGTGGCTCAGGTCGAGGTGGCGTCTGTGAAAAGTCACCACAATGCAGTGAGGAGGAATAGAGCGTTACACTGATGCTGCATTCAGGTGCAGTCGGGCAGACGGCTGTCTGTAATAAACCAGATGTCATTTTAGTCACAGAAGTCGAGAGAAATCTGGTAAAACGTGGGTCAGGTAAACAATTCGACATCGCCATGACAACATATTGTCACGTGTATTGTTTTGCCTCGTGCTGACAGACCACTTGTTTACATACAGGCTTGTTTATGCCGTTACGTGCAGTGGCTGTCGTCCGTCGTCGTCTGCCCAATTTCACATGAATGCAGCATGAAAAATTCGATTGAGTTGTTTGCAATATAGACGGGTTTCTGTGCAACGTCATCGCAGATGTCCGCGCGCAGCCAGGGGGCAGAAAGCAGGAAATTTCTCATTGTTTACAAGCGGAGTCAAGCAGAACACGAAAAGGACAAGGAGTTGTTGTGCTGTTAACTGCACAAACCGGCAAAAGGATGGATGGAAATTGTATAATAAACCGAGGGGATCTCATCCGTTTGCCAAAAAAAGAAGAAGATTATGGCTCCAGGCCATTGAAAGGGCGGATTGGGGTCCCGAAGGTCCTAAAGGCGGCGAGAATCTGTGCAGCACTGGTGTCATAAAACTAAAAACATATAAATTTTAAATTAAAAAGTTTTGCGAGTAGTGAAATGGCACTCGGATACCGCCCAAGCTGAGCGAGTACTCGAATATCGGCTGCAGCCCTACAAACAATACCGCATCTACATTGATATCAGTTCACTCCAAAGCAGTCTTTTGCCCCCTGGTTGCACGCACACCTAGTATTGTTTGTACACAAGAAACCCGTCTATACAACCGCAACGCTAGATGGGAGTAATTCCTACACTATGTACCTTTAAACTGCATGGTCAACTCAGAGTTGTAGTTTGTGGTGATCTCCAACAAGAAGAGGAAAAAGAGAAAGGGGTAGTAGAGGAAGCCGAAAAATGTAACAAATGAAGCAGCACTCATTTGACGACAATTTAAACAAAAAACAGAACAAGTTGGAGTTACCGGAATCAGAAATTTTACTTAAAACCATTCCTTTAAAAAAAAAAAGTAGAAAAAATAGATTAAAATCTTCTCAACTAAAACCTTTCTTCTGCATCATCACAACGCGGAGGCCACAAAGATTAGAATCATGAAGGTTCAGATGATATTATGATTGATTGTGATTGATACTCTGATGTAGTCACTGTGACTGACTCCTCTCTGCTGTGACTTTCTATTTGTGGCAGAGAAATATTTCCTGATGATCGACAGAGGTCTAAAATGACTGAATAATATCCCTTCAGATGGATAACACATGTTCCATTTCTGTCCCTTGGGAAAGACTTTTACTCTTTCTATTCATTACAGATCAACACTGCTGTTCTGCACTGATTACTTAATCTAGAACTAATTATCTTTTAATTGTCCACACGTCGTACAAAATGTGCAGCATTTCTATCAATGGCACCAAATATAGTTCATGCTATAAATATGTTCTGAATTATGTATTTTGTAATTTAGATGACTTTCCTCCCCAATTAACACAGTGTCCATATTCATAATTAGTCTTAAAACTGCTATATCAACAAATAGGGTTTTAGCCTACAAAATTAGAGGTCTGATGGTCTGCGTGAAAGGAGCAGATGTTTTGCTGTGTGAAAAATGCTGCTGGACTAGTGCAGACAGATGTTCAGGGGAGACGTGATCGGAGGTGATATAAGACTTCAGCTCTTCTACAAGTGGGGAAACAAAACAGACGGGGGAATATTTAATGGAAGAAAGTGGAAACTCAATAAAAACTGCCTACGCTGCAGGAAGAAAGGGACTGCAACAAAACCACCGTAGACAGGGAGGATTCTGTCATAATGTGGCAAAAAATGTGGCCAATTTCAACAGTGGCTTCACTGAGATAATGGACAATGAAGACAGAAGAGGACACGAGATGGCTGTGGACGTGTGGATGTCGGCACAGAAACAGATTAGGTAAAAAAGAGAAGAGGAAAAGGAAGAAGTCTGAATGAACAACCACGGTACAACAGGAGAAAAAAAGCTGTTACCGTGGAGATATGGGCAGAGGAGGAGGAGGAGGAACAAAATGACAGGTAAAGAATTCAAGAGTGACAGATGATACGGGCCACACCAAAACAACAGAGTCATGATTCAGAAAAGACGGGTCCTGCAGTGGAGAGAGGGGAGATGCTGGAGGGAGAAGCCATTCAATCAATAATCAATACTTAGAGGAGTGAGCAGAGGGAAACAAAGTGCCCCGGTCCAATAGAAGGGAACACTGTGAACATAATAATACAGTGTCTAATGCAGTGTTTCTAGCAGCGTGTGTAAATCATCGGATACGGTGCAGCTGCAAGGTGTTGATCTAAGACGACAAATAATTCATAATACTTCCTGGTCTTGTTGCCAACTTGTCGACCACAATCTACGGGTAGATCTTACAGACTTTGTGCCAAGAATTTCAACTCGTATTTGCAATTTCCATAATAAAAGATCGATATTTGGCATCCATGTATCACTCCAATATTGCCACACAAAATATTGCAATATATAATATGAACAAATTAGTTTCCTCATAAAAATGCAAAACAGGCTAATGCCTTATTTTTGTTGGAATAGAATTTAATTTAATCTAATTTAACAAGAGGCTGTGGCTTTCAAATTATAGGTAAGGTGCATTCATTTCAAAACTAGACATAAGTAATTCAAATAAACTTAGTCCAAATAAAGAGGCCTCAGGTTAGAAATTTGAGTTGTTTTCTAGGGGTACAACAGGTAGATTTTGCCTTTCACTCAGGGTGAGCTCAAGGATCTTTGGCTAAAAAAGGTCAGTGACCACTGGGACAGAGAATTTTCTGCTGAGGCGAAAAGGAAGTCGTAACAAACCAATCCCAGTCCCAGACCTGTCCACCATCTCTGCTGCGGCTGGGCAACACACCAGCATCGGTCCAGACTGCAAATTGCCCTCGCCTCGTTCTACCATGGCAGCCTCGCTGAGCAGGAGTAAGTGCTGGTCAGCACATGTCAACATTCATCTTATTCAACTGGTGCCACATGGCAGTGAGCAAAGGTGCCACAGTCCCACAGAGTTTTAATGATGCTACAGTGACCAACTAATGCAGGGCTAAGCACACTTATAATCCGTACTGTAACACATACACCTTAAAAACTAGACTCAACCCGTCTGTAATCAAGAGGGGGCCCGATGGGAAATGTGACATGGCTAAAGGTTTGTGGAGCCGCAATGCACAGAAGCACCTATGTGGAAATACTTTCTCATTCAATCCATGATCAATACTCAGAGGAGCGAGCAAAAACAAATGGGCCCAGCCAAACAGATGTGAATACTGCAGGCATTTCACATTTAACCCAAAACTTGCACTGATTGATCTAACCCTACCTGATGGAAACAGCCGACTGCTGCATAACAGGAACAGAGAAGAGGGTAAAAAACAAAAAGTGAACTGAATGATGCTATAAAGTACAAGTAAAGCTGTTGTGAGTGTCCTTGGTCATGGTTGTTGACAAAAATATGAATTCTAGCAATAAGTTAATGTTTAAATGCACAGTATGTAATTTAACCTGTTGTGTAAGAGCATGAGATGAGATCATGGGAGTTGTTGTTAACCATCACAGCATGATGAAAATCAATATCACTTGACTGTGATGTATAATTTCCCTAGATTTAAAGCTATAGTGCGTAACTTTTACATGTCTGTAAATATCCGTTTCACCCAAGCCACTACAAGAGGAGATGATACAATGCTGATTAAGCCGTTCGGCTCCTCCAACGCGTCGTGGTATTTTTCAGTATTTGTTCTTTTTGTATTTGGTGTAGAACGGCGACATTCCCGCGCTGGCTCACAGGAAACGACCGAAACGACACGTTTCACTCTGCTTTACCCAGGGCTCCAGCGTGCGACCTATTAGGTCGCATATGCGACTTAATTTCTTAAGGTGCGAGTTAAAATTTAATGTGGTCGCTCCGGTGCTACTAGTTGCAGGAGGACGAGTGAAAAAAAAAAAGTTAGTTTATATTTTATTTTAAATAGCTTCCGTTACAAAGTAAAAAAATAAATAGATGAACTTGCACTGCGTCTGCATGAGTTGTCAGTCAAAAATACGCCGCCGCCTCGATCTCTCTCTCTCTCTCTCTTCACACATGCAGCAGCAGGCAGGTACACCCCCTCTCCCCCTCACCGCTACGTGTGCACAGGGCTAGTCGCTGTAATGTTGTAGTCTTATTATTATTAACCATTATCCGCAGCTAGCTGACATTAACTTTATCAGGCATGTCCATCTATTAGGCTACGTTTACGGTGACCAAACGTCCTGTTTGCCCAGACATGTCCACATTTCACATCCTGTCCGAGGCGTCCGGGTTTTTTTTTTTTTTTTCCCTAAATGAAATCATCGGCGGTGTTCATTGTTTTTAACGGGACCGCTGACCGGCGCGGTCCGACTTCATTCTCGGTTCCGTCCCGTTGAGAAGTTAAATGTAGGAGCATCTAGGAGCTCAGAGGAACAGACAAGAAGCGCACTGCTTCAGAGCAATTACAGTAAAGACGCGTGTGTGTGTGTGTGTGTGTGAGAAAGAGAGAGAGAGAGAGAGAGAGAGAGAGAGAGAGAGAGACTACAGTAAAATACCCCCCCTCCTTGAGAGCAGACAGGAAAGACAGTAAAGAAGCAGGTGTGTGTGAGTGAGGGAGGGAGAGAGATTTTTATTATTATTATATATTTTTTTATCCCTGTGGTATCGAAAATGGTATCGAGTATTGAATATTTTCCCGAATATCGATATTGAGTTGAAAATGTTAGTATTCTGACCATGATCGTGACAACCTTAGTGCCAGTAACTGTCCATCTGATCATCTGGACAACTGCAGTGTCAGAAGGTCAGAATAGAGAAGTTGGTGCCACGAGGAGCTAAAAGATGGTGGAGACCAGTGTATCGATAGAGAAGGGACGGATTTGGAACACAGAGACATGCATGCAGAATGTGAGGCCAATCCCTGGCCACTATAGCCTACCCCCTCACCCAAAAGAAGTAACTAAGTAACTTTTACTCTGAGTACATTTTAAATAAGTTTACTTTTACTTGAGTAGATTTTTATACCAGTAGGACTACTTTTACTTTTACTTGAGTACAATTTCATCAAGGTAACAGTACTTTTACTTGAGTAGATTTTTTTGGTACTCTTTCCATCACTGTGGTCTATAGTTGATTATTTTAGCATTCTTACCTCATCAACAGCCCACTCTACTGCAGCCTCTTTAAACATGCCACTCTGTGTATTAGGTCACGTATTAATAACACGCTATACAAAGAAAAATATGGTGCTACCTAATTTGTTTTGGTGCTACTAAATGAAAAGCTAGGTGGCACCGGTGCTACCTGTGAAAAAGTTAGTCTGGAGCCCTGGCTTTACCTGACAACAAGAAGGGAGGAGGGAGGAGAGCGCTGCTAGAAGCAACACCTGTTAGCAGCCTGGTGTTCGCCACATCCTTAGCCTAACGAGCAGTAAGTTACAAGGTGTGTAGCCCGTGTTGCTGTGTGTAACTTGGAGTCCGTGTGCTGTGACGAGCAGTGTGCGGTGAGTCGCGAGTGTTACTGTGATGTGCATTACCGGTACCATGGAGGGCTACAGGGGTAGCGGTGGGGAGGGGAGGGGCATGTTACACCGGGCCATACTGTAGGTGCCGGCCGTATCGTTGTAATAACGCAGAAATCCTCTAGGGGGCAATAGAAGTTACGCACTATAGAATTTGTAAAAATTTGGGACGATGTAAATACAGGGAAACATATGTGATATACAGAACCACACAACTTTCATGAGTGTGATCATTTATCTTTTTGAGGTCAGCAGCAGCAGTAACTGTACCTTCACACCAAAACCATTGGGGGCGTTCTAATTTTACTCTTGCTGCACTCTCTCTGGCACGGTTCAAAAATTCTTGGATGTCTTGGAAGCGCGGCAAAACTCTTTTATTTAAAGGACATAACTCCACAAAGTTCAGCAGACTTCAAATGCTTTCACCGCGATGTGGACAGTTTTGCCGCTGTTCACCGCTGAAAGACGCCGTCTCTCATAGAAGACGATTGATTTCCGTTCACCAGGACACTGCGGACAGTTTCAGTGTTAATGTACAGTAATTCATGGCTCTGGTTAATTTCAATATTGGACACGGAAACTGACACAAAAACCCTCGATGGGCTTGCAACATAAACAACCCATAATGAAATGCTGCTGTCTGTAAAAATTAATATCTGGTGTAAACATGCAAATGTCTCAAAAACAACACCACTTTTTTCATACCTAATTCCCAGAGAAATGTGGGCCAATCATTGGCCGTTACAGTTCCTTCCACTGGCTGACTAACTTTTAATTTCCTAGTGTCAGACTGGTAATGATTCTGCATCCATCTTGAAATTATGGCAGGAGGTGTTAATGGTGTCTGAGCTTCGGGTTTAGATGAAGAAGAAGAAGGATAAAACACAAGAATCAGACACTGAGGATGAAGAAGAAAGAAAATGAAGAATATACAGATTAACTTCAGGACCATGGACAGCGCCTGATCTCATTTCCAGCGGGGCAGTGTGACCAGCACCATGGACAGCTCCTGAGCTGCAGCACTGAACCAGACCAGACTTTCACCCTCAGCGGCCAATCTCATCGACTTATAGAGGCATCAGCATCACCAAGATGATGGTGTTGAGGTTCACACTTTGTTTTCTCCACTCTCTCTCTGGCTTTTACAGAGAGAGACTGTTACTTTAACAGTTTTATTCTGGGTCTGATGCAGCCATGTTGTTGCTACTGACTCTAGGCGACCGAGTTTCTCTAGGGTGACAAATTCAATACTGATGTACAGTAAGCGTGACGGAGTCGGCCTGGAAGCTTTGTAATCTTCTTCACACCAACAACAGCCAAAAAAAGTGGTTTGTTTTTGTTTCTTTACTGTATAGAAAATCTATTTTAATGTTTTTTATCATCACATTTCTATTTCACATGTGCATTAGTGTCAAACCTTTTACAAAAAAAAAACTTTTATGTAGCCAAACGACAATCAAAGTCTCTCTGTTATGGATGAACGAATAAGATTTTAAAGGTAGATTATTAATGCATGGCTTTGCCAAGATCAAGAAGATGGTGTCTCCTTGAGGACAAAACTGTTGTTCCACAATTAGATAAATCTGCATTCAGGATATTAAAAACTGGACTAATCACCTGTGTACAGATGATTCTGTGGTGATGGAAGGAGCCTCAAACAAACACAATGAATGTTTAGAAGGTCCAACATTGCCAAACAACACTGCCAACTGCTTCTGGGCCACGATACAATTAGAAGGGAAAATTAATTCCCAATCTTATCACGGTCACTTACAGGACAAAGTCAGGGTGGACATCCAACCTGCTGCTAAACCTCCAGGTACCACTGGATAACGGCCCTGGCCTCTGAGCACCAAAATCCTAAAAAAAATCCACCCAGTAGGCCAGGACCTTAACCCAGCAGAGAAACATTCACAGACATCCAAAGAATATGTCTGAAGCTTAAGCGGCTCTGAGGGAAGTAATGATCCAAACTTCCTCCTGAACACTGTGCAGCTCTGATCTGCAGCTTGTGTCAGGTTATTACTGCCAAAGGAGGTTCGAGCAGTTATTAAATCCTGGGGTCTGCTTGCTTCTTCCACTAGCATGGTGAAAACTAACGGGTGTGGTAGCTTGCAAACGTGTTTGTCTACATTCGTGACTTCGGTGAAGATCGAAACACATTATATGACCGGAAAAGCTGGTCATTCCTATGACTTAATCAACTTTCTTGACAAGTATCAATCTGATAACACAACTCTGCAATGGTGAAGATTGAAGCAAATATTAATGGACAAATGTTTAAATATGGGCTCTAATCATGATGACACCAAAGATAAGCAACAAAAGAAACCACACCTACGCTCTGAGCCCCTAACAACAACATAAAAGTGCTTTGTTGTCAAGGAAAACAAGGCAAATCGTGATTGTAAATGTCCACAAATCCCTGTATCACAGTGTTAATGTGCACGGCAGGTAGCAACAGATCCTGGCAGCGCTCTGGTCAGAGATCAGGGAGGAGCGTGTTCGGGTGTTGGGGGAGCTGCTGGCATGGAGGGGGGGGGGGGCAACTGATTAAGTCTGCTTCTGCTGACAGACTGATTACACTCAGAACGGGGAGCAGTAATGCACCAGTATACCAGCAAGAGAGAGTGAGAGAGAGAGAGGTAGGGAGGGAGGGGTGCGCCAGACCATCCTTCATCCTCCACCCCCCCTTCCTGCATCAGGGAGGAGGGCTATCCCAGCTTCCCATCCTCCCAGCATCGTGATCTCCTCTCTGCAGTATCTCCTCCTGCTGCCAGCTCCTGTAGGCTCGGCCATGACACACAACACTCGCACTCAAAGTCACTTCCCTCTGCTGAGGAGTCGACTCGGCTTCATTAGGTCGCTTTAATCCCTGATGCCAATAGAGACCCCGACCTCCCATACACAAACAACAAACATTTACAGAATATGGTTCAAGTACCAAGTTAAAAAAAAATAATTATCTTTGCTCTAAAAACCCACTCAAGACATAAAGTTACTATGCAAGTGTTTAGTTTTAACATTATTATGAATAATTTCAAATTAAAAAACAGAGTGTGTGATTAATTAGGTTTAGACACAACATTACTTTTAGGAATCTAACCACCTGAGCAATTTTGTTTGTAAATGCCCCCATACACAGACACTCAGTCGTATCTAATGAGCTATATATTTATTTTTTTCAATCCAGATGGGATGTTTTATTAAAGTTATTTTAAAATTTGTTTAAAATTAGACTGAATGTCATTCTCCATTGTATTGGTGTAAATGTGTTGGTAAAACAACCATTTTCAAACATTCACTGACATAATAGAGTGATTTTAGACACTGGGGAATCCCCGTCTAAGTCTCATGACTCCACTTTTAGGAACCTTAATGCCTGGCGAGCAGCCTAAACTGGGGCTTCCACATGGGCATGGACCCATTACCGTGCATTTATTCCCCCTCCCTGTGCTCTGCAGAACAATACACTTGTGAAATTATTAATTTATGACTCCTCATGCAGTGGAGAACAGACTCCACAGCTTCCACAGGCACCAAAATCCATACTGTAGTAAAGTCGCAGGCACCAAAACTTAAAACCTTCAGCTTCCCGAGGGGGGAGTCATTATTGATAACTGATTTTTCCAGTCAGGGTGATATTTTCTTGTTTGGTTATGAAACTATAAGCTTTAAGATGTGGCTACTCCTGAAGGCTCCTCTAATGTTATGCCATTATGACATCCTTCTCTTTATTTTTTTATTATAGAAACTATATTAAATTTTGAAAAACCCCTTTACCTATATCCAATTAATGTCCATTGTATTATTGCAAACTGGGGAAGGGGCTCGGTCCACAAAGGGACAGAGAGACAGAGAGAACAGCGGCTCTGACACCCGATATATGCCGCTATTTATGCGCAAAGTAAAGACGTGCAGCCCCCTGTCTCCCCGGTACAATACGGTGTTTCGATAAATAAACATCATCCCCCTTTCCTCCTCACCCTCCATCCTCATCCTCACCCCTCAGCTAACCGCTAACGGCCCCACCGCCCCCGGTCACAGAGGCCACATCAGTCAAACTGCTCCGGTAACTAACTAAGAGGATCCCGGATCTCCGGAGATTAAACGGGCCGTTTAGAGGCGGCTCGCCGACCGACCGCCGCCTCTCCATCTCCGGCAGCCGCTCAAAGACACACACACACACACAAACAGACACACATACATAGGCTACACACATACACACACACACAAACAGACACACACAACACCTGCCGACCGAGAAGCAGAATGAACCGGTTTCACGGCTCCGTTACCTGAACGGAGGCCTCTACCGTGGCAACGTGGTTCCCTCTCGGGTCCTCCTCCGGGGGTCCGGCCGGTCCGGCTCTCGCTCTCCCAGGTCCGCTGAGTGGCGGTGCTCCTCTCTCCTCCTCCCCTCTCTCTCTCTCTCTCTCCTCCTCTCTCCTCCTCTCCTCCTCCTCAGCGGCGTCAAGCTGCCGCGGAGCACGAGGCAGGAGGGGGAGGGGGCCGGAAGCGCCGTCCTCCAGATGACAGAATAAAACAAAATGTTTAGAAATGTAGGCTACTGTTTGTCGGTAGATTCATGCAAATGAATTATTTGCAAAGATATTTAAAATAGCCGTCATCGATATAATAGCCTATAATATATAAATATGAACGTTACGTTACTTTAAGACTTATTTTTGTATCTTCCTTCAGCTCATTGCTTTGATTTTGAATCTGAGAATCTGAACCGACCAAATCTCTAACCCGGGGGTAGAGAGGAGGTAGCTACATAACAGTAATATGTTACATTTACAACAATTCCCACTCAAATGTGATGGAATAATGTAACATTAGCTAAATTAAAACACCTATGTAAGTTAGGCTACCTAAACTGCAGTAGGCTACATATCAAAGCCACGAGGAGCCGTTAAGCATAATTTTAACAGAGGGGAAAATGAAAAACATAGGCTACTAATGAGACACAACAGGGGGAAGTAAAGATATGACTTAAATTTGCAATGAGTCACAGAGGACTGTCTGTGGGATGATAAAGGCGACTGTCAGCCAAGATGTTTGTCATATAACAATTGGCTATTTAATAATAATAATAATAATAATAATAATAATAATAATAATAATAATAATAATAATAATAATAATATCATTAGCTTAAAAATAGACTCTATTATGAATCCAAAATATGAAAGCTACAAATGTGACATTTTTGAGGCAAGTCCCGTTACCGCCATTTTTTAAGAGATTAAGTTAACGTTACCAGGATTTGTAAATGATGGACATCTAGGATGCGCTAAATGTAAATCAAACTGAGTTTGTGTGCGCACATTGTAGTCGGTTAGTTTCTTGACATTTTTATACATCCTACAGTCTGTATTTTGGACACGATTTAGGTTAACCAGTTGCTAATTACCTTACCATGCTAACACCTGTGAGCACCTGTCGGCTTCTCCCTCCACGCCCCTTTTTAAGTTTTTAAAACCTACAGGAAATGTGGTCTAACACTATTTAAGTACACACAGCCCTAATTAAACCTGTCAAACGTCAAATTATAGAAAGAAAAAAAACATCCCCTAAAACTCCCCGACATTTCTTACTTTGAAGGTACGAGCAGGAAGCGTTATCTCTCCTCGCGCCAGTGAAAGTGGTCCTCGCCGTGAGGAGGGGGAGGAGGATGGAGGAGGGGGCTGCTGCACACTGAGCATGCGCCAAACTAACGGGCCTGCTGCTGTAATCCTCTTTGTCACCAAAGAACAAGAGGATGCTATACGCCGTAATTACGGAAAAATAGCCACCTAATTAAAACCGTGCAGTTGTGTCAGCACCTGAGAAGATAATAAACACACACAAAGTTTTGTTCCAAGTGTCTGTTTGAGAAATAAAATTATATAAACATCAGCAAAAAATATATAATTTGCAGGAAGCTGGATATAACTTAACTATAGGGACTTTCTAGTCAAATACTGCATGTGATTATTAATATGATGTATTATATCATGTTGTAAGATGGCATTATGCATTACACATTTTTATTTATGTCAACAAATGGCATGACAAGAGTAAAATCAACAAATAAATTGCATTGTTTTATGTGATTGCTTGCTACCATTATGAGTCAAATGTGAATTGAATTGCTGCCCCCCAACAGGTTACTATGTCCTCATAATGTGTGCTCAAAACTGCAGTGTCAAGCTGTCCTTATAAAAAATACCTTAACTATGTATTCGTGACAAGAATTTAGGGAGTTATGTGTTCATGACTAACAAATGTGCTTAGTGCTGGAAGTCAGAGACAGATAGGGAAGGGAGGTCAAAAAGTGTTAAAGTGGTTTGGTTTGGGTGTTTTGTTTTTTAGTGTTTGGCAGAAGGAAAAATAAAGATTAACGCCAGCCTTATCCTTGAAGTTTGTCCTCTGCCTGTTAAAGTAATCCATCCATCCATCAATCCATTTGCTACACCATTAACCTGGACACAAACCACCCATGCTCATATCAACACCTACAGCTTCTTTAATGTTGTGTTCAATCAAAATGGAGCTATATGATTTTAATTTGAAAAACTATCCTTCATGAGATTCCACACAGGCAGGGGAAATAGAGAAACAAAAACACGAGAAACTATCTTTGAGCAAGAAATCATTCACAGCATTTACTCACACTTCACTGATTAGTTTCTACATGGAGCTGGTGTAATGTTGCTCTAGCGCCATCTATTGGTCAGCTACTACTGTTGTAATGCTGCTGTTATACAGTACATGTCAGTGTGAACCTCATCACAAACGGTCAGACTGAGAAAGACCCTTGATGATGTTGAGCTGTTGATCTTAATTTAGACAAATGTACTATCTGTCCTCCTGGGTCAAAATAGACCTAGTCTGTTTGACTGTAAATTAAATATAAAGTATAAAATTATCACCCAGTAATGGCATCATACATTTTCAGTCCACTTACACTTTCCTTTGGAATCTTATTGTTAATTGAGCTCATTTACATAACAAAATTTAGTCTGTTTTGAAGCCATTTTCGTTGTGTGACTCATTACATAATTGTGGTGCCTGAGTCAAATTTGACCTGGGCATACCACAGATGTGATAAATTTGAATAAAACCAGCCCAAAAATATTCATACCATACACAGGAAATATTATCCAAATAAAATCCCCATTAAAACATTTCCTAAAGCTCTAACTATCATTTTAAGAATATTTTTCTGAGCAGTTTGTATTTGTTCAGATGGGACGGTTAGTGATCTATGGCAAATTTGGGGTTGAGAGTGGCAAAGCGCCATGGTTTGGATTCAAACCTGTGACCACTGCTCTTAGGACCAGGTCCATGTGATGTGCACTCCCACCAGGTGAGCCACTGATATGCCCCCAAATTAAAACAATTCATTTGAAAAGAAACGTTTGCCTGAGGTAGGATGAATGATGAGCCATCACCGCTTTATAATAAGGTGCTGTTTATTTAATCATTTCATTATTCACATCTCATGGTACACGCTCTGATAGTTTTGAATTGTAGTATTTACCATGTGTAATACTGACCTCAGCCTCTTCTCCCAGGCTTCCTGCAGAAAAAAGGGATTTCACAAACACCCAGAGCTGAGCACCCACTTTACCTCCATCACCACCTCTGTCCTTGGGTACACTCGGTGGAGGGAAATGGACTCTGGATTATAGCATTATGCTAATTCTTTTTTTCCCCCACCTTGTCCTTTTATTTACCCATGGACAGAGGCGTGACGTGGTACGGAGTTGGCTCTACGCTGCTGTCTGTTTCAGTCCTGCAAAACTGTGAAGTGCTTGTCTGAATGTCCGGATTAAGTGCTTGATCACTTTAACTATGACCGCAGGGTGTCACGACAGCATCAGGGCCCCCGCCGTACGCCGACTCGCTGGATTAAAAGCAGCGCGGAGAGGGCTGTGTTTTTGTTCAGGGTTCAGGCGGTCTGGGTTGGACGTGGGTTAAAACTGGACTGCAGGTATTTTGAGATCCAAAGTTCCACATCTCTTCCTGTCAGCATGCCTTTAGACTCGCACAAGCATCGAACAGGAGTGTTGTAGTAGCTGCCCAGATGACGCACACCATGGCATCCAAAACAGACCATGAACAATTAATTAGCAGCCTCATCTGGACAGCAAAGGAAACTCCCTCCGACTAAAAACAGTTACAACCACTTGGTGCAGACTCCCACTCCAACTTTTGCATTCTTCTCTTCTTTTTTTCTCTGTACAACTTTAAGGCAGGAAGTTCCACTTTTTTTTAAATAGGTCTCAGTCTTAGATTCATGCCTCCCTGCACAAGGTTGGATTTTTTTTCTTCTTTTATTTAAATAGAGGACGGGGAGCCTGGAAGTACTCTAGTGTCCATCAGGCCTGATCCACTGAAACCAAAGTCAACACGAGTCGTCCTAATGTGTTGTGCTATGCCATGTAGATGAAGGTGTTTATATCGGTCTCATCCCGCTTTATGTACTTGTGATCTATCAGCCACTCGATCTGCTCCTTGATCATCTTCTTCTGTGGTAAAAACATGTTCTTTAGGATCTCCACCAGCTCCGTCTGCAGCTGGGCGTTGTTGATGCGCTTCCTCATCTTCATGATCTGGATTATGGCCTCCTGGACGTGGGAAACACAAGTCAAAATAAAAAGGGAGAGATTACACCGTGTCCTATGACTTTAAATAAACAGATTTGCAGATGTCTGCTCAAATACTATGATGGGAAATGAAAGACGAGAACATTTATTCACAGCGGGTGGTGTTACACAACAGAGAGCATTGCAGCGACTTCATCTCCTCACCTGTGTTCTTAGTATCCTGAGCTGGACGATGCCTTCGTTCTCCTCCTCCCTCATTCGCTCCGTGGTGAGCTGCAGCCGACCAATCAGGTTTATCTTCCCCCTTTTCTGGACCTTTGAATTTTTTCTATAAAGCAAAGAAAACAAAAACTCAAAGTCCTGCGACAGCAAACAGCTTTACAAACTAGAAGTTGAATGTATAATTGGTTTAGACTGGTTCTTCCACATTAATAGCACATTTTCTACTATAATTATCAATAATAATAATAATAATCATCATCATCTTTTGTCAGAAATTCAGAAAATCAGTAGGAGAAATGCAGTTATATTTAATAATATTACTGCGGTTGCTGCCAATATTATCACCATAGTAACCAATATTGTTATTACTGCATGGTGGACATTTCCTCTGTTCTCTCTCTACCTCCCCCATCTCTTCCTCTTCAACCCAACTGGTGGAGGCAGATGGCCCCGCCCACCCTGAATCTGGTTCTGTTCAAGTGCTGCTCTTAAAAGGAACTGTTTGAGAAGTGCCTTGAGATGACTTCTGTTTTGAATTGACGCTAAATAAAAAACTGATTTGATATATAGATATACATCACAGTGTGGGAGAGAAAACAGTGAGTCAGCCTGAATCCAGAGAGGAATCGTGACAACTTCTGTAAGATGGCTACAAATACCTACCTGAAAAACAGTACACAGGTGTTGCTGTACCTAAGAGAACTGGTGCTGAGGACAAAGAGTCGTCACAGCAAAGACTGATTTGATTTAGGTTTGAGTGCTGCAGATAAATTTGCAAGTCTGAGAATTGCATTGCATGGGCTGTGGGTAGGTTATTTGCTTTGATACGTTCATTATGTAAAATGTAGCTTTAGATGAAATGGTCTCATGCAAATTAGAAAAGGAAACACCTCTGTAAAGGGAGTGTTCATTGTTCATAGTTTTAACGTTACTTCCCAGTGACTTAACTCCTCAGCTGGTTTAACTCAACATTCAAACCAGAATTTATCAAACCATCAGCTGCACCACTTATTTGCAATCCTAGCTGCCCTCAAACCAGTATAGTAAGACAACATAAGTCAAGACATGATGAAACAGAAGACTCCAAAAAAACTGAACTTCCTTACATGAGAGAAAACTCCTGGTTGACGTAGAATAGTGTTCCTTCTGCAAAGTCTTTGGGTGAAGACACCACGGGGTCGTACGACAACACCTGTCGCTTCAGTTTGGGGAAGGCCACCAGAGACTGGGAGGACGGAGAAGAACATGAGGGCTCAGAGGAAGAACACTGAAACTGCAGCGTTTCAATTAACAATATATCCATATCCATCTCCCCTCCCCACATCTTTCTTTACCCAGAGAGTGCGTCGCAGCTCTGCGTCTGGCAGCTCAGTGGCAAGCTTGAGATTTTCAAAGCTGATCCTTTCCCTGGGCCTCTGGTTCCAGGCGAACAGCACTGCCAGCTGAAAGGTGGTCACCTCCAGGTCGTACTGGCCAACCTCATTCTTAAAGGTTATCTGGAGAAAGGAGGGACATTTGGATTAAGTCTCCTAGACTCTACATTGTCCAGGCGGCATATAGAGACTTCGTTTACATGCATCTGGATAATTGCAAAGCCAACAGGCAGATGAGGCAGTACAATGCAGACCTCTACACACCATTGGACAGATGTGACTTTACTGTAAATGTGTGTTTTTGCTGCACTTACGATGCCGTTGGACATGAGGTGATGCCAGTGAAGCTTCCTGCCGCTGTGGTTCTTCTTATAGAAGTCTTCTACCTCTGGTATCAAGTCCTCCAGCTCTGTAGGAAGAGAGACAAAAACCTTCTCGCTGCTCCTCGACCAAGCTCCAGCGTTCAAGATCTTTATGTTGACAGAGTCGGCTAAATAGGAGGCATAGAGACGTCTTAGTTATGGAGAAAACATCTCAAACTTGTACAGCATTACAGGCTTGAAATATACAGGTGGACACAAGATATAACAAGACTTTAATACCAACATTTCAGGTCTGTGATACTTTATCTATAATTGTGTGGAACTATTATGGGAAATATTCTTGCTTCTTTGTGTCTTGTGCTGGGAATTAGATTATTCTATTATTATTATTAGATTATTCACTTACATGTGAACACTGAATATGAAGTAGAACTACCAGCTGTCTGTATGCTAAGCTTAGCTTAGCCTAGCCTAAAGAGTGAAAACAGTTAGCCTCGCTCTTTCCAAGGCAGGAGTAACAATAACTTCTGAATATCATAACCTGACATTAGCACAATTATTTTTTCAATCCTCAGCAATTTTACCCTTTAACCTTTAGCCAACAAAATATAACCAGTTTGTCCTTGATTGCAATTTGACATTTGTGCCAATTTCAAAGAAGTTCCATGCTAGGTGTTACAGAAAAAACCTTATTATTTCATCCTTGAATGCTAAAGTATGTGTGTTCCAGATCTAAAGATGTTCGATTAAGGTGTTATTAAGATATCGTGTTGATGAGAATGGGAATGAAAACAAAGTGACTCTGGCTCTGACTATCACCGGTGTGGAGGAATCACATAAATAACAAATACTCAGTTATGTGAGTTAAATTGTATAAATTAAGTATTGCACTACTCACTGCGCATCTGTATCTGCACCTCTTACCTGGTAAAGCCAGTTTGTTGTGTTTATGCATTTCTTTGAAGGACTGGTTGAGATCCTCAGACACCTTGATGTCCTGAAACATCCTGGCCAGCTTGTTGACATAGTCAGCTGGCATCCCTACTTCCTGTTAGCATAAATGACACAACAGTAAACAGTTTTTACAGTTGATGATAAACGTTCGACTCTGGTAGGACACATCCATTCCATTCCTGTCAGTACCCACCCTGAGCCACTCCACCATGTTCTCCTCAATCTCACTGTCAGCTGAGATGTCCAGGATGAGCCGGCGGGTCAGGTGGGCTTTGTGGTAGCGCATGAAGACGTCTTTGTTCTGGACGTACTTCAGCACTAACAGCTGTGAAAGAGCACACAGATGTTCGCTGAGAGGAATATCAACTATCAATCAACAAAACTCTTCTTTTTCACACTAAATACAATTCTAAATGGGCTCCAACCAATTAATCATCCAGCTGATCTGCAGCTTTCTCCTGACATATAAGCATATATATCAGCATACGTGTTGTTGACCAATATTACCAGTGTGCCTTCAAACTGTAAACTGTCTACATTTTTTTCCAAGAGTTTACTGCAATGCTGCACTTGGGCCATTTTAAAGAATAAAAGTTATTTATTGTTAAACAGTAAAATACAAATGAAAAATAAAAAATGTGTGTTTATGTAAACATGAGGAATTATTAGGATTTATAGGATTTATTTTTTCCTCCCCAATGTCATCGTCTGCTCTAAAAATCCCTTACAATAAATTATCTATTTGTTTACAGTCTGATGTTTGCCTCAAAAAGACTTTTTAATGATGATGTCATTGTGCTTTTCATTAAAGCAGCTTTGTGAGAGTTCGGTATCTTCCTGACCTTGCTGGCTCGTCTAGTATTTTTGGCCGAGTGCAGCACACGCAATGAAAATATATCAGTTTCTGTGTCAGATTCTTTGAATCTAATTCTGATAAAAAATGAAATCCTAATTGTCTCTGACAGAATCTAAAGGGCAAATAAATACACAACCGAAGGAAAAAACACATAAAGGCTCCATGCAACGTACCACTTCCTTGAGCTTGGCCTCTATCTCTTCAGAGGTCAGCTTCTTGCTCAGTGGGGTCTTCCTCAAGAGCATGTCACAGTAGTTGGCCAGCAGCTCTGGACATTTGGACTCTGGCTGAGTTTTGAGACCCACCCTGTAAACACAGGCACATAAAGAAGAATGTGAAATCCTTGCCAGTTGAATCAAACACTGGATCTCACACAGGGAGCATTTACTTACCCTTTCTGTTTCAAAGGAAGTTCTAATTTAAATATAGTGGCATCATTCACAACAGCTTTGTAGGCCTGTGAAGAGATTTGGAAAATAGGTAAGAACTTATTCTGTCAAGTGCGTAATCACATAATTATGTGTCTTAAGGTGATAAAAGTTGAGCTCACTTTGTCTCTGGCTGTGAGGAAACGTGGGTCATCCTGGAAAGCTTCCTTCACCAGGCGACTGAAGCGGTTAAACAAGGTGAGCAGCTGCTCCACGTATTTCTCTGAGTCCTGTAACAGAGAACAGGTGGAGACACCAAGTGTCAAAGTTCATCCTTCAGTTTGAATAATTATAATTCAAGATTGTAACACAGTGAAACAGCCCACCTGATCACCTGCCTGCTAGTGTTTCTTGCTTCTTTTTTTTTTTTTTTTGCAGTAATGTTACTGTATTCTTTTAGCAATTAGTTCAGCGAGAAAAATGTCACAATAGCTTATCCATGATATCAGTGATTGATGGTCATCAGAACGATCACCAAGAGTTCACACCTTTGCAGATGTTGAAATGATTTTTGACTTTTCTTTTCCAATTAACGTAGTAACTTGTTTTTTTTGTTTTAGTATGAAAATAGATAGAAAAAACAAGCTACCAAAACAGGGAACAAGAGTGCCATAAGGATGCACAATAGAGCTTAGTCCAACAGCACTTACTCTCTCTTACTCTCCCACACATTCAAACACAAGCACATACATAAATAACAGTCCAACCATCCCCATCCTCACTCTCCTCTAAAACCACACTCACACACATATTAATAGCTACACACATACATACAATCACATGTAACTCTGCAATGTGTGCAAGCTTTCTCAATAACCAGCCCTTTGATAAGCATGAGAATGTGTGGGGATTTGTACATAAGATAAATTCTGTGGGAAGGGCATCCCAGATCCCACTGGCTCGTGATGCGTGTGAGTGACACTCACGGAGGTGATTGTCTCTGCTGAAGCCACCATATCAGCCAGGCCGGCACTCATGATGTGCTCCTCTAGGTCCTTCAGCATGGGTTCGATGCCGCTGGGCACTTTGTCCATCAGAGAGAACATGAGGTGCAGCTCTGTGGAGGAGGACAGATAATCAACAATTACACAGACATTAAAGAGCCAATGAAATTAATGCTCTCTTGTATTCCATTGATTAAAAAAGCAATGAATTCATATTCATATTCATCGAATCAAAAAAATAACCATTAGCTGAGGCCCTGCATGGATGACTCAGTGCTAGTGTTACCAGGCTTGCAGAAGAACAAGTGGAAGCAGCATTTAAATACTGAGCTTTTATTTGGCAGCTGTGTTATAAAACTAGGAGAGGATGGGCTACTTTAAAATCCATTACTGTGGAGGCTCTTTGTCCACTTGTTAAATCAAACTGTAAGAAGACCTGGATACACACACAAATGCATTAACAATGATGGGTGGTTAATGCAGCACAGAAACCAAGCATCAATTATAAAAAATGTTCTTCAAATGTAATCTTAAGATCATTTTATGGCTGTATCTTACATTTGAATTATGAAAACGTCTGGAAAAAGACTGATGCATGAGCTCATTCCCAAGTCTGAGTAGATTTTAAGCAGTCGTGAATCTGGACTGAGCTGCAATTTGAGTTTAGAGGGAAAGTAGACAGAGGTTTGACAAATAGTGAAGATGGGACGATTCCAGCATTCAGAGATATAAATCCTCCACAAGTACCAAACAGCTGGCAACTGCATCTCCGTTCAGCTTCTGATCTTACAAATTTAAATGGATTTTCTCATCACGCAGTTTCTTATCTACATCTAAAAACTTCTGCAAATTACAAATTTATTTGGCTAATTGATTTTCCTACCTTTCACTTTTCACCAAACAACATCTGCAGGCACTTTTATTATGGACATGTGCTGCTGCAGTAAATAACTGAATGACAATAAGGAGCTTGGTTTCCAGCTCTCTGTGAAGTGACATAAAACTTAAATATGTGCATGATACAAAAACCTTCAGCAGCAGCTACAAAGAAAACTACTCTGGTTCCTCCAAAACACATGGTTAACAGTGGTAAATGTAAAAATGTAAGTTTCCTATTTTCTGTTGTGATCTGTTCCAAGAAAGTCTGTTTCCTCTTTGTCCACTTTCTTGTGGGAACAGTTGTTCATTTCAGTAATTCATTTTGACTGACAGAGGAGAGAGATGTTTTGTGAAGAAAATTAAAACACTTAGATTTTGCTGGTTTTCCTCTAGTGCTGCTTGAACGCTAAAATCTGCAGTTCCTCTACTGGCCAGTGAGAGCTTGAAGCTGTTCTTCAGAAAACTACATCCATCTTTCATCTTCACAGTCTATGATTATCATATTTTTTATAGGAGTTGGGAAACACACAAGAAAGCTCTACAAGATGCTGGACAGGAAGGTTTGTTCAGGGCTGTTTCCTGGTGCAAACCTGAGCTGGCCGAGCCTTTGGTGGGAGCAGTCCTGCCGTACTCACTCTCTGTCTCGTTTCGTTTGATCATGCCCGGACACTCGGCTAAGATGGTCTCCTTGAAGGATGTTACCAGCGCATTGACGCAACACTCCATTAACTAGAAGACAAAACAGAGAGAAATAACTCAGGAGAAATGGATGAGAGACACAGCATGTCATAATAATAATTAAAAAAAGAGACTTTGTTATTTAAGAAAATGGATACATGATTTGTTAAATTCATTTTTTCCCCCTTTAGTGACATGAGAGCAAAGACTTCTGAGTAGACAAATATTCATGTATTCACTGTAAGTGCAGCCCTGCCAAAAAAAAAAAGAATATCACCATCAAGAATAACATTGAATAACACAAGTAAAAATCTGAAGAAGTCAATATCTTAAGTTCCTAAACCCAAAGGAATGGAGTTGTCCTTTGGAAGAAATGGTGGTTTTATGCTTTAATGTTTTCATAATAGGATGTGCCATACTCATGAGTAAGACTCACTGCTTGTACAGAGTTACAGTCACGTCTTGTCTCCAGGTATCGCAGTGCACGTTTCTCCTCTTCCCTCAGCTTCGAATCAGCCTGGTGAAAATACACATAGACCATATTTACCACATTTCTATCACACTAAAATACTGAACAAACTCACTCAAAAAAAGTTATTTTCTGCTGTTAAAATGAAAAAGGTTCACACATCAGGTAGTTAAAGCAGAAGTAAGTGATATATTTGTGTTAATATAAGTCTTAAATAGTTATATCTTCCGACAGCAATCACTTACATAGAGTGTTTGGTCTGAAACACGGGTCTGTCAGTCACTCTGCTCTGCTCTGAGTCGAGGAGAAAACATTTATCGTATCCTACAGTTTTTATCCAATGAGGAGAGAGAACGGACTGACAGTGTGTTCCCAATGGTTATGATGTGTATATATATATTTTTTTTTCCCTCTCTTTCTTCTTTCACCTTTGACATTTTTAGTTAATGTTCTCTTTGTTATGGTACTTATTGTTATTAATGTCATAGTTGTCAGAGAACAAGAGGATTAATTATTTCAACTAAAAGTATTCTGTTTTCAGGGTTATTTCTTAACGATCTTTCGGCAACAAAGCACAGACTGGGCAGCTCGACACACACAGCATCAGTAACTGTTAGTCTGCACTAACCGAACATTTCTGGTTTATGTAGTTTAAACAGACAAAATACATGAGTTAGAAGTCATCATCAAAACAAGGTGTGTCAGGTTTCTGCTTTATATTGTGAGTTGAATTTCCTTCAGCCTCAGCAGAGAGCATGATGGGAGTGGTGAACAGAAACCCTCAGTGTGCAATGATTACACAGTGGTTTGAACAGGGAGCAGAAGCCAACTGTTTTCTATTATCTACAAGCAGAGTTATAATCCAAATGTATTTATGTCTCACTGTTTTTCACCATTGTTGAACAGACATTGGCCAAAAGAGACACAAAATGACTCAACAATCAAAGAGCAGTACGTCTATATAGGATCCAATCACTCAAATAAGTTGACACTCACATATTTCATGTAGTTTTGGACACCATTCTGCTGGAGGTATGCGGGCGCCTGTGTCCTGTAGAACCTCTCAGTAGAATCCATATAGGCCTTCTCAAAGTTGTCCCTGTAGATCTGCAGCTTGTCGTCGGGGTTGGAGCACAGGTTCACTGCCCAGAGGACAACGCACAGCACAGTTACAAAGAGACACAGAGAGGTAAACAAGCGTCTCCTTGACCAGGAAATAGAGATCAATCTTTAATCAAAATCAAATCAACTTTATTTATATGGCACTCTTCCTACTTTTGGGTAGCACAAAGTACCTCACAGAGACATTACAGAGTTTTATGTGGACTGTTTCTGTCTTTCGTATGATTTCCCAAAATTAACAAAGCTGAGTTAAGACGTATTGATAATATGTAGGTTTTTTAAATTATTATTATCTTGATTTATCATTAGTATAAAACAGGGGTTCCCAAACCCTAACCTCATTCCCATGCCAAGGCCCCCTGACTAGCATTATGTAGCTTCTGGCCAGGGACCCCCATTTGCAAACCCACTGAGTTTGAGGCACAAACCACCAGGTCAACGTCGTCAGCTTATGACGTCATGAATGATATTTTGACTGGCAGGCAGTTAGAAAGATGAGCATGGCAAATAAGGTTTTGATATGTTATATAAATTATATTTTTCAATAATGCTCAAAATATAATAATTTGACTTAATTTTGTTATTTGCATTTGTTTTCATTTTACTTCCAATTTGCTGAGGACCCCCTAGTATCCCCTGGTGGGCCCCCAGTTTGAAAACTACTGGTCTAAATTATCAATAAAAAAAGAGAACAGCAGGAGAATGCAGTGTGTCTGGATAAGCATCATGAGTTAGAAGATGAGTTCACTGTGAAACAATGAGGTGTTTCTCACCGTAGGACTCTCGCACTCCGATGACCAGCTGCGAGTCAAAAGCCTCGCCCAGCCTCTCGGCGTGGACGAGCTTCATGGCGCTGTCCTGCAGCCTGTTTTTAATGTTGGAGAAGATGGACTCGTTCCATGTGTCCAGCATCAGCTGCACAGAGAGAAGGCACACGAGGTGTTACTCACAGTGTGGTGTCAGTGTCTATACGTGTCGTGCTTCCCGCTCCTCCTCACCTTGCGGACGATGCTGTCCTCCACGTTGGACTTCTTGTTGCTGCCTTGCTTTCCCATCAGAGTGATCTCTAGCTGGCAGAAAGGTTTGGGCAAGATGTCACACTGTGTGAAGAACTTCCTCCACTCCACTATGTAGGCCTTCAACAGGGCCGTGTCGTCCTGGTGACTCAACACCCGCTGAGAGAGAGACAGCGTTGATTAGCAGCTGCAGGTTGAAACTGATGGACTAACAGATATTAAACAAGAAGAGTTTTGATGTTTTTGCTTTGTAAAAACGTGGTATTGAAGTAAAAATCCACCTACTGTAAACATTTTGAGGTAAGTTTATAAAAGTGCTACAGGAGATTTCAAAAGTAAAAAGCCAATAGTAACTTAAATTTTGTATCACAAGGTTTCATACATGAGATTTTTGTGCTGTTCTGTTTTCAGCAAAAACGGTTGGAAAGAAACTCAAATAGACTTTAAACCTGATGAGTAAACGGAGAGGAAATTTTAAAGGAAATCCTCCAGAATATGGATCTTGTGTATAAGCCTAACCCCCTAAAGAAGCAACAGAAAAACAATTCTTCCACCGACAGGAGCCTCAATAGACCAGAATGTAAAGCGAACAATCAGTTATTTTCTCTGCCTCAGTCTCTGTGTAACACCCAGCTCATTGTTTGCAAACTAGCTAGACCGCTAGATTTACATATACATAAACCTTCCTGTTACAACTTCTCTGAGGATTGTTGTGACACTGATCAGTAGGAGTGGATGAGAGTATGAATTGAGTGGACGAATGGGGAAATGAGAGAAAACCAAGAGTGTAGTTTAGACATGAAACAGCATCATTTCACAGATGCTGGTACAAATGTGGCACTGTGGTCTGCACTTACTGCTTGTGCTTGTTTGATGAAATCTAGGATGTCCTCTTTGAGGGCCTGGTGGATCTTAGCGGGACCTTTGTCATCCCAGAGGCAAACAGCATGGACGTCTCTGTGGAGACAAAAAGAGAACACATTGTCACCTATCCACGTTTCGCCAGGCATCAGCGAAGCCAAAGCTGAACTTGTACACATTAGAGAAAAAAGCAAACTCACGAGAACAGGTCGAACCACTGTTGTTTGGTGACGGACTCCTGTCGCAGGAGCTTCAGAACTATGGGACGCATCAGGTCCCATTTATCCTCGAACTGAAGGGAGCCTTTGTTCTGGGAACACAGGAGGAAAATGATCTGCGTGATTCAAACTGCTGATGACCTTTACAGGAGGTGAACATCAAACATGTGCAACACTGACAATAAAAGAGCAAAACAAATATCAGAATAACAATTTAACATCCATCCTGGACAAAGTCCCTTTCGAAAATAGGCATTTTTTCCATTGAACAGTGACAAACATCTTAGGTTATTTACTTTAACAGTAAAGGTCAGTTAAATATTACAATCACAAAAAACTAAAGTGACAGAGATACACTAAGATAAATTAATTCTCTACGGCAAATGCAGTAGTCCAGTAATTATCTGAGCTTCTCTGAGTGCATTTGACTGATAAAGGTGTTCATTACTCTTCCGACTTCAGTTTAAGGCTTGATTAACTAGTGGATTAATATCTAAATTAATAATGAAGTCTATAAAACACCAGACAATGAGAAACAGAAAATTCTCCAATCTGAAAAGCTAGAACTAGTGTAGCTGCAAAAAACGATACAGAAAAGAAAATTAAAGACTCACTGAACAAACCATAATTGCACAAGCTTAAATATCTTGACTTTGTGTCATTAGCAGGAGCCAAGCTCCAAAAACAATTGACCCTTTAATTCCAATAATGTAAACCAACCAATTCAATATGATACATTTATTCTGAGCGGGTTTGAGAATCTAATGCCACAACACAAACAGACAGGGAGTGTGCAAGGTGTGTGTTCTCTGATATTGAACTGCACTGTTCTGTAGAAAACAAAAACTAATATCGTTTCAGAATATTTTACTGAAAACGCAGTTGGATTAATGTCTGAAAGCACACAGCTCTATTTTAACACATAGATAGAGAAAGGTGAAGCTACAGTAAGAGCAACAGTACATGTTATATTCACTGACTGGATGTTTGTTGTATAGAACTGGGACACAACAAATGTCTTTCAAAGGCTTTCTGTAATGAATTCCCTGGCTCAAGCTGATATAATATTATATATTATGTCATCATCATGATGTTTTCAACACAACAAAGCCTCTCCTTCAGAGCCACAGAGAAATACATTATGCAACTATTTTCCCAAGCTGACTGGTACCCCCATGACCTTTCTGTACGATTTAGCGTAGTTCCTGTTTAAATGTGCAGGATATTTGCTGAATTTCACGTTTTTAGATATGACCAACTGAAGCTGTGGTGTGGATACACATTACTGTTACTACAAAGCATAACAATAACACTTATTATTTTGGGTTTATGTGGCATCTATGGCAGTAGGCAGATGTAATTTTCCCATGAGTCCGTAATCTCAGTGTCATAGCAGCTTATATCAATGTAAAACTGATTCTGTAAAATAATTTTCCAATTACACAAATGTACTTTTGATACATTGAAATACATAACATCTAATTGGTGTAATATATGTATGCACTTGCAGTAAACAGTGACCAGTTTCAATAACAGTTGGGTGAAAATACAATTATTGTTGCCTTAATTTTTCTCTTTAATCAGCATGTCTTATCCATTATACTGCTAGTGAGAGAGCTACAGTTGTTATTTCATCATGGTTATTAGGGCTGCATGATATGCAATATCATATTGTGACTATATAGGTAAATAAACCTTGGTGTAATTGTGATTACAGTGTGAATAGTCATTTTTGTTTGTTGACTGAAAATTAATGAATTCAGCATGATATGTTGGCCATGGTGTCTCTGTATCCAACATTGTATGTTACAATGTTATGTTACAATGTTGTGACACATTTTATCTTCATCAAAGCAATAGCAATTTCTACAATTTAAATATTGCACCTGGTCATACATAATTGAACAGGCCTAGAGGTAATATTTGTTAAGAAATTATACAAAACCTTTGATGCAAACAATGAAGTGGAAAAGAGTCTTAACACTTTAGTTAAAAGGGACTGAACTGCTAGATCATGCTCCAAAAGACGAGAACATAAGTGTGTTTGTCCTCATTTTAAGTCCAATGCTAGAAGAGACAACCTCACAGCGGTGGGGTTAGTTAGCTGGTATGCAGGCTTACAAGCCTCTGCCCATCACATAAAAGCACAGCTGCTATTTCTCCCTACGAAAGACGTGTGTTTTGACTGCAGTGTCATTTTCTATAACCGGCACAAAGCTACACACTTGTGTGACTCCTGGCTGTTGTGTCACCTCTGCTGCGCCTCTGCTTGACTTAGTGAATTACTGAAATAGCAGCAGAGGATTAAGGTTCACTCAATGCACAGAAAATACAACTACGACAGTTGCTTCTGTCAGCCTACACAGCACGTCTTTCAATGGGCTGCTCAGCTACAGTCTCCTAAGCCACTGACTGACAGATGATAGGGGATCTGCAGCTAGCGTAGACCCGGTCTTTGGTACTATTTTACCGCAGGTTTAGCCAACAATATGTCCCCCATTGGTTGTCAACCCTGTGGTCGCTCTGTCTCCCCCGTGTCTGCCTCTTCCCTTCGCATTTAGCTGTGTTGTAGCTTTTCTGTTTAGCTAAAAATCACTGATAGGCACTTAGCTAATGTTAGCCAGATGTAACTTAACAGCTCCCTGTTGAAGTCAACACTGACAGCAGAGCCGCGCACAGGTGCAGTGTGCTGCTCGTTAAGGTTGGAGCTAAACCCCCTCGTTATGATACACAAGTGACAGGCCCCCCGGCGAGGGTTAAAAACAAATAATTGAATCGGAGTGGGTCCTACCTTTAGCAAATTAGACGTCGCCATGTTCCCTCAACTTATCCTCTCGCAAAATCTCGCGAGAACTACTAGACGGGTGAACCTTATCACTGACTAAGGATTTGTTGTGGTGATTAAAAAGAAACCATCATTGCCTATTTCGTGTAAATATTTTTTTTGAAATAATAATGGGAGACAATGTTTATTTAATACAGCATCTCGAAAATAGTAAAGACATTAAAACTACAGAAATTTGTAAAAACCTTGAATATTTTTCTTTGTAGCCTATATAGTTTGGTTAATTGTTCTTCTCTGTTTTAGTTTAATTCACGTATCTCTCCTTGTATGTTGCATTATTTCACTGTATTTGTATGTTTGCATGCTTTTTTTTATATATATTGCTCTCAGTCCTTTGTCAATAGCTGATATTTTTATTGTCTTGACAGAACTGACACAATGCTTATCAGTAACATAGATTCTATTTTTTGTTTACAATAAATACTTAGGCTTTTCATGATAGTGAAACATTTCCATCTTATTTTATGTAGATGTCATTAATCTTAACTGAAAAGCACATCCCTTGGTTTACCTTGTGCGTATTATATTTTTCATTTTATATATTTATTATTAGGCTATTATTATTTATGTTTTTATTTATTTTACAGATGTGTATGCAAAGATGTGACTTTTTAAATAATTATGCCGAATAATACATAATTATGCTTCCACAAAAATGCTCTCTTTCCCCTATTTTTAGTTATATTTTCAGTGCTAGAATTTAGAGAAAACTAGAAAACTAGTAATTGAAAAGAATGAATTTCCTGTGGTTGTTATGGTGTTTGGGTCCATTGCCCTGTCAGTGACCAAGGTTGCTGTGGAATTATAGTTTATTGATAAGTCTGAGTCATCATGTCATCTAAGTCATCTATCAAGTCACCTTAGCAACACATCTAACAGGTGTTGCTAAAATGCTCCTGTTGCTTAAAGGGATGGTAACTGTCAGTGGGGTTGCTCAGGCTCTACCTGTCTCTGGCTAAGATGTTGCTATGGGGTTGCTGGGATGATTGCTGTGGCACCCTTACTGTTTGGCATGCTACAAAAACCCTTTGAAATACAACTGATAATGATGATCCATTGTCCCATTTAGTATGTCTATAATTATTCCAACTCTGTACCTCAGTCTATCTTTGAATGACTTTTAGTCCACTTCCCTCACTGTCTTGTCAGGGTGAAAGGCAAACGTTATCTGTGTCCCATGAAGCGCAACTGGATATCAGAGAACAATATTTATACAGCTTCAAGGATAAGTATTGTCTCATTAAAATGTTATAATTCTTTCTCAAATCCTTTCTCACACAAACAGGAGAGATTTTAGCCTTCACACAGATAGTGTTTGAACAAACAAAAAAGAATTGGGAGGGTTGATGTGAAAATGGAAACATGTAGAATGAAGGGCTACTTGATGATTCAGTAAAAGCTTCAAGCCAAATCAAAAACATATTTTATTAACATATGTGAGGGTCACCTATTTAGTATTCCTCATTTGTACATGTAATATTATCATATTGTTGCCTATACTGTTGCATTAATGTTACTATCACCATTTTAGTAACTATGAAGTTACTTGCACAAACTTGTTCGGCTATATTTTTAATCAAAATTGTTATTTTATTGTGCACATTCATTAGACGTAGACTGCTGTCTGTCTGCTACTGTCCCATTTGAAATAAAAAGAATCATCAAAAAAAGTAAACATAGCCTATTGTTATTAATACGTATTTGAGCCCTACTTACAACCAATGATGAAAAAAGGACCCAGCAGGTTAAGTGCTTTCACTTTATAAATACCAGTGCCTATTACAATGTAAAAGTAAAAAGAAAAGAAAAAAATGCAATTGAAATTCATAAAACTTAACTTTTAGCAGATGGTTTATCATAAAAGTAGTATTTTTATGATGTAGCTGGTTGGGACAAAATTAACCCTTATGGTTTTCTCTCTTGTTTTACTCCCATCAGCATCAGACCAAGTTCGAGTGCGGATGTATCTTCTTCAACCAATGAGAGCGCCGGGAGGCGGGGCTAAATGCCACGAGGCTAGGTTGATTCGCTCGAGATGGGAAGTAGTAACCTCGTGGATGACAGTTCGGTGATATTTTTGACAAACATGCTCCTTAATCACATCTGGAGAATTCCTCCACATCTGTCATGACTGAGGAAGAAAACGTACGTACACATTGATTGTTTTTACGTGTTCATACTGATCCTTTACGCATATTATGGTCTTGTTTGTTAGTGTTTAGAAACCCACTGATTGACGCCGTCACTTACATGGACGCCAAACCGCATTAGAAAGAGAGCGAGTTTAAAACTACTCCTGTTATTACCGGATATTTACTGGTGTTTAAACAGAACCGAGTTCATGTTAAGATTTATGGAGGGCTGTGTTTATATTCGGGATATATTTGGTACAGTTAGATTTCTTTAAAATACTTCAACATTTCCAAAATGTCCCAACCTGTTCACCGGGAAACGCCTGCAATGTAAACAATACTGGCCATGAGATTTTAAATGATTTCTAAACGAGAAAAAAAATACAGTAGCCCTGCAGCTAATGCCGATTTTTACCAGTAAGCCGAGTTAGTCCGTTTGAATAATCGCTTTACAGGTGTATTATAGACTGGAAACAATAAACATCAGATGCTTGGATTTTTGAGGATTTGGAGGAAACTTAATTTGTGCGCCATAAATTTGGCAGGAGTTATATTAGGAGATTAATGGAGCATGTGACATTCCTGTGGAGATTTGGTACCTGTTATGCTTGGGTAGTCTGATGAAGACACTAAATGTAAAAGACCATTCCTGATTTTTTTTTCTCTATTACGGTATTTCTCTCTCCATAGGCGAAAGTGCAATAGAAATGGAAGGGCAGGTGGAGGAGAGACTGTGTGGGAAATGGAGGGAGTCCTGTGGATTGTACAGTCACAACCTGAGGGAAGTCTTCACATGGTGAGCACTGATCTAACAGCTGAATTAAACTGAATTGTTAGCAAGGTTTTGATGTTAACATTGATGTGTGTGTATGTAATGATAAATGACTGCCGAGCTGCCTTATTATGAGTAGCCTACCTATGCATAAGGCTTTGCACAGCAGAGATTTTTATTATCATATTATTATACATATACTGTAATATATTAGTCAATTATACATATTGCTGTGATTTACTTTGTTTGAAGCTACAAAGTTTTCTGGCACAAACAAGAGAGGAAACGACAGAGCTTCAAGAGGCTTTGTCTGTCTCATCTGACCAGTGTTGTTCTCTGTCTTTTGAAGTTATACATGTTCACATTACTTATATTCAGAAATAACATCTCTTTGACATTCAATTTTAATCCTTTTTAATTTATTTTTATTGATATTTTTGACAAAATTATTCATCTATAACACAGATGAGGTACAAAGGTCTTTTTTAAACAAGCAAAACATAACAAAAAAAAAGAAAGCAAGAGACAAAAAACAAAAAAACAAGCAAGCAACCTGATAACAACTTCAAGATTCTACAACAGCAGTTATAATAATACTAAATATACGGTGGACCAAAGCCACATTTGCAAAAGACCTTAGACATTGATCAGTGATTATAGCTAACCCGTGCTGACTTTGTCCATCAGGCAGGAGGATAAAGAGACTATATGAGCCATAGTGTAGCTTTGTTGTTTTTTTTAGCAGACATGACAAATATCAGACCTGTATGAAGTGAACTGTATCCAGCTGATGTATCGCGTTGTGTTTTTATTAAACCCCCCCCCCTCCCCCTCCACTCTTCACTCTCCAGGCGTCTGGTGAAGACTGTGGTCATGGGCCAGGTCTTGTCCCTGCTGATCTGTGGGACGGCTGTGAGCTGTGAGTACCTGGCTAGTGCCGGGGTGCAGACACCCATGCTGCAGAGTTTCCTCAACTACGCCCTGCTGCTGCTCGTCTATACAACCACCCTTACAACACGCAAAGGTCAGGATACACAGTTAATGTGAAAAAAACATGTGATAGTCTCATTAAGATTCCATATTTATTGTATTATATCATTTGAGATATAGTTTAGTTGGTCTTAATTTGAGATTAAAACAATAAAATAATTCCATCCTCATAAATATGTCACTGTTAAAATAAATCACCACTTATTAACACACAGCAACACCAGCTCCACCATGTGTCCTATGAGTCCTGTAAAAGGTGACAGAAGATTAAGTTATCTGGGTTTTTCTCAACTAAAATGATGTGGAAAATACTGTTCAACAGACCTGATGTGTTTGTCCAGGTGAGAGAAACATCATACAGATTTTAAAAACCAAGTGGTGGAAGTATCTGGTGATGGGTCTGGCAGATGTGGAGGCAAACTATGCAGTTGTGAAGGCGTACCAGTTCACCACCCTGACCAGTATCCAGGTGAGAGACACCACGCTGTGGTTGAGATCAACATCATGACATCAATGAACGATTTAAATTTAAATCAAAATCTAAATAGCTGTCTGACCCAGAGCTGGAAAAAAAATCTTTTAGTATTATTAGCATTATTAGTGTTGTCTGCCACAGGAGTACGTTCAACCAGAGACTCACTCCCCACAGAATGTGGTTCCTGCCTGTGGCCCCCAAACTGTTCAAATCCTTCCTCTATATATACACATGTATTGTTTATTATTGACAGGGTACATTTTTTATATTTTGAATATGGGTGTTAGATTATTATTTTTATTACATATTTGTATGTGAAATGGCGCGCTGTAACAGTTTCCCTTTGAGGATTAATAAAGTATTTCTTATTCTGAATCAGATTCTTATTCACTTTGTGGATAAATATGCAGTATTATTTTATTCAGTGAAAATCTGCTGTTGGAGCCTCGTACACCGAGTCGTTCTAATCCTCATTAGGAAACATGAACTCCACAGCTTGTTCACTCTCCCTGACGTCTTGTGTTTCAGCTGCTGGACTGCTTTGTGATCCCGGTACTCATGCTGCTCTCCTGGTTCATCTTGAAGACCCGCTACAGGCTGATCCACTTTGTGGCCGTCATTGTCTGTGTGTTGGGGGTGGGAGCCATGGTGGGGGCGGACATCCTGGCCGGAAGAGACCAAGGCTCCAGTAAGGACGTTTTTTTTTTTTTTATCATTCAAAAGAAAATATGTAATATAAACATCATATCAAAAGATCATTGTGCTGCGGCCTGTGTCGGTGTCTGTGCAGCCAGTGATGTTCTGCTGGGAGATGGTTTGGTGCTGCTCAGTGCCGTCCTCTATGCTGTATCCAACACGTGCCAAGAGTACACCGTGAAGAACCTGAGCCGCGTGGAGTTCCTGGGCATGATGGGATTGTTCGGGACTGTCATCAGTGGCCTGCAGCTGTAAGTTACTGTTTGCTTCAGAAATAAAGATGCTGTCTAACTTCTTCAAAGTTCTTCAAATTTGACACATTCACCAGGACTCAAGAGCAAACTGATTAGGTTGGTGGCTCAATGTCAGCGGTCAAAGGTCAAGGTTGTGGCGACCTCATTAAACATGACTTTGGCCTTGTGAACGTCGTGGGCTCTCCAGATTTTCTCAAGGAAATCCCTACAGGCTTGGCAGAGATTCACTCGGAGTCAAGGTTGAACTGATTAGGCAAAGCAAAGCAATGGGCTCTTTGCACAGCTCCACTACTTCCTGAACTTAATGCTGCTCCTTCATTTCCTGTCTTACATTATTGGACAACCTGATTAATCCAGGTGTGTCTGACCATTGTGACTACTCAGACACACCTGGATTAATCAGTTTGTCCAATAATGCAAGACAGGAAACAAAGGAGCAGCATTAAGTTCAGGAAGTAGTGGAGCTGTGCAAACTAGAGCCCATTTCATTTGTATAGTCCAGTTTGTCTCAAAGGGCTTTACACAGCAACATCCTCTGCCTCCCTTAGACCCTCACATCGACGGAGGAAAAACTCCATAGAAAACCCTTTTAACAGGGAAAATTTGGAAAACCTCAGGGTGAGCTCAGGGATCCCTCACCCAGGACGGGCAGACGTGCAATAGATGTTGTATACAGACAAGAAAACAGTTTACAGCACACAAGTTTGGAATATGTTATTGTTAGATTTTGATGGCTAAAGGTCAAAGGTCATGATGACCTCACAAACACATTTCAGCCGTTACGCAACACTTCACACAGCAATCATGACAAAATCTTACAGAAACTGTTCATATTTTTTATTCTTTACAACTCTGAGTGGTGGAGGTGGACAACTGTGAGTCAGGGATTCTAGTATTGTGCGTTTAAAAGTGTTTTTCCTTTTTATATAACTGTAAGTTGCGTGTCATTGCAGAGCTATCCTGGAAACTCACGCAGTAGCTGCAGTAATGTGGGACCTTCATATTTGTGAGCAAACTTTTTGTCTTGTTGTAGTCTAGTGTCTGATCCTGCTTTTCAAGCATCGTATACATATGATAATAAAACTCCCACTAACGTTCGTTCACTGTGCTCTGCAGCCATGCTGTTCGCCGTCTACGTTCTGTGTATGTACGCTCTGTACAGCTTCATGCCTGTGGTGGTGAAGATGACCAGTGCAACGGCGGTCAACCTCTCTCTGCTCACTGCTGACCTCTTCAGCCTCTTCTGTGGCTTCTTCCTGTTTCACTACACAGTGAGTGTTGTTACTTACAAAGCGTCATTGTGTCAGCTGCTGATGCTGTGATGTTGCTGTCGATTGCTTATTCATCTTAACTTAAAATCTCCTTGATTGATGTGCAGCATGTCCAATTGGAGAAAAAAGCATTTACATGTCACCAGTTTTTGCAAAGAAAACAGGACTTTTTATTATAAAATATAATGTAATAGTAGCAATGACTTTATAATTAAGTAATCTTTAGTAGTTTCGACACTTTTAGTAAACTTTATTGCAGTCATACTTGAAAAAAATACATTAATAGATATATAACAAATGATTAACTATGATAAATTATATTAATCTGTATTTTCAATAAATAATACAAATTATTGCTTTGGTAATCTTACAGAAATGGGTGTCTTGTGTGTTGTCTCCAGTTTTCAGCTCTGTACATCATCTCATTTGTCGCCATCACCGTGGGTTTCGTTATGTTCAACATTGTGCCGACGTACACGTTACCACCTGAGGACCCGCCTGCCGACCCAGCTGAGAGCTCGTCAGACCGACTGCTGGCGCCGGACAGAGACACTCAGACAACAGAGGCAGTGATTGCTGTCGCTGCACTATGACAGAAACTCACAGAGCAATGGAGGAAGCCTGTTTTGTTGGAAAAGCAGTTAACTCCGTCTCACTGATCAGAGATTTTTTGGCCTGTTACACAGTAGGACAGTCGACTAATCATTTTTTGTCTTTTACATTATTATCTATATTTTGTTTTAGTCACGGAGAATGCAGGTGAATGGCATTTTGTCTTGTCCTTATTTATGTACAACTACATCTTTACTTACAAATCAAATATCAGCTGTTACTACGCCTGATTTCCTCAATGTGTAAAACAAACGGTTCATCAGTTACTCCTCAGTTGTTTCTGCCTTTTTTATACAACCTTTTTTTTTTTTTTTTTTTACAAAAATTGTCAGCTGTGCTGTTACAATCTTGTTCTTTTATTGCTAAACAGAAAGCATTCAACGTGCAACAGACATGTTTCTATTTTTTTTTTTTTTACTATTAAATTCATTTATATTTATTCTCTTGGGTCTACATATTATTACTACTATCATCTTATTAATTTACTTTATTGTACATGTTCAGTTTATTTTACATTAAGCAATAACCACAAGTCTGTCTCCATGTTTATTCTACATCTTGCAAGGACAACGTGCTGCTTTTACTACATCAGTGTAATCGTGCCATATTTTACAAACAACACAGTGACCCTGTGGGCTTAAGGCACTGCACTACACAAAACATCTTCATCAATTTGACAACACCTGCAAACTAACAATTCCTACAAGGCAACAGAAAAGTTTCCAGTGGAGTTGAAGTAGGTTTAGGCTAGCTAGCCACAAAAACCCTCTGTTCTTGATCATTTATCATTCAAATATTTGAAGTTATTTCAGTTGTGAATTTTGTATCTTGTTGACCCCTCTGGGCCACCATAGAATTGTGTTCGCAGAACAAAAGTAAATGTGAAATTAATTGAGGTCAGAGAGAAATGTTTCACAGACGTGTATAGAGGATTTGTGTTTACTTTATTAATTTGACAGAAAAAAAAATTAAAGATGCGGGAAGGGGCGTGGTTAGCGCTCACGTGACCGGAACAACACGCACACGTGCTTCCTGTTGCTGCTGCTGGTGCACGTTGTGAGCAAACTAACACGTCTGCTGAGCTCAGAAAACAGAAAAAAAGCAAATATGCCGAAAGCCAAACAGTCGAACAAGAGGAAGAAGTTCGACTACAACAAAAACCGCAAGAAGCTGAAGAAGAAGTTCATCAAGAAATACAATCCGAGGATAGAAGAGTAAGCAAGAGACTCGTTACGTTAGCATGTTAGCAGTGTTGGCTAACCCCTGGGCATGTTGGCACAGTGAGAAACACTAAAGCTGGTTTCTGTCTTTAGCTACAGTTTTAGAGTCAGTGCGGGTTTAAACCTATAGGTCGAAGTCACTTAATTAGTCGCTTAAACATGGCTGGTATGTCCTGGAGAGTTGACTGTAGCTTCAGACTGGTCTACCAACATGCTGTAGCTACACCTGGTTCATAACTGAGGATTAAACGAATAAAACTCGGCTAATTTGTAAATCTGTTGTAGGTACGACTATAAAACGGGCATGGTTGTGTTTTAATACGGTAATTACTATTTCCAATCCACACATTGACAGATAATTAACACCACAGGACAGAGCGAGAATGGTCTTTACCTCAGATACACACGAACATGCTGACATACATGTGCATAGTATATACACATAAAGATATCTTGAATACATCCTCTTACATCACTGATGATGTGTTCAGGAGCATCAGAGGATGTATTCAAGAACACACAGACACACAAATACAATATACTAACACAGAGGGGACTTGCTGTTGTCATGTTATCGCAAAATTCCTTAGTATTACTCAGTTGTTGTTGTTGTTGTTGTTGTTAGGGCCGCGGGCAATCGCACCGGGCACTGGTCCCAACAGCTATGAAATAGCTGCAGGGACCAGTGCCCGGGCGAAGCCCGGGCACTACTGTTATTGTGTGGATTTTTTCTTCTTATTATTAGTGTGACTGCTGAAGCAGTCACACTATTGTTCTTCTGTTTGGCCATTTTCTTCCGCCTTTTTACGGTCTTCTTCTAGTCCTTCATACTTTGTGCTATTTCAACAATTCATATATCAAAACGTGCAGCTTCTTTTGAACTTTATCGGCATTACTTTTCTCTTTTTAACTATTTATACTTTTTCAAATATTTAACTTTTTCTGATTTTTTTCAGCTTTATAATGTGTGTGTATTGCGTCTAACGAGCAGAGCCAGAGTGGTGTCAGAGTGGAGAGAGGCAAAAAAACATTCTAGAGTTTTTCTGGCTAAACTGTCAGCATGGCCACAAATTAAACTCTAGACAAATTATTTTCTCCAGTTTTGTAGCCACACTTGTCTTCTGGCTAAAATTCTGGTCAAAAATGCAAAGAGACTTAGATAATAATTTTAAATATTTTTTAAATGCAGCCAGGGAGCTCTCTGCTCTCATTAAGCTCAATGCATTTTTTTCACATCAGCAGGAGAAGGAGCTCAATTTTGTAACTTGCTGTTAAGTGCTTTTTAATTCATTTTAATTCACCAAAAAATAGTCACAGGTCACAAAAAAGTCCTCTTCTTATTTGGTGTGGCTAATTTATATTAATTTATTTTTGTTTTAAGCATCATTGAAAGATCTCACATTCATCAAAGTCTCAACCTCTCTTCTTGACAACTCCTCTGTAGTGTAGGGGTTAGGGTAACTGCCTGCCAATCATAAGGTCACTGGTTCGAATCCAAGGGAAGATTTCTTGTTATGTTATGTTGAATTCTGCTCTCCTCCCCCGCCTTCAATTGGTTACAGGTGTTTGTTATCTCCTTGATTACTCGTACCAGTTTGCAGCACATCATCACATTACAATGAATGACAACAGTCTTGAAAGCAGTGTGCTCTCTGTAGCCGAGTGGCAGAGTAAAGGTTTAGTGATCATATGGTCACGGGTTCGATTCCTGCCTCAGTCATTTCACATCATTGCTTGACTTTTGATTCCAATTATTCAGCTGTCATTGGACAGTCTTTGATTCCTCATAGTATAAAGCTCATTGTAACTCAGGTTCTCTGTGGCCATATGGTTAGTGTGTTAGGTGTTGTGCTATTTCAACAATTCATATATCAAAACGTGCAGCTTTTTTTGAACTTTATCGGCGTTACTTTTCTCTTTTTAACTATTTATACTTTTTAAAATATTTAACTTTTTCTGCAAATTAAACTCTAGACAAATTATTTTCTCCAGTTTTGTAGCCACACTTGTCTTCTGGCTAAAATTCTGGTCAAAAATGCAAAGAGACTTAGATAATAATTTTAAATATTTTTTAAATGCAGCCAGGGAGCTCTCTGCTCTCATTCAGCCCAATGCTGAGAATTCTCCACAACTCTGTCTGAAACATGCTTATGTCTGTGCTCTCTGTGGCGAAGTGGCAGAGTAAAGGTTTATTGATCATGAGGTCATGGGTTTGATTCCTTACTTTTTTTTTTAAGCAGAAGCCAGTGATCCTCTTATCAAAGGTTTTCTTTACCCCTCACATACTGTCTCTGTCTGTAGCCTAGTGGTTAGCTTGCTGGTCTGGAGACCTGAAGGTTGCTGGTTCAATTCTTGCCTCAACAACAATTATAGTGAATTATTTTCCCAGTCGTCCTCTGTTGACTTCTGATAACTTGCTTCATGTTGAAACTGCTGCTCTCAGCCTGAAATTCACAGAAATTTTCATTCTAAGTCATTCAAGCTTGACTCTCAAGCTTTCTTGATGTTGACAGTGTGCAGATCATTAACAGACAACAGTCTCTGCAACTGTGTGTGCACCGTGGCCTAGAGGCAGAGTGGAAGTCTAATGACCATGAGGTTGTGGGTTCAATTCCGACCTTGGTCAAACATTTGTATGGTGATCACTGCTTGCACTATTTGCTAATTCTGCAACAGCGTTCAGTTGCTATCAGCAGTCACACCATTTCCATTCTTGGAAATGCTTTTTCTAGTTAGGGCCGCGGGCAATCGCACCGGGCACTGGTCCCAACAGCTATGAAATAGCTGCAGGGACCAGTGCCCGGGCGAAGCCCGGGCACTACTGTTATTGTGTGGATTTTTTCTTCTTATTATTATTATTCTCCTTCATCTTCCGGACGAATTTCGATTCGCAACTAGTCCTGCAACTCGAAGAGTTGCAGGACATATTATATATCAAAACGTGCGGTTTGATCGGGATCACTGTGCTATTACTTGTCTCAACAGTTTACGAATTTTTCGCGACGTAAGTCGCGATTTACTGCGCAAAATTTTGCATGTAAGTCAATGGGACGGGCGAAAAAAAAAGAGCGAAAAAGACCAATCATTGGAGTTTAACAAACGTCTACTGCTCAGGCATACTTTCACCTAGAGACTCCATTTAAACTTTAAACAGTAGACACAAGTCTTGTGTATTGTCGTATTACTCCACGTTTTGATAGGTCATATAGTTTTTGATCAATCCCTGATCAATGACCATGATCATTTTTGGAGAAATTATGAATTTATAATGGGTGTGTATTGCATGGAATGTTCGTGTCAGAGTGCGTGACATCATCGGTTAGAGTGGGAGAGAGTGAAGAGACATTCTGTATTTTTTCTGGATAAATTGCCACCACGGCCACAATTTACACTCTACAGACATAATTTTTTCAGAATTTGTAAGACAAACTTGTTATCTCTCATGTCATGTGCTCAAAATATCAGAGAGACTTACAGAACTTACAGAATCAGCCTCTGAGTGCGGCCACGTCTGTCCCTGCTCCTCATTGAGTCCAATACAAATATTTTCTGAGAGGAGCAGAACGGCCTGATGTTTTAAAACTGCCAGCGTCGCCAAAATATTTACTGTAGAAACACCAAATCGTACCGAAATTTTCAGTAAGTCCTTAGAGCAACGTTGATCTGTGTTTTGTTCTGATAGGAGTTACCGTTTTGTCATGCTAAGCCTAATTGTGAGACCGGTTTAGAGGCAGAAAATGGCTCTTTTTCTCCACGTTTCTGTCTGTCTCAGCCTGCGGGGGCCCCTATCGCCGTGGTAACCTCTTTGATCCTCAGGCCAGAGCTCGTTAACTTCATAAACAATCCACCTGGCTCTCGTTTAAATGTTTATAAACACAGACACAGCTAAATCAGACTGACACAGGATGCAGCTACTAACTAACTATGTGTCAAGTCAGTCACACACACAGACTCTAGAGCCAGCTTCATGTGATTACAGACACACACACACACACACACACACACACACACACACACACACACACACACACACACACACACACACACACACACACACACACAGACTCTAGAGCCAGCTTCATGTGATTACAGTCACACACACACAAACACACACACACCTTCATGTGATTAAAACACAGTTAACGTGCAACAGAATTTAAACTTAAACCATGATTTAATCTGGTTTTAAAGTTAAACCTTGTTGGTGTCACACACACACACACACAAACACACACGCACACACACACACACACACACACACACACACACACACACACACACACACACACACAGTTAACCTAATGTGGTTACAGCTCCTCCATATCAGTGCTTATAGAAAGATGATCATGTGTCTGTCTGATCAGCTCTGTCTTGACCTTAAGATCGTGGGTTTGATTCCCATGTTGACAGAGATGGCACAACCCGCAGTAGCTCCCGTGGCCCATTCAAAATTTCCCGAGAGGAAATTTTCTAGTTAGGGCCACGGGCAATCGCACCGGGCACTGATCCCTACAGCTATGAAATAGCTGCAGGGACCAGTGCCCGGGCGAAGCCCGGGCACTACTGTTATTGTGTGGATTTTTTCCTAGTTAGTGTGACTGCTGAAGCAGTCACACTATTGTTCTTCTGTTTGGCCATTTTCTTCCGCCTTTTTACGGTCTTCTTCTAGTCCTTCATACTTTGTGCTATTTCAACAATTCATATATCAAAATGTGCAGCTTTTTTTGAACTTTATCGGCATTACTTTTCTCTTTTTAACTATTTATACTTTTTAAAATATTTAACTTTTTCACAAAAAATCTCACATTCATCAAAGTCTCAACCTCTCTTCTTGACAACTCCTCTGTAGTGTAGGGGTTAGGGTAACTGCTTGCCAACCCTAAGGTCACTGGTTCGAATCCAAGGGAAGAATTCTTCTTATGTTATGTTGAATTCTGCTCTCCTCCCCCGCCTTCAATTGGTTACAGGTGTTTGTTATCTCCTTGATTACTCATACCAGTTTGCAGCACATCATCACATTACAATGAATGACAACAGTTTTGAAAGCAGTGTGCTCTCTGTAGCCGAGTGGCAGAGTAAAGGTTTAGTGATCATATGGTCATGGGTTCGATTCCTGCCTCAGTCTTTTCACTTCATTGCTTGACTTTTGATTCCAATTATTCAGCTGTCATTGGACAGTCTTTGATTCCTCATAGTATAAAGCTCATTGTAACTCAGGTTCTCTGTGGCCATATGGTTAGTGCTCAGCCTGAAATTCACAGACATTTTCATTCTAAGTCATTCAAGCTTGACTCTCAAGCTTTCTTGATGTTGACAGTGTGCAGATTATTAACAGACAACAGTCTCTGCAACTGTGTGTGCACTGTGGCCTAGAGGCAGAGTGGAAGTCTAATGACCATGAGGTTGTGGGTTCGATTCCAACCTTGGTCAAACATTTGTATGGTGATCACTGCTTGCACTATTTGCTAATTCTGCAACAGCGTTCAGTTGCTGTCAGCAGTCACACCATTTCCATTCTTGGAAATGCTTTTTCTAGTTATTTTTCCACTTCCGGCCAACTTTCGGTTCGCTACTAGTCCTGCAACTCTTCGAGTTGCAGGACAAATTATATATCAAAATGTGCGTCCTGATCGGGATCGGTGTGCTATTACTTTTCTCAACAGTGTACGAATTATTCGCGACGTAAGTCGCGATTTACTGCGCAAAATTTTTGCATGTAAGTCAATGGGACGGGCGGGAAAAAAAGAGCGAAAAAGACCAATCATTGGAGTTTAACAAAAGTCTACTGCTCAGGCATACTTTCACCTAGAGACTCCATTTAAACTTTAAACAGTAGACACAAGTCTTGTGTATTGTCGTATTACTCCACGTTTTGATAGGTCATATAGTTTTTGATCAATCCCTGATCAATGACCATGATCATTTTTGGAGAAATTATGAGTTTATAATGGGTGTGTATTGCATAGAATGTTCGTGTCAGAGTGCGTGACATCATCAGTTAGAGTGGGAGAGAGTGAAGAAACATTCTGTATTTTTTCTGGATAAACTGTGAGCACGGCCACAATTTACACTCTACAGACATATTTTTTTCAGAATTTGTAAGACAAACTTGTTATCTCTCATGTCATGTGCTCAAAATATCAGAGAGACTTACAGAACTTACAGAATCAGCCTCTGAGTGCGGCCACGTCTGTCCCTGCTCCTCATTGAGTCCAATACAAATATTTTCTGAGAGGAGCAGAACGGCCTGATGTTTTAAAACTGCCAGCGTCGCCAAAATATTTACTGTAGAAACACCAAATCGTACCGAAATTTTCATTAAGTCCTTAGAGCAACGTTGATCTGTGTTTTG